>NW_020954551.1:24562706-24623581 GCF_900497805.2 Vombatus ursinus | reverse complement strand
ATCTATCTATCTATCTATCTATCTATCTATCTATCTATCTATCTATCTATCTATCTATCTATCTATGTATATATGAAAGATTTCAGTTAAATGGAAGAACAACTCAGATACTCCTGAGAGAGACAAAGTCAAGAGATAGCAGAGTGGATTTTATCATCCACTATAGACTAAATGAGCAATGAGGTGGCATAGTGGATAGAGTACCAGGCCTGGAGTCAGGAAATCTCCTCTTTCTGAGTTCGAATCAAGCTTCAGACTTTTATTAGCTATGTGAACCTGGGCAAGCCACTTAACTCTGCCTTAGCTTCCTCCTCTGTAGAATGAGCTGGAAAAAGAAATGTCAAAACATATCAGTATCTTTGCCAAGAAAACCCCAAAAGAGTTCACAAAGAGTTAGGCATGACTGAAAAAAGTGACTCAACAACAACATAGACTAAAAGGCATACCAATTCATGGGCTGTTTGGTCATCATGTATTTCACTACTAATGATAAATTTGAACCTAATTATAAGTAAAGAATGAACTTTGGTTAATGTGGGTGAAATGATAGACACATTTTATCAAGAACTTATTCAGATACTAGATATCAAATAAATACACTCTTTTCTTCTGGGTAACTTCAATGCAAAGTTGGGAAAAGGGAATATTGGGAAAAAAACAAATATGGTTTAGTAGAAATACGTTAATGAGATCAAAGATCAGTAGATTTTACAGAAGAATCTTGTACATCTATATTATAAATATATTCTTCAAAATAAGAATTTGTAAGTGTGGGATGTGGTGATCACCAAATATACCACAAAGAACAAAATCAACTAAAAGTTAATAGATAGGGAAGGATTTACTATTGCTATGGGAGATATACTTGAGTTTGTCATCTGTACACAGACAGACTGCTAATTTTTCAGAACTAAGATGAAAATTTGTAAAATACAAGATAAACAATGAGAAAAAATGTATGTTGAGTAATTAATGTGATTGAACTCTACATTGTTTATCAGGTTGTTTAATTTTTTCAAGGAAATGAACAACAAAAATAACATTGACACTGACTATAAAAATTTTATCCAGAAATAAAATATTTAATACCACTAGTCTGATCATTTAACCTCTCCCTTCCTCACTCAATAAACACCTATGACCCCGTATTGACTCTAGTCAAATGCAAAATGATCTGTTTAGCATTCAAAGTCCTTCATAACTTAGCCCCCTCTTAACTTTCTACTCTTCTTAATATCTTACTCCCCAATCTTTACTCTTCAATCTAGTGATGCTGGTTTTCTGGTTGTTCCACAAACAAGATACTCCATCTCTCAGCTCTGGACATTTTCTCTGGCTGTTCCTCATAAATGGAATGTTTTTCCTCCTCTGTTCTACCAGGGACTTCCTTGACTTTTCTTAAATTCCTACTAAAACCCATATTTTACTGGATGTCTTCCCCAACCCCTTTCCACTCTAGTGCATTCCCTCTGTTAATTATTTTTCATCTTGTGTTATCCAAATTTTTTTTCCTTTATATTGAAATCTTTTACCTTCATCATTTGTATTTTCTTTACTTTTCAATGGGATTGTTAATGTTCTTTAATGGTTTAAAAAAGAAATAAGACTTGAGAAAAAACATATGGCTTTTACATTATACATAATTGGCAGAATCTAAAAACATGAATATACAGGGGCAAATCTTACCAATGGATCAAAACAGAGTAACTGATCAAGAATACAAATACAGAGAAGTGAACTACAGTCTGGAAAAAGAGAAGCAACATCAATAATGTTGAAAGAAAATATGATCTTCATACAAGAATAACACATTAACCTTGAAGACAGAATGAATAGAGACAAATTAAGGAATATATATCCCCAAGAATATGTAATGTCAAAATATCTGAAAATTGCAATGAAATAAATAATAAAAGAAAACTTTCAAAGACTTGTGGACACAGAGAACATTGACAAAATTATGAACCTAAATAATACACAAATTGCTTCTTGGGTGAGGAGCTATATAGTACTACAAACTCAGACACATAAAGATTAAATTTAACAATCCCATTGAAAAGTAAAGAAAATACAAATGATGAAGATAAAAGATTTCAATATAAAGGAAAAAAATTTGGATAACACAAGATGGATCTTCTAACAGCAGAAACAACAGGAAGAAATGCAGTTATGTTTTTAGAAGAGCAAAGGAGGGCGATACAATAAAAATAACTATCATGCACACCTGGGCCTATTAATAAAAAAAAGCAATTAAATTAAAAAAAAATATGTGTTCAAATCATTCCAAAATGAAAACTAGACCTGAACAAAGTATTTGCTTTTCAAACATGACAGACAACAAATACAACAAAAGTGAAAAAAAATGGTAAAGGACAATGATGACAGAACACCAACAGAGAGACCTTTAAGAATTTTCTTTCCTTCTAAGGGACAAGGGAAAAGCAGATGTCAAATAGAAATTATGGAGAAGAAATTATTTGGAAATATCATAAATGCAACCTCATAAGAACTGATCTATAAGGGAAGCAGTGTTTTTGTGGGATTAATTATAAAATGAGAGGGGACATAGAAGGGGAGGTGGGAGTTAGAAAATAAAGTGAAATATGTGATTTACCTTAAACAATTCAAAGGTTAATAATAAAGAGAATCTCTTCTAGGGGTCGAACCAAGATGATGGAGTAGAGAAAGCACTCAGATCTCCCAACATTCCCCTCCAAACAACTTTAAAACAATGACTGAAATCAAATTCTGGAGTGATAGAGTGAACAAAAGGTCAGAGTGAGACATTCTCAGTACAACATAGGTGGTCAGAAAGAGAGATTAGTGACATAGGGGAAGTATCTAACCCAGAGTATCTGTAGATGAAACAATAGTGATTGGACTAAGTGGTCTTGAGAGAAGTAGCAGCAGCTTCAGGAGCTCTCAAGTCAGATATGCTAAAAGGATCTAACAACCGGTCAGAAAAAAAATTACACAGTACCCCTATGCTGGCACTGAATGCAGGACCAGATGCTTTTTGGCAAGTTCATTTCCTATAGTAACTTCAGAGGTTATATGTCAAAGGCAGAGAGGAGCACTTTTTGTAAAGAGGTCCTGAGAAGCCCTTAGGGGTAGTATCACTTTTGGCACCAAGAGATCAGTACCCTGAGGAGCAGTATTAATTGTAATCCCAAAGGATCAGGGGACCTTCCTGGGTAAGGAACAAAGTGCTTATTAAAAGGTCAGTGACCACATCTCTCCCCAGATCACACCATCTTAGAAGCAGCAAAATCTTTCAAACCTCAAGAACTAGCTGTAAAAACAGCAGTGTGAAAAAGTCTGAAGCAGTACTGACTGAAGCATTGAGACAGTATCAATATGCCCACAAAGCCATGAATAAAACCCAGCATTAATATAAAGTTCTAAATCAAGAAATAGGGTGGGGAAATAAGCAAGCAAGCAAGGCACAAAAACAATAAATAACCTGATTAAAAAAAATCTACAATGGTGACAAGGAAGACAAAGACATAAAATCAGAAGATAATGAAGTCAAAACAGCTACAAACAAGCCACAAAAATAAATGTTAATTTGACACAAAGTCAGCAAGAATTCCTGGAAGAACTAAAATTATTTTCAAAATCAAATAAAAGTGGAAAAGAGAAAAAATAGTTAAAGAAATTAAATAAAAGAAATACAATTATGAAAAAGACAACAGTTTGGTAAAACATGCACAAAAATACTGAAGAATTGTGGGATAAATTAAGTAAATTAAGGAAGCATAGAAAAATGTATCAGATCTATATCTATAGAATCTATCAGATGTCTATCAGATTTATGGATAAGGGAAAATGTTTATTACCAAAAAAAGATAGACATGATGTCAGGAAATAAAATAAATCATTTTGATTATGTGAACTTAAAAAAATAAAACTTTTGCACAAACAAAACTGTAGCCAAAATTGAAAGAAAAAATATTGGGGAAAAATACATTGGAAGTTTCTCTGTTTAATACCTCAAATCAAATATATAGGGATCTGAGCCACATTTATAAAAATAAGAGCCATCCCCCGATGATAAATAGTCCAAGGATATGAATAGACTATTTTCAGGAGAGATCTAAGCTATTAATAGTCACATAAAAATTATCCAAATCACTACTGATAAAGAAATACAAATTCAAAGAACTCTGATATATCATCTCACACCTATCAGATTGACTAATATGACACAAAAGGAAAATGACAACTGATGGAGGGGATATGGAAAAATTGAAACAATAATGCACTATTTTTAGAGTTGTGAACTAGTCCAACCTACTAAACTGTGCATGTCTTTTGACTCAGCAATATCATTTCTAAGTATGTAATCCAAAGAGATAAAGGAAAATGGGAGGAGATCTATTGGTACAAACATATTTAGAGCCACCTTTTTTTCTATTGGCAAAGAATTGGAAATTTTGGGGATACTCATCAACTGGGGAATGGTGGAACAAGTTGTGGTACATGGTTATGATGGAATACTGTTGTGCTATGAGAATTGAAGAGCAGAATGATTTCAGAAAAACTTTGGATGACTTATATGAACCGTTGCAAAGTACAGTTAGCAGAACAAAGAGAACACTGTACACAGTAATATCACTATTATAAGAATCATTACCTATAAAAGACTTAGGTACTGTGATGAAGGCAGTTGTCAACATAATTCCAGAGAATCCAAGACGAAAATTGCTATTGATCTTCAGAGAGAGAACTGATAAACACTGTATGCAGATTGATGCATCTTTTTTTACTCTATTTTTATTGTTTTATTGTGTTTGTATTTTCTTTTACAACATGATTAATATGAAAATATATTTTCCTGACTTCACATATATAATATTATCAAATTACTTGCATTCTCAAGGAGAAGGGTAGGTCAGAAAGGAAGTAGAAAATTTGGAAATCAAAATAAAAAAAATAAGTGATTGGTAAGAAGTTTTACATGTAAATTAGAAATCAAATATACAAAAATTAATAAAAACAATGAAGAAAAAAGAGTTCCTGTTACCTCAGGAAAAAGAAAACCTATTGGAGAAGGGGTGTGGAGGTAAAAAGAATAGACTGAAGCACAGGAGAAAAAAGAGGAAAATCTTGTTTCATCGGAGGACTGAATTACCATCTACAAATGCTCCTATTAGGGAAACAAGATATCAAAAGAAAAGGTTTATTGAAATATAAATAAATGAGAAAACAAGGACAAGAGGAAAAGAGGAAGGAAGATTTTATTAAGAATCACAGTATAGAAAATAAGAAAAGAATAAAAAACTAGATAAAAGGAAGAAAGAAAAACTAATAAGTTAAGTAAACTTTAAAAGTACAGAAATAGGTAACAAACCTAAGTGTGAAGGCTTACTTGAGTTTGAAGAAGAGACCTCCTGGGAAAAGGGTTGCTTTAGCGTATATGAAGCTAAAATAACTGAAAAGACATAGTATTGTGTTTACAGAAGAAAAATAAGAAAATCTATTTTGAGGGGGCAAGTACTAGGCAAATGGAGGAAAATGCTCTTAATATTTTAGATAAGTATTTATTAGGTTATTATTATGTGCCATAGGTCATGTTAAGCATTTTATAAATATAAGTTCATTTTAAGACACATAGCACAGTGCAAAGTACATATTAAGTGCTATATAAATGTTGGCTATTATTATTGTTATTAATGATTATCCTTACAATCAACTTGAGAAGTAGTTGATAGAATTACCCTATTTTACAGATGAAGCAACTGAAGGAGACAGGGTTTAAATGACATCCTAAGATTCACACATCTAAAAAGTGTCTGAGACTTCATTCAAACTTATGTCTTCCTGATTCCTAGTCTAGAACTCTGTCTTCTCTATTATTGTTGTTGTACAGTTGTTTTTCAGTCATGTCTGACCCTTCATGACCCCATTTGGAGTTTTCTTGGCCAAGATACTATAGTGGTTTCCCATTTCCTTCTTCAGCTCATTTTACAGATGAGGAACTGAGGCAAACATGGTGAAGTGATTTGCCTACAGTCACACAGCTAGTAAATGTCTAATGCCAGATTTGAACTCAGGAAAAGGAGTCTTCCTGAATCCTGGCCCAACACTTTATCCATTTAATCACCTAGCTATATTAAATAGCTGTCTAACTCATTATTTTAAATATGAATGGGTTAAAAAGGCCAATAAAGTGAAAACAATGAGTGACATTGCATAACAAAACAATAACCCACAATCTGTTTCCTACAAGAAATAAACTTCAGCTCACCTAAAAAATACCTAAAATGAGGAACTGGAAGAAAATTCACTGTAAGTTAGTTGAATTTCAAACAGAAAAAACAAACCAGGAATTTCAAAAAAAAATAAAAGCAAAATTAAATATTTACAAACAGAGAGAGAGAGAGAGAGAGAGAGAGAGAATTAAACTTACTGAGTAGGTAATCATAGATAACAAACCAAGGTCAATATTAAATTTATATATTCCATATGTCTTAGTATCTGGCTTAATAAACAAAACATTAACTGAAGTACAAGAAGTCATAGCCAGTAATAAAGTAATTGTAAATTTCATTGTCCCTCTTTTGGTTTTGGGCATCTGTAACAGAAAGGTCAAAAAAAAGGAAATATAAAATGGAACATTATTTTGTTGAAATTAAACCTAAAAGCCTTATGGTATCTTCTGAATAATGCTACTATATGTGTGTTATTGTTTATAAAATTTAACAAAATATTATATATATATATGTGTGTGTTTATACATATATACATATATACATACATATACAAAAGACATACATATATGTATATGCATGTGTATGTATGTATACATATACATATCTATGTGTGGGTGTATGTATCACTACATGGAACCTTTGTAAAAGAATAAAAATTAAAAAAAAATTGGTCATATATTAGGACACAGAGATATTGTAAGCAAATGTAAAAAGAGACGAACATACCAAGCACATCTTTTATATAATTCAATAAAAATAATATGCACTTCAATGATCTCTCAGTTGCCAAATCTAATGGCCTTTTTTCAATATTCATTCTCCTTGACCTCTTTGTAACCTCTTACATTTTTCATCACTCACTCCTCCTTGATATTCTCTCCTTTCTAAATTTTTGGTATACCACTTTCTCTAGTTCTCTTCCTACCTATCTGAATGCTCCTTTTCTGTCTCCTTTGCTGGATCCCCTTCCACATTAGGTCCTCTAACTTATGGTATCCCTAATGTTTCTGTCCTGAGTTCTCTTCTCTTCTCCCTCCATACTAATTCATTTGGTGATCTCATCAGATCCCATTTATTAAATACTGTCTCTGTGTTGAAGATTCTCAAATCTATCTATCTTGCCACAAACTCTCTGCTGACTTTTAATCTCACACTTCCAACTGCTTTTCAGAAATCTTGAACTGGATGTCCAGTAGACATCTCAAATTTAATATGTTTAAAACCAAATTAATTATTTTTCCCAGTAAACTTTTCCCTCTCTTACCTTCCCTATTATTATAGAGGGCAATACAAGCATCCCATTCCTCAGGCTGCCAACCTAGAAGTCATCCTTGACTCCTTATCATATCTCACTTCCCCATATCCAATCTCTTATGAAAGCTTGTCAATTTTACTTCTACAACTTCTTTCCTATATGTTCCCTTCCTTCTTCTGTCCCTGCCATGACTCTGGGGTGAGCTTTTATCACATCAAGACTAGATTATTGCAATAGCTTGCTTTGGGTCTGTCTGCCTCAAGTCTCTTTCCATTCCAATCCATTCTCTACCCACTACAGTGATTTTCCTAAAGTGCGTATCTGATCATGTTGCTCTTTGACTCTGGAGGTTTCTGATGCCCTCCAGGAACAAAAAATGCTCCATTTGGCATTTAAAGATCTTCTAAACTCAGCACCCTCCTACCTTTCCAGTCTCCTTACACCTTAGTGGAAGTGTATCCTTACACATAGTCTTTGATTCAGTGACACTGATCTACTGACTTTTCCACTAACAAATCCATTTCTTAACTCTGGACATTTTTCCTGAATGTTTCCCATGTCTCAAATGCTTTCCCTTCTCCACTATGATTACTTGCTTTTCTGGTTTCCCTCAATTCTCAACTAAAATCCTTTCTTTTACAAGTAGCCTTTCTCAGACTCTCAATTTTCATTTCTTTCCTTTCTTCTTTCCTTTCTATTTATCTTGTATATAGTTTTTCGTACATATATTTCTGTCCTTCCCATTAGATTATGAGTTCCTTATTGTCCAGGACTGCTTTTGCCTCTTTTTTTTTGTAACCCTAGGATTTAGCACCATGCATAGCATATAGTAGGTCCTTAATAGATGTTTATTGACTGACATTCTACAATGCCTAATAAATCACTATTTGAACTTAATATGATTATGGTATGAAACAGAAGAGAAGCAGACCATATATCTCTTGAAACTATGATTAGGAGATCTATTGTTAACTAAACAAATGACAGAGGCAAAATTGAAGAATACAAATAGGTAACTTTGATTATGTGAAACAGGAAGTCTTCTACACAAATAAAATTAATTGTATTATAATACAAAGGGAAGTTTGAAATGGGAAATCTTTGTATCAAAGGCTTTGTTATTTATAAATATTTATGGAAATTGTATCTATATTATTTATGTATCTATATCTTTATTTACAACTATCTACCTACCATTTCCCAATTGATAAGTGAACAAAGAATATGTACCACTTTCAAAAGAATTGCAAACAATTAACTACTATATTAAACGAATGACTAAATCATTAAGACTGAAAGAAGTTTGGTATGATATCCAATTAATAAAAAACACCTAAAGGACATTCATAGATTAAAAAAGGAAGGACTACAGGGGCAAAAAATTAGAAATATATACTGAAGTTAAGACATGGAAGTGACTTACCTAGGAATGCTCTGCTACTTAGTGTCTGAAGCAGGATTTGACCTATGCTCTTCTTGATTCCATGTTCAGCATTCTTTGTACTTTATCACCTGCTGGCCTAAGGAGCTACTCATGAACAGCCCATATGCAACATAAGGATGTAGATGATGTGAAGATGAGGGAGGCCTACAGTGATTTGGTGGACTTCCTGTGGTGAATTTGCAGGACAACATGAATCAGTATCTGATAGGATTGGCAGGAATGATCTATATCCCTGCTTGGAGTATTCACATCAGTATCATCAGATTTCCCACTGGAGGACTGGAGTATGCCTCCTTCCTGAGGGAGTATGTCTTCTCTTCTCAAGATAGAGTCAGACATTTTTCTTCAATCAATTTGTAAATAGCAAAGCACTGTTAACAGTTTCACTTTAGCACCACACTTTAAATCCCTTCTCATCTTACAAGTATCTTTCCTATTCCAATTATTGACCGGCCTTCTCAAGTCATTCTAAAGTTCAGTCTGTAAATAGCAACCTTTATTAATAAAACAATGGCAGCTTCCTCCCCATCTTCAAGTTCTGCAAATGAGCAACAAGGAATGAATATAGACTGACTTACTAAATAATGACAAAAATGTTCTAAGGGAATTTTAAAGCTGTAGAACTAATAAGTCATGCACATTATTTAAGGCACTTAAAATTTTCACAACATGCATGGATGCTAATCTTTAGAAAATCTCATATAGCAAATGGAGTTTTAACTCTCTTTCTTAGCCCTTTCTCTATGGAACTGTAAATTAACTTTTCCAACAAGAAATGGAAGAGACACATATATTTTCTTAAACAATTTAGCTTATTCAGCTGTACACTAAATGTGAATTAATGGTCCAGATACAGTGAATACAAAAATTAATGATAATGGGAATTGCAGTTAATGATGTCAACTCAGAGTGTCCCAAGGCTTCGATGTAACTTCACAAAATTCATGCATCACATCAGACATAGACATAATAGGCTACCCACTGTGATACAATTTGTATAATATTCCAAGAAGTTGAGTTAAAATACAAGTGGCATTCAAATATATGTTTAAGAAATATGGTTTCTTGCCAGACCTGATGAGAAGGTAAGATAACTTCTATCTATCAGACTTCTTCTAGGTTCCACCTCTCCCAGGAGCACGCTAGTAAATATTTAATCACAGGCTCTTTGGAGGGGTAAAATGAGCGAAAAACATATTTTTTAATTTAATCTTTATTATTACCATTTTCTCTATCATTTTCTTAAGTCTAAAGAATCAATAAACCAAGCCCTGATCTGAATTGTTTGCCAATTTATGATTTAAAATTTGGCTCTTAGGAGACAGTTTTAGCTGACTCAAGTTAATCCTTTACTTCTCCTGCCTCTTCCATAAAGCCTTCCATAATACCCTAGTCAAAATGATTTTAGTTCTTTGAACTCCTGTTATGTTGCAGTACAACATCATCATCATCATTATCAACATCATCTTCATCTTCATCATCATCATCATCATCAGTATTTATACAGTATTTTAAAGCTTGCAAATTGCCTTCCTTATGCTAGCTCATTTTCCAAATAAACTCTGCTATATCCTTTTTTTCTCCTGCTAAACTTTGTTTGATGAGGACAAGTATTTTGTAAAGTGGAATTTTGTATCTACAACCAGCTAGATTTGACATTATTCAACCCAATCACTTGACAGATGAAGAAACTTGAGTCCTATTAATAGAATGACCTGAAGCAACTTTCATTAATTCCAAAGTCACACAATAAAATAGTAGAAAATATGGGACTGGAACTCAGGTCTTCTAATCAAAATTCATTGTTTTTCCCATCTACCATACTTTGTCTCACAAGAAAGGGAATATTGTTCAACTAATGGCAACCATCAAAAAGAGCATTGGCTTGTAGAGATAGTATTTTAATTCTTTCTTACGGATAGTATAAACAATTAAAGATATTAACAGATGTACTCTGCAATGTATATTTGTTATATGTGGCTTTGCAGTTTATGCACATGCCATCTTTGCTGAAAGAATATAAGGTCTTGGAAGACAATAATTATGTCATTCCCTACTTTGAATTCCATTACCAAGGTCAGTGTCTGGCACTTAGTAGTAGGCATTTAATAAATACTTATTAATTTATTGCAATGTAGGACAGATTAATATGTAAAAGAAATTTGAAAGTATATCAATCACTATTTCAGAGGTTATTGATAATTATGTTAAGTACCATAATTATAACTGGCATTTATATAGCACTTCAAAGTCTGCAAAGCATTTTATAAATATTCAATTTTCTCTCAAAACAATCCTGGGATGTAGGTGATATCTTCATTTAATATATGAGGAAACTGAGGCAGGCAAAGATTAAGTGACTTGCCCTGGGTTACATAGATAATAAGTATCTGAGGCTGAATTTGAGCTCAAACTTTCTGACTGCAGTTGTACAGCTCTATCCATTTTATTATTTAGTTGAAAAGGAATTTACATAGACCCTAACAAAGTAAGCCTCCAAAGCAAAAAATTATTAACTATTTTTAAAAAAATTACAAAGATAAAAAATTACTTCAAGAAATAAATATAAAAGTTGCCAATGGGTAAGCAATCCATAAAAATTTAATGTTTTTTTCACTAGTGTTTTGAATGGAATTGTAAAAAGAAGAAAACTGAGGCAAATCTCCAAGCATTTGTGGTTGTTAGGTTGTTTTAGTCATGTCAAGTTGATATAATTTATTACAAGTGGCATGTGAACTGATAATAAGGGATAGGTTTAATGACCCTGCCTCTGGCCAAGAGACCCCAAGATGGGGTGCAATGCATTTTATAAGCAAAGAACATAGAATGGGACGGAAATCATCTAATTGCCCAGCACCATGTAGATGAAAGATAACTGATTAGATTAAAAGAAGCAAACATAGTCTCCACATGTAACGAGGACCACCTCTCTCTATCTCTAAAGGACGTCTTTGTAAATTTAGATGTCCTAGATACATCCTGGGGTCCTTGAGAAAGGAAGACCTCCCAGCTACTGTGGAATAGATAAGAACACCTTAATTGTTAGAGATGGAAAAAGGTCACATTAACCTAACTTCTCAGGGATACCCCACAAACCTTGCAGGAAATGCTGAGGCAATGTTTTATGAGACTATGGAGAACAGAGTTTTTGATTTAAGAGGCAGCAATTGTCCGCTATATCTCTCTTCAAATAGGGAGAGGTTGAACTTTAACCCAGTTGAGTTTTTCCACTCAAACCTCACAGAAGAGGCTTCAGGTTTGACAGTATAAAATCAAATGTAAAATACAGGATCAAGAACTAATTCCCTCATTGATATGTTGTAAAGATGACAAAGTTGGATAAATGTGCATGCTTTCAAAACAGATAAAACTCATTTTTGGTAAGAATCAGAGGGGAAAATCGAGAGCATCATGGGAGAAATTGGGTTAAATTAATATCCCAAGTATAATACCACAATAAACTCAAAGTCAATACATTACACATACACACATCTATTTATGTTTATATCTATATCATCTATATCTACATTAATTTTCTTTATGTCCATATCTATGTTTCTATACTTTAAATAATTAGAATAAATCAGATCAGACACTTTCCATAGATTTCTGTAATAGATGATTCTTAACCAATGGGTAAAGAAAATTACAAAAGATAAAAGCTATTTTGATTATGTACAGTTAATTTTGTTTTGCATGCAAAACATTTATTGAAACTAGGATAAGAAGAAAAGAAGTCAACTTGGGAGGACAAAACCTCCTATAAAAAATAACTCTGATAGGTCTCTCATATCTAAGGTATACAAGCAAAAAACAGAAACATATGAGAATCACACTATTCCCCAATAGAGGAAATGAACAGACATTTCTCAAATGAAGAAGCAACTATTAACAACCATATAAAACTATCATAATCACTAATATTAAGAAAAACATAAAAGAAAAACAACTCTGATGTTTCACCTCACACAAAACCAATTAGCAAAGATGATCAAAATGAGACTGGTCAATTTTAGAGGTGCTATAGGAATGTACAATTCTTCACTGTTAGCAGAGAGTGGTGAATGGGTACAGTCATTCTGGAAGGCAATCTGTAACTTTGAAATGATTAAAATGTTCATACTCTTTGACTCAAGAGCTTCCAATGTTTCTATGCAATTATATCTAACTCCCAGGGATATTACGAAGGTTAAATGGGACCAGATTTGTTTGAGACCTTGCAAAACGTACAGCTCTATATAAAAGCTAGCTTTTTATTAAGATCAATGACAAAAAGCTTTCATATACAGCAAAATCTTAATCAGCATTTTTTTTTGAAGTAAGGAACTGGAAATAAAGTTCATCTTCATTGGTTTGATAATGATTAAATATGTTGTAGTATGTGAATGTAATAAAATATTATTGTACCATAAAAAATTATGAATACATTGGATTCAAATATATATGGGACGATACATAAACAAATACAGTGTGAATTGTTTGAAAATGAAGAAAATGATTTAGACAAAAGTTGCAACAGTGAAAATAGACAATAAAAGCAATAAAACAAAGGAACCACAAAGATTTTTAAGGAAACAACTTTTCCCTCTTTTGAATAGGTGAGGGACTATGAAGGTGGGGAAATACAAGCTTAAGTGTTTTTGTTAGTTTGTTTTAGTTTTGGTGCCCTCTCTTCTTTAGTCTATATTATTACAGATTGCCCTCTATGCAAACTTGAAGGTATTGTCTGAAGGTAAGAGAAAAGCTTTTTTTTTAAAAACTCAGAAAAATATTTAAGAATTTAAAAACCTAAACATGAAATTTAGAAATATATGTAATATTATAAATAAACAACAAATCTTATTGCACACATATTTAACATGTTAGAGCAAAGTCCATGTGCTAAAGTATATGTGCTGTTAAAATTAATTGAAATAAATTCAAGTGGGGTTATAGAACTGTAAAAATTAAAATGTTTACAAATAAGTGATAAGTGTATAGTTTAAATTATAGTGAAGTAGTAATTTTAAAAATTACAAACTGTCAAGGAATAATTTTAAAAAAGACAGAAAGAGAATAATATGGCAATTTTAAAATTTAAAAATTCTATTTTTAGCAAAAGAGTGTAATGCCTCAAGCAACATAATGAATTAGGAGTTAAATGACAGAAATTTAATGAGTTCAGTAATTAGTTTTACTAATAGTAGTAGGTATGGAATGAATGAGATTTTATTCCCTTTGACATGAGCAAGAATATGAATAGAAAAACAATCCAGAAGACAAAAATTCAATGTTTACATATCAATTTGAAAATCTGTTTCCTCATAAAATAGTTTACAAATAGATTTTAAAATCAATATGTTGCTTAGAGATAAGACATTTAGAAAAAGCAGTTTTCAGAAGAAGAAATTAAAGCTATCTATAATTATATGAAAAAAATAGTCTAAATCACTATTTATTAGAGAAACACAAATTAAAACAAGTCTGAGTTACCACCTCACATGTAGCATATTAAGTAATATGACAGAAAAGGAAAACGTTAAATGTTGGAGAAAATGTGGGAAAACTGGACATTAATGCATTGCTGGTGGAGTTGTGAGTTGATATAACCATTGTGGAGATAAATTTGGAATGATACCCAAAGGGCAACCAAACTGTTTATATCCTTTGATCCAGCAATACCACTACTAGGTCTGCAGCCCAAAGAGATCATTAAAAAAGGGGAAATGACTCATACATACAAAATACTCATAGCAGTTCTTTTTGTGGTAGCAAAGAATTCGAAATTGAGGGTATATCCATCAATTGGGGAATGGCTGAATAAGTTGTGGTATGTGAATGTAATGGAATACTGTTTTGCTATAAGAAATGATGAACAGGAAGATTTCAGAAAAATCTGGAAAAAAATTACATAAACTGATGGTGAGTGAAGTGAATAGAACCAGCAGAACATTGCACACAGTAACAGCCACATTGTGGGATGATTAACTTTGATACATTTAGCTCTTCTCAACAATATAGTGATCCAAGACAATTCCAAAAGACTCATGATGGAAAATGCTATCTATATCCAGAAAAAGAACTATGGAGTATGAATGCAGATTAAAGCATACTCTTTTTATTTTTTTCTTCTGTCTTGCGGTTTTTCTCTTTTGTTCTGATTATTCTTTCACAACATGACTAATGTGAAAATATGTTTAACATGAGTGTACATATGTAGCCTATATCAGAGTTTTTGCTGTTTGGGGGAAGGGATATGGAAGGGAGAAAAAAATTGGAACTCAAAACTTTACAAAAGTGAATGTTGAAAACTATCTTTATATTTAATTGGAAAAATAAAATGCTAATTTTTTTTAAAAACAAAATTGATAAAGCAAAATAAATAACTCAAAATTAAGAGATGTATTTAAATATAGCACTTAACCTTGTTTTTAAAATGGAAGCAATGTAAAATTAATATTGAAACAAAAATAAGTACAGATGAACACATAATAACTAAAGAGACAATACATACTAAAGATTTAGGCATTGTACATTTATAAGCACACAATCTTTTTAATGTTAAGTTTTTTAGAAATTTCGAACAGTAATATATGAAGGAGATAAAGATATAGTAGTAGAAGACTTCAAGACCTGTGGACAAATAGAACAGGTTTAGTAAGGATTTAAAGAAATTACAAATATAAAATCTTATTAATTTAGAAATGATATATTCACATATGTATTTAAATGACAGGCTAAGAATGAAAAGTCTTTCCTTTTCTTAAAGGAAGTTAAAAAAATGCCTGCTTCAATCTGCATTCAGACTCCATCAGTTCTTTCTCTGGAGGTGGATAGAATTTCTAATTATGGATCCTTTGGAATTATCTTTGATCATTTTATTGCTTAGAATAGCCAAGTGATTCACATTTGATCACTGTATAATATTGCGCTACTGTATGTATGTTCTCCTGGGTCTCCTCATTTCCCTGTGCATCACTTCATATTATAATCATATACCACGACTTGCTCAGCTGTTCCCCAATTGATGGGCATCACTTTAATTTCCAATTCATTGCCACACTAATAGAACTGTTCTAAATATTTCTGGATGTGTAGGTCCTTTTTTTTTTCCTGAAAAAAAAAATCTTTGGGATATAGGCCTAGTAGTAATATTGCTGGTTCAAAGGGTATGCATAGTTTTATAATCTTTTGTCTTTTGTAAAAAACATATTGTAGGATTCTGGCATTTACCATATTGTGATCTCTGCTTCCATTTTATAAGTATTCATTTCATTCATATTTACAGTTATGATTATGTATTTCCCTCCATCCTATCATCCTATATTCTCATTTAACCTTCTCTCTCTCTCTCTCTCTCTCTCTCTCTCTCTCTCACTCTTTCAGAATGATTAGATCCATTCACAACTCCACCAAAAATGCATTATTATTCCAAATTTTCTACATTCTCTCCAATATTTGTCATTTTCCTTTTCTATCATTTTACACAATTGGCTAAGTGTGAGGTAGTACCTCAGAGTTGTTTAAATTTTCATTTCTCTAATCAATAGTAATTTAGAGAAATTTATATGACTATATATAATTTTGATTTCTTTGTTTTTCTAAAAACTGCCTGTTCAAACCCTTGAATTGGACATTTATGAATTGGAGAATGAATCTAATCTTATCAATTTGACTCAGTTCTCTACGTATTTGAGAAATGAGACATTAAAGAAACTTACTCTATTTCCCAGATTTTTGTTTTCCTTCTAATCTTGACTGCATTGGCTTGGTTTGTGTAAAAACCTTAAAAAAATTATCCAAATTATCTGTTTTTCTTTCTTCAATGCTCTGTATCATTTTTGGTCATATATTCTTCCCTTATTCATATATCTGACAGGTAAGATATTCCATGTTCCCTTAATTTGCATATATCACCGTTTACATCTAAATCATGTATCTATTTCGACCTTATCTTGGTATACAGTATAGTTTAATTGTCTATTTCCTTTTTTTAACTCATTTAACTTTTCATTTAAGTATTTGGATGCTATACGATTTGGTACACATATTTTTGGTATTAATAGTATTTCTTTGTCTATATTACCTTTTAGGAAAATGTATCTTCTTTGCTTGTCTTTTAATTAATCTATTCATGATTTTGCTTTGCCTGAGATCATGATTATTCTTCTCTGATCCTTTACTTTTAATGTGTTTGTGTGTGTGTGTGTGTGTCTGCTTTAGTGTATCTTTTGTAAATAACATATTGTAAGATTCTGGCTTTTATTATATCGTGCTATCTGCTTCCGTTTTATGAGTGTTCATTTCATTCATATTCACAGTTATGATTACTATATATTTCTCTCTATCTTATTCCTATTTTCCCCTGTTTATCCTTTTTTCCTTCTCTCTCTCTCTCTCTCTCTCTCTCTCTCTCTCTCTCTCTCTCTTTCTCTCTCTCTCCTTCCTCCCTCCTTTTACCCTGTCCATCTTCAAATACCTGTTTTGCTTCTAACTACCACCTCCTCAAATCAGCGGCTCCTTCCATTACCCCTCCCACCTGCTTCTTCAATCCCTCTTCTCTCTTACTTCCCTATAGAGCAAGATAGATCTTTATACCCAACTGATTGTGTATGTTTCAATTTTTGAGTGAATTCCAATGAGAAAGGTTCAAGTGTTACCTGCCACCCTCCCAACTTCCCTTCTACTTTAAAAGCTCTTCTTTTGCACCTCTTTTATGTGAAATAATTTACCCCATTCTACCTCTCCCTTGACCCTTCTCCCAGTGCATCCTTCTTTCTCTCTGTTATTTTTTTAAAAATCATCCCATCATAGTCAACTCACTCCCTTGACTTCTGTCTATGTATTCTCTGTCTAATTGTCCTAATAATGATAGAGTTCTTAAGGCGTTACAAATATCATCTTCCCATCTAGGAATGTAAACGGTTTAACCTTATTGAATCCCTTATGATTTCCCTCGCATTTTTCCATTTTTATGATTCTTTTGATTCTTGTGTTTGAAAGTAATTTTTTAACGTAGCTTTGGTGTTTTCATCAGGAATGCTTGAAAGTCTTCCATTTCATTGAATGCTTTTTTCCCTTAGGGTTTTATTTAGTTTTGTTGGTTATTCTTGGTTTTAATCCTAGTTCTTTTGCCCTCTAGACTATCACATTCCAAGCCATTTGATCCTTTAAGGTAGAAATTGTTAAATATTGTGTGATCCTGTTTTTTTTTTTGGATAATTTCTTGGAATATAATGTCTAGACTCTAACTTTGATCATGGTTTTCATATAGTCAAATATTTCTTAAATCATCTCTCTTCAATATATTTTTCAAGTTAGTTATTTCACATTCACTTTTTTTCTTTTGATTTTCTTTTATTTTTTTCTTGTTGTCTCATGGATTTATTAACCTCCACTCACCCAGTTCTAATTTTTTAAGGAATTATTTTCTTCTGTGAACCTTTGTATCTTTTTTCCCCATTTAGCCAATTCTGCTTTTTAAGAAATTCTTTCAGTGATTTTTCTATTTTTTAACCTCTTCCCCCCCCACCCACAATTTGGTCAGTTCAGCTTTTTGAGGAGTTCCCTTCAATGGAATTTTGTGCTTTTTTTTTTAACCATTTGACCAATTCTGATACATAAGGTATTATTTGCCTCAGTAATTTTATGCCTCCTTTAGCAAAGTATTGATGCTCTTTCCATAATTTTCTTTCATCATTTTAATTTCTTTTCCTGATTTTTTCTTCTGCTTCTCTTATTTGATTTTTTTTCTCAAGGAAATCAGGATTAAGTGACTTGCCTAGCATCACACAGCCAGTTAGTATCAACTGTCTGAGGCTGGATTTGAACTTAGGTCTCCCTGAGTCCAAGGCCAGTGCTCTGTCCACTGTGCCACCTAGCAACCCCTCTCCTTTGATTTTCAGAATCTTTTTCAAGCTCTCCCAGCAATTCATTTTCAGCTTATGACCAATTTACATTTTTCTTTTAAGCTTTTATTATAGCTTTTTTGACTTAATTGTCTTCTTCTGAGTTTGTGTCACCACAAACTGAGTTCCTTTTCACCATAGTGACTTTCTATGATCAAGTTCTTTTTTGTTGTTCTTGTTATTTTCATTATTCATTTTTCCAGCCTATCTCTTGACATAACTTTATGTTAAAGTTGGCCTTTTCTTCCTTGACCCAAGTTTCAGGACTTTCTTGCTGGTTTTTCAGAGCTAGTTCTACAACTGTAAGTTTTTGGTTCTTCTCAAATGGTATGATCTAAGAACTATGGTCACTATTATCTCTGGTCTGTGAGTGACCACAAGTACTCTTCTCTGCCCTAGGACTTTGAATGGGCCCTTGTAGTCCTGCAGCCTACAAGTACTATTGAACGCTTTTATTACTTTTAAACAATAATCCTTTTAATACCAGGATTGTGACATAGAACTATGCATGGGTAATGCAATAGGTTCCTGCACCCAGTGCCAGTAAATGGTCTCTTGTAATCTCATTTTGGCCATTTGTCTGACTACCATATTGTCTGTGGTTTGAAAGCTCCCCAAACTACTGCTGCCACTGATGAACTGCCCCCAAAGCCTGCTGCTGCTGCCCTAGCAAGGCCCAGGCTAAGTGCTTGGCACCAGGTCCAATAACCACCCTGATGAGACAGAACTTTCCTGCCCACCTCCTAAGTTTTATGAGATAGAAAATTATTTTAACTGGATCTTCTGTTGTTTCTGCTACCCCAGAATTCATTTTGAGGTATTATTTTAAAAGGGAATTGAGGAAGCTCAGGTGAGTCTCTGCCTTTATTCTTCCATCTTGGCTCCACTTCCCCCAAAAGTCTTTTAGAATCAACATGAACTCACAATATTAATCATATACTTGATGTTAGCTATGTTCTTGATAAATTACAAAATCAAGAACTTGTACATGATGAATATTCAAAACACATTGCAAAAACAAAATTAGGAATAGACAAGAATAGACTGAGTGGAAATATGAACACTTGGAAACCCATGATGGACAGTGACTGAACTGATGAAGAAGGCTCACAAAAAGTTAACGTTAATATTATACATCAGAGTATTATTACAATAAATACATAGTATTGGATGCTCTTATTAATAAAAGTTGGAAGGGGTATTTAAATCAATTGTATCCATAGAAGACTGTAACAGATATTGAATATAGATTTTATTTTCCATCTATATGTATGTATATATAAACACATAGGTATATAGCTTATGTGCATTTCTGATTAAAAATCATCATCTTGCAAGATCCCTTCAGTATTGATATTTTATCTCATTACTATCTTTTGTAACTCTGATTAGACAGTGGAGTCAGGAACTCCAGATCTTCCATTTCAAGAAGGAGCTCAGCTCAGAACATTTCCTCATTTCTCACATGGCTGCACTTCTTTGGGACTTTAATGAATTTTCCAACACATCCCCAAATTGATGTATGTTACTTAACCACTCCCCACCTTTCAGTTTTTATTTGCATCATTTTCAACTTCCTTTTGCATGTTGTTCTCCCCCATTAGATAGTAAGCTCCTCAAGAGCAGTGACCATCTTTCTGTAATTAATACTTTATATCCAGTGCTAAGCACAGTGCATGATACATAGAAGGGGCTAAATAAATGTTTATTGATTGATTACGTTCTTCAGTTGTTTCTGTTGTGTTTTACTCTTGGTGACTCCTTTTGGGAGTTATCAAACTCAGGAAAGATAGTAGAGGTAGAAGTACCATTTCCTTCTCCAGATCATTTTGCAATAAGGAAACTGAGACAAACTGGGTTAAGTGACTTGCCCATGGTCATACAGTTAGTAAATGTCTGCAGCCATATTTGAACTTAGATCTTGCTGATGCCAAACCCATCACTCTATCCATTATACCACCTTACTGACTTGACTGACTAATGCAGAAACAATTTTTTTAAAAGATTTTTAGTGGCAGAGCCAAGATGGCAGAGTAAAGGCAGAGACTCACCTGAGCTTTTCCCAAAACCCCTCCAAATACTTTTTTTAAATGACTCTACATAAATTCTAGGGCAGCAGAAACTACAAAAAGATGAAGTGAAACAAATTCCCAGTCCAAGACAACTTGGAAAGTTGTTTTTCTTTTGTTTTGTTTTCAGCAAGAAAAGCCTGTTGCATGACGGCAAGAGAGGAGCGCAGTCCAGCACTGGCCACTCCAGTGCAGATTGTGCCCCAGCAAACCTGTAGCAGGCCTCAGGGTGACTGAGTTAGTGGCAGCAATGGTGGTTTCCAAACCTCTCAGCCCGCACATGCCAAAGACAACTTATAAAGTCAGCAGGAAAGTTTTGTCACACCCGATGAGAGTGGAGTATAGTCCAGAACAAGCCACCCCAGTACAGCTCTGGATGTAGCAAATCAACAGCAGATCTTTGGAGCTACTGAATCAGCAGAGGCAGCAGCAGAGGCAGTAGAAGTGGCAGTGGCAGCAGTTACTTCCACAGTATTTAGCCCATGATAAGGTGGTCAAACAACTGGTCAGAAGGAAATTACAGGGAACTTTTTTGCTAGAACTGACTCAGGACTCTGTTGCTTTGCCCATATTTGAATCTGGGTGCCAATCCTGAGTGGCAATCCCAGGGCAAGCAGCAGTACTAGCATTAGCAAAGATTGTGTCTGCAGTGGAGAGGGGACCCACCTCACAGGGAAGAAAAGGGTGCTTGTGGTAGATCACAGACCAGAGCACAGACCAGGAGAGGAGTAAACACCTTTCCTTAAATCATACCATCTTGGATGAACTGAAAACTTACAAGTCCCTAGAAGCATTTCTGAAAATAATTGCACAACCCCCCTGAATCTGAGAACAGTGCACCCTCTACCTTGGAAGCAGAGTCTTACTTTAACAAGTAGTTAAAAGTCAAATAATGGACTGGATAAATGAAAAAACAATAAGGTTTAAAAAAAAAACTCTGACTATAGAAAATTACTATGGTGAGAAGGAAGATCAAAACACATACTCAGAAGACAATAAGGTCAAGTCTCCTACATCCAAAGCCTCTAAGAAAAGTATGATTTTAGGCCATGGAAGAGCTCAAAAAGGATTTTGAAAATCAAGTAAGAGAGATAGAGGAAAAATTGGGAAGATAAATGACAGTGATGCAAGAAAATCATTAAGAGTGAGTCAATAGCTTGTTAAAGGAGACATACACAGAAAAAAAATACTGAAAAAAAATACCTGTTAAAAACAGACTAGGTGAAATGGTAAAAGAGGTCCAAAAAGCCAATAAGGAGAAGAATGCCTTAAGAAGCAGTATTGGCCAAATGGCAAAGGAGGTCCAAAATCTCACTGAAGAAAATAATCCTTTAAAAATTAGAATGAAGGGAATGGAAGTTATTTACTTTATTAGAAAACAAGAAATAATAAAACAAAACCAAAAGAATGGAAAAAAAGAGAAGACAATATGAAATATCTCATTGGGAAAACAACTGACCTGGAAAATGTATTTAGGAGAGAGAATTAAAAAAAATATTGGACTACCTGAAAGCTCTGATCAAAAAAATAAGAGCCTAGATATCATTTTTCAAGAAAGTATAAAGGACCTGCTGTGATATTCTAGTAGCAAAGGGTAAAATAAAAATTGAAAGAATCCACTGATCACCTCATGAAAAAGACCCCAAAATGAAAACTCTCAGGAATATTATAACTAAATTCCAGAGTTCCCAGGTGAAGGAGAAAATATTGTAAGCAGCCAAAAAGAAATAATCCAAGTATCATGGAGCCACAGTCAGGATGACACAAGATTTAGCAACCTTTACATTAAATGATTGGAGGGCTTGGAATATGATACTCTGGAGGATCAAGGACCTAGGATTACAACAAAAAAATCACCTACACATCAAAACTGAGTATAATCCATCAGGGGAAAAAAATAGACCTTTAATGAGATAGGGGACTTTCAAACATCCTTGATGAAAAGACCAGAGGTGAATAGAACATTTGACTTTCAAATATAAGACTCAAGAAAGGAATAAAAAAGTAAACAGGAAAAGGAAATCATAAGGGACTTAATAACTTTAAACTATTTACATTCCTACATGGGAAGATGATAGTTGTAACTCATAAGATTTTTTTTTTCATTATTAAGGTAGTTAGAAGGAGCACATATAGACAGAGGGCAAGGGGTGAGTTGAATATGGAGGGATGAGAGCTAAATATATGTATAATAAGGTGGTGAGAGAGGAATGTACTGGAAGAAAGTGAAAAGGAGAGGTAGAATGGAACAAATTATTTCACATAAAAGAGGCAAGAAAAAGCTTTTACAATGGAGGGGAAGAGGGAGGAAGTAAGGGGGAGTGAGTGAACTTTACTCTCATCAGAATTGGCTCGAAGAGGTAATAACACACACAGGCAATTGGGTATAGACATCTATCTTACCCTACAGGAAAGTAGAAGGGGAAGAGGATAAAAGAAGGGGGTGTGATAGAAGGGAGGACAGATTCAGGGAGGGGTTAGTCAGAAGCAAAACACTTTTGAGAAGGAACAGGGTGAAAGGAGACAGAGAATAGAATAAATGGGAGGAATAGAATGGAGAGAAATCCAGTTAGCAATAGTAACTGTGAAAAAAAAAATTGCAGCAATTTTTTCTGATAAAGGCCTCATTTTTTAAGCATATAGAGAACTGAGTCAAATTTATAAAAAATAAGAGCCATTCCCCAATTGATAAACAATCAAAAGATATCAGTTTTCAGATGAAGCAATCAAAGCTATCAATAGCTATATAAAATACTCTAATGCAATACTATTATGTAATATATTATATAATATATTACATATATTATATAATAATATAGTATATTATATATTCTAATATATGTTAGATAATCTAATATATATATAGCTATATAAAAATACTCTAACTTACTATTGATTGGAGAAATGCAAATTAAAACAATTCTGAGGTACTACCTTATACCTATTAGATTGGCTAATAGGACAGAAAAGGTAAATGACAAATGTTGGAGGGCATATAGAAAAAATGAGACATTAATGCACTGTTGTTGGAGTTGTGAAATGATTTAATCATTCTGTAGATCAATTTGAAACTATGCCCCAAAACTGTGCATACCCTTTTATCTAGCAATACCACTACTAGTTCTGCATCCCAAAAGAGATTTTAAAAAAAGGAAAAGGACAGACATATACAAAAGTATTTGTAGCAGCTCTTTTCTTTGAGGGGGCAAAGAATTAGAAATTGAGGGGATGTCCATCAATTGGGGAATGGCTGAACAAGCCATTGTAATTGTGTATGGAATTGTGATGGAATACTACTGTAGTATAAAAAATGATAAGCAGGATGCTTCCAGAAAAAAAAAAAAACCTGGAAAAACTTGCATGGGCTGATGCAAAGTGAAATGTACTGTGTACAAAATTACAGCAATATTGTAACATGATCAGCTGTGAATGAATTAGCTACTCTCAACAATACAATGATCCCAGTCAACACCAAAGGAATTTTGGTGAAAAATAATATCCATCCCCAGAGAAAGAACTAATGATATCTGAATACAGATTGAAATATACTTCTTGAATTTTATTTTTCCTGAGTTTTTTTGTCTGTTTTCTTTCACAACATGACTATTATGGATATGTTTTGCATGACTGCATATGTTAACCTATATCGATTTGCTTGCTTTCTCAATGGGGGTGTTGAAGAGGGAGGAAGGGAGATAATTTGGAACTCAAAGTTTTAAAAATGGATGTTAAAATAGTTTTTTTTTTTTACATATAACTGGGGAAAATAAAATACCAAAAAAAAAAATATATTTTTATTCAGTAAGTCACTATATATTAAGTGCTTACTATGCCAACCAATCTGATAAACACTGGGGATATAAAGAGAGATAAAATATAACCCCTGTTTCTAAGAAGTTCACAGTCTAATGGGGGAAACAACATGTAAATAATTATGTACAAATAAAGCTATGTACAGAATAAATTGGCACTAAATATTTATGTTATGCCTACTATCCATAGCAAAATAGGCATACCTCTTTAAAGAGTGAGACACACATAAAGCTTTTATCTCTTATTTGTATTGGTTAAGATTGAATTCTTTCTAGCATATTATGGAAGCAGGTTTTACTGAACAGGAGAAAATGGACTATAAGTTAGTAGTCTTTAAGCAAGGACTAGAATAAAGCTTGTGAGGTTTGTTGTAAAGAGCTTTTTCATTCAGAAACCAATTGGATTATAGGCCTCTGAGTAGTCTTCTAGATGTGAGACTAGACCATGTAGATGATACTAAATAGATGACAATGGAAATGGCAGAAGAACAAAGAAGAAAAGCTATTTAGGTCCTGATCATCTATTTATACGTCTATGAATAACCCAGAAGGAGACATACACATATGTGAAAGTCAGTTTAAGAAACATTTATTAAAATTCATGGAAATACTTTCATGGTCATACTTTTTTATTTCCAGAGGAGTGGCCATTCACTTATGTTCAACAACAACAAAAAAATGTGTTTTCTTTTTATTCATTTTAATACAAACTGTCTTGAATTTTTTTAATGAGTCCTCATAAAAGACATACAACCAAATCAGGCTACATTTCTTTTAATAAGATGTTCTAGAACACAAGATTCACTGGCAAAGCCATCAGGAACCCCGGCACCCACAGACCAACCAGATATCCAAGAAGCTTTTGAGTAAAGTAGACTTAATAAGGCTAACTTTAACCCATCCACAATCCGGATATGTGTTTTACATGTACCTATTTATTTACCTGTTACTTAGTCCATTAGAATGTAAGCTCCTTGAAGGCCTAAACTCTTTTTGGCTTTTTTCATACACCCAGAGCTTAATGAAGAACGTGATATATAGTTGTGGTTTAGTGAATGACTTTTTTATCATTTTATTTTTTTCTCAACTATGTATAAACAAAATTTTGAACATTAGTTGGTTTTTTTTAGTTCCACATTCTCTCCCTCCCTGAATATTTCCTCCCCTCCTTGAGAAGTAAAGCAATTTTATATAGATTATTCATGTGCAGTCATGCAAAACATTTGTATATTAGCCATGTTGTAAGAGAAAATGCAGAATAAAAAAAGAAAAGTAAAAATTTTTTTGAAAGTATGCTTTAATCTAAAGTCAGACTTCATCATTTCTTTCCCTGCAGGTAGATAACACTTTTTTTTTTTTATCATAAGTCCTTTAGAATTGTCTTGGATCATTGTATTACTGAGAATAGTTAAGTCATTCACAGCTGATCATCATGTAATGTCTTTGTTTTTGTGTACAATATTCTCCTGATTCTGCTCATTTCACCTTCAATCAGTTCTTATAAGTCTTCTCAGGATTTTTATGAAAACACCCTGCTCATAATTTCTTATGGCATAATAGTAATCCATGACAAGCATATACTACAACTTGTTCAGCCATTCCCCATTTGATGGACATCCCCTCAGTTTCCAATTGTTTACCGCCACAAAGAGCTGCTCTAAATATTTGTGTTCACATAGGTCCTTTTCCTTTTTCCATGTTCTCTTTCAATAAAAGGGCATTTACAACCCTTTGGGAACAGTTGCAAATTGTTCTCCATAATGGTTGAATCACTTCAAAACTCAATCATCCGTGCATTAGTGTCCCAATTTTTCCACTCCAGCATTTGTCATTTCCATTTCTGTCATGTTAACCAGTCTGATAGTTGTGAGGTGGTATCACTGAGTTATTTGAATTTCCATTTCTCTAATCAGTAGTGATTCAGAACATTTTTATGTGACTATTGATAGTTTCAATTTCTTCTGAAAACTGCCTATTTATATATATATATTGTGTTTTTACCAATTATCAGTTGGGGAACAACTTGTATTCTTATAATTTTGATTCAGTTCTCTACATATTTGTTAAATGAGGCCTTCTTTGGAAAAAACTGCTATAAAATTTTCCCCAGTTTCCTGAATTTTTTTAAATCTTGGCTGCATTGGTTTTGTTTGTATACTTTTTAACTGGATATATTTGAGGCAACAAGGTGGCAAAGTGGATAGAGTGGCAGACCTGGAGTCATGAAGACCTGAGTTCAAATCCAGTCTCAGAAATGGACAAGCTGTGTGACTATAAGGAAATCACTTAACACTGTTTGCTTTGGTTTCCTTGTCTGTTAAAAATAAAAAAATGAACTACAGAAGGAAATGGCAAAGAAATCCAGTATCATTGCTAAGAAAACTGCAAATAAGATCACGAAGAACCAGACACAATTCAAATGACTGAACAACAATATATCAAAATCATTCATTTCTTATCCTGTAATTCTCTCCATATCTTGTTTGTTCATAAATTATTCCCTTTTCCATAGATCAGACAGTCAAAATGTTCCTTGTTCCCCTAAATTTACTTATTATATCACTTTTTATGTTTAAATCACATTATCTATTTTGACCTTATTTTGGTATGTGGTGTGAGATGTTGATCTATGCCTCGTTTCTGCCAGAGTTTTCCAAGAAAATTTTTTTTTCAAATATTGTTCTTATCCCAAAACTTTGGATTTTGAGTTTATCAAATGCTAGGTTACTATGGTCATTTACTACTGTGTATTGTGTACTTAACTTACTCCATTGATCTACCTCTTTATTTCTAAATGGGTATCAAATTGTTTTAATGATTGCTGCTTTTTAATCCAATTTGAGAAGTGGTACTGCTAGGTAACTTTCCTTCATCTTTTCTTATTGATTTATTTGATATTCTTGACTTTTTTTTCTTCCAGTGAATTTTATTATTTTCTAGCTCAAATTTTTTGGGTAATTTTATTAGCTTGTTACTGAATAAGTAATTTAATTAAGGTGGAATTAATGTTTTTAATATATTGTCTTGGCCTCCATGTAAGAAATTAATATTTCTGCAATTATTTATATCTGACTTTATTTGTATGAAAAATGTTTTAACCGTGTTCACATAATTTCTGGATTTGTCTTGGCAGTCAGACTCCTACATACCATATATTGTATGTCATTATTTTAAATGGAATGTCTCTTTCTCATCTCTTCCTGCTGTGTTTTCTTGGTAGTATATAGAAATGTTGATGATTTATGTGGGTTCCTTTTATATCCTGCAACTTTTCTGAAATTACTGATTATTTCAACTTTTTTTTAGTGTTTCTCTAGGATTCGCTAAGTACACTATCATATCATTTGTAAAGAATGATAGTTTTATTTCCTCATTACCTATTTTAATCCATTCAATTTCTTTTTCTTGTCTTACTGCTATAGCTAACATTTCTGGTACGATACTGAAAAATAGTGGTGATAACTGACATCCTTGTTTCACCTCTGATCTTACTGGGAAGGCTGATAGATTATCCCATTTGCAGATAATACTCACTTATAGATTTAGCTAGATACTACTTATCCTTTTAAGGAAATCTTTTATTCCTAAGTTCTCTATTGTTTTTAATAGAAATGGGCGCTCTTTTTTGCTGAAAGTTTTTTTTTATTTAGTCATGTTTTTGTTGTTGTTATTGTTATCTTTATGGTCAATTATGTGGATAGTTTTCTGAATATTGAACCAGTCCTGTATTCCTGCTATAAATTCCACCTAGTCATGATTGTGACCCTTGTTTATTTTTTTACCTCATCCAAAGCATAATAGATCTTGTTCCAGCCTCATATTTTTAAACTCTGTGGGTCTTTGTTTGAAATATTTCTTGTAAATAATATACTGTAGGATTCTGATTTTTAATTTGTTTTGCTATCTCTTTTTCATGGATGAGTTTATCTCATTCACATTTACATCTATGATTATTAACTATTTCACTCCATCCTCCTTTCCCCTGTTTATCCTTCTCTCTCTCTCTCTCTCTCTCTCTCTCTCTCTCTCTCTCTCTCTCTCTCTCTCTCTCTTTCTCTCTCTCTCTCTTTCTCTCTCTCTCTCTCTCTGTTTTAGGCAATGGGGTTAAGTGACTTGTCCAGGGTCACACAGCTAGTGAGTGTTAAGTGTCTGAGGCCGGATTTGAACTCAGGTCTTTCTGAATTCAGGGTCAGTTCTCTATCCACTGCACCACCTAGCTGCCCCCCTTCTCTCTTTTCACCCTAAGCAAAAGTCTATTTTCCTTTTGACCACTACCTCATTTAATCTCACCTTCCTTCTATCAATTCTCTTCCCTTTCTCTTACCCTTTTTTCCAACATGCTTTTTAGTAGCTAGCCTAAAACAAATTTCTATGTAAAATTGAATGAGTATGTTATTTGAGCCAGTTCTTTGATCCAATTCTGATGACAGTACAGTTCGAACATTGCCCATTACCACCTTTTCCACCTTCTCCTCCATTGTAAGTGCTCTTTTTTTCATACCTCTTTCATGTGGGATGATTTTCCCCATTCTTCTCCTTTTCCCTTTATTTTAGTTCATTACTCAATCATTTATATGCGTGTGTGTGTGTGTGTGTGTGTGTGTGTAATCATTCCATCATAGTCATCTTATTTCCATGCCCTATGTCTACATATACTCCTAAATGCCCTAATAGTGATTAAAGTTCTTAGGAATTACTGTTCTCATCTTCTCATACAGGAATGCAAATATTTTGACCTTATTGATCCCCTTATAATTTCTATTTCGTGTTTACTTTTATATGCCTTTCTTGAATCTTGTATTTGAAAGTCAAATTTTCTATTCAGTTCTTTTTTATCATGAATTCTTGAAAGTCCTCTATTTCATTAAACATCTTTTTTTGTTTTTGTTTTTCTCTGAAGGATTATATTCAGTTTAGCTGGGTAGGTAATTCTTGATTACAGTCCTAGCTCTTTTACCTGGCATTATATTATATTCCAAGTCATCTGATCCTTTAATGTCGAAGGTGCTAAATCTTCTGTGATCATGACCATGTCTCCATGATATATGAATTGTTGCTTTCTGGCTGTTTGCAATATATTTTTTTTTTAATCTTGGGGCTCTGAAATTTGGCTATAATATTCCTGGGAGTTTTCATTTTGGAATTTCTTTCAGGAGGTGATCAGGCAATTCTTTTGGTTTCCATTTTACCATCTGGTTCCAGGATATTGGGGCAGTTTTCCTTGAGAAATATATGAAATATGATGCAGAGGCCCCTTTTTTGATCATGAATTTCTGGTCATTCAAAAAGTATTAAATTATCTCTCCTCGATATGTATTCCAGGTCAATTTTTTTCCCCAATGATTTAACATTTTCTTCTATTTTTTTCTTTTGTTTGATTGTTTTTTTTTTTCTTGGTGTCTCATGAACTCATTAGCTTCCATTTGCCCAATTCTAATTTTTAAGATGAGCTTTTGTTCCTTTTTCCATTTGGCCAATTCTACTTTTAAAGAGTTATTTTCATTAGTGCATTTTTGTATCTCCTTTTACATTTGGCTATTTCTGCTTTAAAAATTTTTCTCTTCACTGGGTTTTTGTGCCTCTTATCATTTGGGCTATTCTTTTTTAAGGTGTTTTTTTCTTCAATATTTTTATGCTTCCTTTACCAAGTTATTGACTCATTTCTTCATAATTTTCTTGCATTACCCTCATTTATTGCCTTGATTTTCCGCTTTCCTTTTTATTTGATTTTTAAACTCATTTTTGAGCTCTTCCATTAGTTCTTTTTTGGACCTTTGACAAATCCCCCCTTTTCCCCCTACTTTTAGGTTTTGCATGTAGATGTTTCCACTTTATTCATGTCTTCTAAGTTTGTGTCTTGATCTTCCCTATTACTATAGTAATTTTCAATGGTTAGATTCTTTTTGTTATTGTTCATTTTTTTTCTAGCTTATTAATGGATCTTCAATGTTGATTTAAGTAGGGCTCTGCTCCTGGGATTGAGGGGAAACTCTCTCAAGCTTCAGGTCTTTCTTGCTGCTGTTTTCAGAGCTAGTTCTGCAGGGGTTTGTAGGCTTTGGTACTTCCAAGTTGGTATGATCGAAGTAAAATCACTTCTGTGTTGGCCTGAACTCTGGTTTTTACTCAGAAAGGGACCTTGTTCCCCTGCAGCTACCTGAGGTAGCAGTGCTCCTGGTCCTAGGTCTGTGACTTGGTCTCCCATATAGCCACAATTTCTAGTCTTCCTTTCTCTTTTGGAATTGAGATCAGGGTCCTGACTCCCCTGTGAGTAACTACAAGCTCTCCTCTCCATTCTGGAATCACAACTAAAACTCCTGGTCCCCTGTGATTATAAGTTCTATTGCTTCCTTTGACTCTGGGACTGGAACTCAGAACTACATGCAACTAGGTTCTGAACCCAATGCCAGCAAAGTGTTTCTGTGATCTCTTTCTTATCAGTAGTACACCCTTCCCCTACCCCTTGCTGAGAGCTCTTGAAGCTGCTGTTATAGCCAGTGCAACTACCTCTGTCTTGCTGCTGGCATTACAACATAGCCTTTGATTTCCAGTCTTCACTTCTCCAGACCTATCCACCACTGAAGTAATACAGACCTTTCCTGCTGATCTCCTAAATTATTTTGAGCTGGAAAAAAAATGTTTCACCTGACCTTTCACTCTGCCACTTCAGAATTTGATTTTAGGTGTTAATTCAAAGTTGGTTGAAGGGGAATTTAGAAGACCTTGGCTGAGTGCCTCTCTCTTCTGCCAATTTGGCTCTGCCTCTCCCAATAAATGATTTTTTGATTGATTTTTGGTGATATCTTGAGACAACATATGTATAGCATGTAATAGACATAATAAACATACATACATAGCTGTTATAATACAAAACAATGTGTAAATGAGAGTGGCATAAAATGCTGTTTAACTTCAAATGATGTTGGGAATGTAAGAGGGATCAATTTGAAATCCTCCCTGGAGTTTTCTTGTATTAATTTTGTTTTGATTCTATATATACTGACATACAGATGGGGGCAGTTTGAATTAATTGATCACTCCCATTCCATTTAGGTTGCATAATGCTCTGCACCCAGATACAACATTATCAGGAGGGGACAGTTCTGTTGAATTAATCAATCATTCAAAGGCATTAAAATAAGTGCAAGAAAATCCTTAATCAGTTGAAAGTAATTAGATGATTTTTTTTCCTAAACAGTAAGTATATTGAGATTGCTTGAAAAGGGTCAGGCATGCCCTGTGAGTCAAGGTTGAAAAAACAAGCCGGTTCACAAAATAGACAATGAAGTGTCAGGTCAACTCATCAGTGAAAACAGTTTCAGCCATGCCCCTAAAAGGGAATCATTTAGGTAAAAATAGGGTCTATACTCCAACATCTTTATCAGGAAAGGGCAGCTGTTGCATTGATTCATCAATGGCATTAAATTAGATGTAGAAAATCTGCATGAGAGTGGAAAGCTATTGGATGAAATGAGGTGATATGGTATAAGAAGAATATTGGGGTTGGCTGAAAAGACTTAGTTATATCCTGTGAGACTGGAATAAAATAGCAAATAAATTCAGAACCCAGGCATTTGAACATCAACCCAGTGATAGAAGCAGATTTAGACAAGCCTCTGAAAGTGAATCATTGGTGTCAAAAATTTTGGACTTCCAATGGACATCTTATGAAGTCTTCATAATAAATGACAGATGGCAGTGTCTCTCTGAGGTGGAAGTAGCTAACCACCCTTGGGGAAGCAACATGATAATGTTAGTAAGAATTGGTAAAGGCAAGCTTAGAATTTTTGCTATACTTACAACCACATGGATTTGTTTTTGTTTTTGTTTTTATGTTTGTTTGTTTTTTTTTCCTCCCAGTTGGAATGTAAGCTTTCAGGGGTCAGAGACTGTTTCACTTTTTACTTTTTATCACCAGTACCTGGAATAGTGCCTGACACACAAGCAATCAATACATTGCTTGCTTTCTTGATGGATTATTTTTTTGGAAGCAGTGCAATACGGTGAAAAGAAAATGAGTTCTGAAGTTAGAGGACCTGGCTATGAATGTTACCTTTAGTGTTCACTTTCTACTTGTGGTACTTAGGATGAGTCACAACTTCCCTAAGCCTCAGATTCCTTATCTTTAAAAAAAAGAATGGCAGTGGGAGCAGCTCTTTTTATGGTGGCAAAGAATTGGAATTTGAGGGGATGTCCATCAATTGGGGAATGGCTGGACAAGTTGTGGTATATGAATGTAATGGAATACTATTGTGCTATAAGAAATAATGGGCAGGCAGACTTCAGAAAAAAAATTGGAAAGACATACATGAACTGATACAGAGTTAAATGAGCAGAACCAGGAAAACATTGTACACAGTAACAGCCATATTATGGGATGCCTGACTTTGATAGACTTGGCTCCTCACAGAAATACAAGAATGTAAGACAACTCCAAAAGATTCATGATGGAAATTGCTATCCACACCCAGAGAAAGAAATATGGAGTCTGAATGCAGATGGAAGCACACAATTTGCTTTCCTTTTCCTATGTTGTTTTGTTTTATTGCATCATTCTTGTGGTTCCTTCCAATCCTGACTAGCACATGTAGAGTCTATATTGGATTATATGCCATCTCAGTGCAGGGGAGGGGTAGAAGTGGGAGGGGGAGAAAATTTAAAACTCAAAATCTTATGGAAGTGAATATTGAAAACTAAAAATAAATAAGTTTAGAAAATAATGGCAGGAGGAGGTTAAACAATTTTTGATGTTCTTTCCCACTCTATTTCTATCATCCCCATTCCCTCATCTTGTAGGTGATTATATGATAAGGAAAAAAAGGAAGAAGATATATTTGTGGTAGATCTTAAAAAAAGAATATGATTTCAGTAGTTGAGTATGGAAACTGGTCATGGCAGATATGGTGATAAAATACACAAAAAGATAACGACAAAGAACAAATAAAAAAAGTGGTGATTAGCACAATTGGGTTGATTACCTAAGAAGGAGTGCAGCACCATGCAGGGATGAGGGGCTTAATAACAGAGTTGAATTTAAAAGTAAATTTGTGCAAAATTTTTGACAGCATTTAAACGAAAGTCCATACTTTAATCAGCAGGCAATAGGGAGCAGTTGAAGGTTTTTGATCCGAGTAATTATGTGAGCAGAATTGTGACTTAGAAAATCAAGCTGGCAATAATACCTAAGATTGGGCTGGCAGCAATTGCTGTGCACAACTTTTGCCAATCACTTTCAGTAATTTCTTAAAGAGTAACTTAAAAAAATGATATTAACCCCTCTTTTTCACAAACAAACCATTGGAAAACCCTGTGATCGATGCAATAAGCAGCTTGCCTATGTGGAATGTTATTACTTTAATTCACTGACAAGAGAAGGCTGAACAAATGGACCAGAGCCCTGTTTTGAGGATAATTAAACTGACTTTCCTTATTATCCCCATTGATGGTGCTTGGTGCATAATGCGTATTCAAATAATGCAAAGACAAGGAAATCACAGACTATAAATTGGACACTACTCCCACCTCCCGTACTCCCTCCTAACCCATTTCACATCCCTTTGACATTATATGAATTTTCCTCCATTCATTTCTTCTCCTGTGATATTTAAGAAAGCGTTTGACTTAGGCTTCACTTTTCAAACATTAAACTCTTAAGAAAGATGAGCCTTTGAATAATGAGACATCTGGTAAGTGAAGATATAGCTAGTCTGGGAATCACCATGGAAACCCTATAAGAAATAGGTTAGGAAGATGAACAACTTGGGGTGAACTTGATAGCAGAATTGTGTCATTCATCACTCATGGCTTCCTAGATTGGGGTGTAGCTCATAGGAAGTGTCAATTCAATTTATCAAACATTTATCAAGTATCTACTGTGTTATTGAGCACTGTGCTAATCACTAGAAATAAGGCAAAATGGAAATGGCTCCTTCCCCTCTAGGAGCTTGCTTTCAGCTTGAGGAGAGGGAACAGCAAATACACAGATAAATGTAAAATATGTAACAAAATATAGAATAATATCAGGTAGTGGGAAGAGCAGGAAAGGTCTTTTGTAGGGAGTGGCACTTGAGCTAAGCCTTGAATGGAGCAAAGGATTCCAAGAGTCAAAGACTGATGTGGGACATCATTCAAAGCATTGGGAACACGTGATTCAATGGCACAGAGGTGGGAGATTGAATGTCAGGCACAGGGAGAAACAAGTAGTCTATTTGGCTAGAAATTAGGATATATAGTGGGAAGGAATGGGAAATCAATCTAGAAATGGATTTTGGAGCCACTCTGTGAAATAATTTAAATGACAAAAGAGTTTATATTTTATTGTAAATTACAATAGTGTGCCACTGAAGAGATCAGTGTGGCATTGGCATCTCCTTAAGCTACTTTACCATACATAATCTTGACTGATTATCATGCATTAGAGTCAATTAAAATGTGGATCCACCCTCTAACTCCACTAAATGGGGTTCTTTTCATTCTAACCTAGAAATATTTGTAAATAGTCCCATCATACATTACCCGACATTAACTTTCAACCAGCAATGTGAGGTGGTTTTAAGACATCACATTCTTTATTATTAATTTCTCTGTAAGAAATCAAACACCATTGATTAGGCACTTTTCTCTTTTAATAGCAGAGAGTAAAAGCAAAAATGCATCCTTTTGGCCAAATACAACCAAATAATATTATATCAAAGAGTAACCTAATTTGTATTAAGTAATAAACTTCGGTTATTGTAATATTTGAAACTGACCAAAAAATAGGGGAAGAGAACTAAGAACTTGGTTTATACATAGACTTTTGCATTTTCTATCAAAAAGGATAGAGTTGTAGAGTGAGAAATGAGAAAACATCTGGTCCTGCAGGATATCTTTAATTCACCCTCAGGCTCATATAAACATGGAGATCATGCAGGGCAGATGGATGTCTCTTCTCTCCTTAAAGAACTCCAGGGACAGAAGCTCAACAGCCTAATTTCATCATCTTTGCCAGTGTTTCATCAGCTTTACAGTCACAAAGTGGAGGCATCTATCCACTAGAAGTCCCTTTTGCTTTCCATTAAACCCATTTTCTCTAGATTGAGTATTCTGTAGACAGTGGGCAAGGGTTTGTTGTCATCATTAATATGGCTTATGAAGATGCAATGAGTCTCCTTTATATCTTTTCTTTTCCAAGATTAAAGGGCCCCAATTCCTTTGGCCTTTCCTCTGAGGACCTTGTTTTGATTGCTTTGGTCTTTGGATCACTCTCTCTTTCCAGGCTAGTTTCTGCATATTAGGAATGCAAATGAGGTGTCACCACAGACTAATTTAGAACTTAACTTCAATTACAAAGATCACTCTCTTGCTTACCAAAACCTTGTAGGTTAAATTTTGAAAGCAATAGGTGACAGAGATATGAAATGCACACTGTTATTGACATAGTAGGTTTATCATTTTAGATAGGGTAATTTGACAAGTGCACCAATTTGGGCCACCTATGAACCAGTGGCAAGGTTAGTTAGCATAAAGCAATGATCAACCATGGTATGACTGCAATAATTTGTATCTTTAAAGACTGGAGAGAAATAGAACAGTAGGGCTGATATAGGGTTAAGCAATGAGAAATAAATATGTCTAACAGAGTCTAAAATAGTCTATGAAAATGTTGCATAAGCAGATTCTTACAATGCAAGTCACATTACCATTTTGTCTTTTACTTCTTCTGAGTCACTAAGATGTCTAAAATCTAGCAATACATTCAGAGAAATGTTCCAGGAGATAAAAATACTTCATATTTGGAAATAATCTGGAGCCTACATTTCAGAGTATAAAACTTCAGAGAAATTAGAGAAGTTATTATGGTGGACATTACATACAAATGTCGACTGCTGTGAAATGTCTAATATTTCAAAACCTGTTCTTTGATTTTTCTCTTGTAGAGAGAAATGATGCATAATTTATTCACCCATTGACTATGAACCTCATTAGGTGATATTTCTGAAAAATCGATTTCTTGTTACTTAACACTTTTTTCCTATTAAGACCCTTCAATCCATTCCCATGATTCTTATTCCTTAACATTAAAGAATTGAAAATACATATTTTAAAAATTCTACATAATATGCACAGATAAAGAAGAAAGTGAATTTAGTGTATCATGTTTAAAAAAAAAATACCACTTGGCATGATGGTAGAGTAGGAGTCAGAAAAAAAAAGTCCCTAGCCCCAGCCCTAGTATTTAACAGCCTGGTGACCTTGCCCAAGTCACTTAGTTTCTCCCCTGATTTCTTCATTTGTTAAAGTGCTTTGGCAACTATAAATCACTAAGGATCACTTTTCTTAGTTTCACAATTTTTCTGCTGGTGATTGATCACTTACTGTCACTGGATCACATGGCAGTTACATAAGACTCTGCATTGTCATGTTCGATAGATAATGGACTCTACACACATTATCTTGGTCAAATAATAACTTAAGTTTTGTGTTCCCTTCTTGGAATTTCATGTTAGGATGGACATTGATAAACTTGAATTCTCTAGAGAATAGCAACTAGGATAAGGAAGGGCTTGGTGAATATGTCACATGTGGATTATCAAAAGAAACTGGGGATATTAAAATGGTCTTGTTTAACCTAAATAGAAGACTAGGAAGTGTGTATGGGAGTGGGAGTGTAACATGGCATGATTGAAGTAATCAAATATTTCAATGCATCTCATTTAGAAGAGGTTTTAGACTTTTCTACTAGCAAACATTGGACAAAACTCAGACCAATGGATAGAAATCATCAGGCAGTGTATTTAGGCTTAGACAAAAACTTCCTAAGAATCAGAATTATTCCAAAGTAGGATATGTGACCTCATCCAGGAAGGGGCTCCCCTTTACTAGAGGTTTTTGAGCAATATTTGAATCCTCTCCCACCAGGAATAATGCCAAGGTAATCATGGGTGAGGTAAAGATTGGCCAAGATGGCTTCTAAGTACACTTCAAGGGCTGAGATGAGGAGATTCTGTTATTCAGCAGTCTGATGTTCCACCACCTTGTGCCTTTTTGTGAAAACACCCCACACTTTAGACATTCTGTTATCTATCACATCTATTAAACGTTATCTGCCCCACATGCCAGTCAAGTGTGACTCTACTCTCCAGTAAAAGCAAATTGATGAACTGTATCCACTGTGTCAGTAACAAGGACAAACACATGATTCTTTTTACTAAAATTTCTGTTCACCTATTTCTTCCCCCCATTAATCACTTTCATTTATTCTTGCTGCCTTAATTATTTTAGGTTTTATTCTATTTTGGAGTAATTCAGATAAAATAGAGTAACTCAAATAAAATATGATGCTTCACCTCACAAAGTGGTGGAGAAAACATGTGGCATGGGGCAGGTTTTCCAGAACGTCAGAACATCTCACTCTGCTTGGATCTTACCCCTAGTCATTATGTGCAGGCTAAATTTGTTGTACTGGTGGGTACTTTTAAAACACTCTTCCTCTAAGAGATAGGGTTCCTCTACTCAGCTCATGTCAGATATAATAATAGTGATGAAATGATCATAGTGTGAAAAGTGAAAAGTGACCTAGTCATCACAAAATTCTACCATCATCTCATAGATTTTACTCTAGAACTGTAATACTGCACCTTGTTACATAAAACAGTCTCTTTAATAGAAATGTTTTAAGAGAAATGAAATCAGTTTTGCTAGGCTGAGACAGGTTACTGTATAATCATTTCCTGGTAAACACAATTCTGGCCAAAATTATTACATGATCATTTCCAAGTAGATGAAGTTAAACTGATTGTGGTAAATGGTCTTTTGGAAATCAATGCTATAAATTCAATCCATTAGTACACACCTCATCCTAGGAGGGTTATTAACAACACTTACAGTTTCAAGCCTTGACATTTTCAGTAAATTAAAAGCATCACGTAAACCCTTTGCCCAAATACCTGTGGCTGCCTAGTTCAGATGATTAGAGTAAAATGCTAATGAGGCCAAGGCCAGGAATTTGATCTCCACATAGACTAATTAACTTTCTTCTCTTCCATGGTCATGCACAGCACCAGGGACACTGACCAGCTGTTTCACCAATGTATCCAGTTGGCCACATGAGGGATCAGGTACAAGAGTAGGGATAGATCATTACAAATTCATCAGGGCTCCAGTGAAAACTCTCTTGGTGCATGACTGGCTGACAGTGACTATAAGTAAGTGTAATCTTTTTGCAAAAAATCCTGCAATACCTACATACATTTTATATGAGCAGGACCTGGAAAATGTGTTTCTCATGGGCTCATTGCTAGAAATAGACCCTCATGCTGTGGCTTCATTGTGTAAAGTAAACTGAATTTTAACTATTCTAGGATGGCTGGTATTTCAGCACAAAATCCTTGTATTATGCCATTTCTGTTGTACTTCAGTAACCTGCTAAAACGAGGTTGTCTGAGCGAGGCCCTCTGGGACCTGTGTGAAAATGAATTCTCTATCTCTTGAGGCTCTTACAAGCAACCAAAATGGTAGCTATCTGAAATAAAAAGGGACTGTGACTGAAGACTACAGCAGTGTTTTCTTACATATATCTCTAACTACCATGGGGGAGGGAAGGATGACAAACCTCTTAGAGTGACACAGGGGAATTGATTACCTATGATAGAATCAAATTAATTAAACATATGGAGCTGGAAATTAACATGGGAAGTAGGCATGATCTTGGAAATCTCTCTTGATACACAAATATGCTTTGTGAAATATTTAGCTATTTTTTAACTGTTTCAAGGTCTATATTCCTTATTACTCTGAAAGGAAATCACAACATAGCTCCAACGTAATAGAAAAAAATAATTATGTGATAAAGGTCAGGCTTTTGCATAATCCTAATACAAAATCTTTTGGGGTCAATTCCAACTATTTGTACAAGCTCATAGATTTTGAGTTGAAAGTATCCTTAGATGTCACTTTATGCAATCCCTCCAATCTGATTAAGATGTTATTTAAAAAACATTTTTAATACATATCTTAGAGGAAAAGTTACTTTAATAAACCACAGAGATGGTAGAGCTAGGATTTTAAGATAGGTTGTCTAGCTCTTTTTCCATGTTTTAGATGAAACTATGTTAAATGCAGGCCACCTTAGAGCTACTGGTAATCAAATTCTCTTGGATCGTGTCCTAATGGAATTCATAGCAGAGTAGGTTGCTTGGTGCAGTGGATAGAGTGCCAGGTCTGAAGTCAAAAAGACTCATCTTCCTGAATTCAAATCTGTTCTTAAACACTTACTACCTGTGTGACCCTGGGCAAGTCACTTTACCCTGTCTGCCTAGTTGTTCATCTGTACAATGAGCTGGAGAAAGAAATGGCAAGCTACCCCAGTAATTAAACTTTAAGGTTTCCAAGGTGCCTTACAAATATTATCTCATGAAATAGGTCTTATAAGTATGGCTACATATAAGGAAAGAGAAGCCCAGAGTGTTTAAGTGATTTGCCCAGCATCACAAAGCTAATAAGTGTCTGAGGCGGTATTTGAACTCTGGTCTTTCTGACTCCAACACTCTATGTATGTCATCTAGATACCTATAGGGAATCTTTTAGATAATTTGAGTTCAAACAACAGACATCATTTCTTCCAATACCTACCCCATAATTTTGCTATTAGTTTTAAACCCCCCAATCCTTTTGGTGCTGTGAAAAAACAAACAAACAAATAAAAAGTGCCAACAAAACTGGACGTACTATCAAATGATCTAGGTTTAAATTCTGTTTCTGCTACTTACCAGCTGTGTAATGTGGGCATGTGACTTCCCTTCTTTGGGCTCCAGCATCCACCTCTTTGAAATCAGAATGTTAATTTAACCCTGAGATTGTGGCTCCTCCTATCGGTTCCTTTGAGTTATAATATTTTTTACTGAACAAGTATATATCAAGCACCTTTATTGTGCAAGGAATTATGTTAGGGGCAAAGGTTATGAAGATAAGAAGTCAAGTAGTCCATGAACTTAAGTACCCTTTTTTTATTTCTACCAAGGATGTTAGATCTCTTTTAAAAATGCCAATGCCATTCATCTCAAGTTTGCAACCATATGGTTTTCTACAAGTTCATCTGTGCTGTCTGAAAAATTGAATGGTTTTTCCCATAAAGGAAAAAAAAGTCATAAATGGTAAGCAAGATTTCAAGTCAGTTCAGAATAGTCTAAATCACATAAGTCTGGATCTTGTGGCATCTTAAATGGAGATTTAAGGGAGAGTAGTGGGTCCAGCCATCAGATGCTCATAATTGCAGTTCATCTACAGGTCTAAATGTGTGAAGAAAAGAACTCAAAGACCACAATTGGAAATTGGAAGATTAGTAAGCATGTAATCTAGATTCAAAGCCCCCCAGGTAAGTAATATGGAGTAGGGTATAATGATAGGAATAGTCCAAAGAGAGTGAGAAAGGAGCCACCCAGATTAGGTCAGGCAGCCAGCCATCCAATTTGTGTAGGGATTTTTTTTTTGTATTTTTTTGTTTTGTTTTGTTTTGTTTTTTTTAGAATGAAGCAGATCCACCTTATTGAACCTCAACAGGGTCAGGAAGTAGAGACTCCTCCTGGAGATTGACTCTGAGCTAAGCTAACATAATTCCTCCTACATCTAGCAGTGTCTGGCACAGAGTAGCTCATAAATGTTTGTTAATTGGGGTGGAACTAAGATGAATGAATAAAGGAAGGGACTTTTAAAATATGCCTCAAAATGAATCCTATAGTGGTAGAAACAATAAAAAAACAGGGTGAAACAATTTTCCAGTCGAAGACAACTTAGAAGTTTGACAAAAAAAAATCTATCTCATGGAATGCAGTGTAGTGCATGCCAAAGCCTGGCAAGCCAGCAGCAGACCTTGGGGGTAAATGAATCTATAGGAACAACATCTGGAGCTCTCAGCTCACAGATGGATAGAAGGTCAGACAACTGGTGATAAGGAGATTACAGGATACTCTTTGCTGGAATGAAACTTTGGGTGCCGAGCTCTGTCACATTCCCCATACAGTGTCCTAGGTCACAGGCCAGGGAGAGGGAGAGCAGTAGCATACTAGAATATATTGCCATAGGTCATAATTCCACGGCAAAAAAGAGTGCTTGTGGTCACTCATAGACCAGAGCATAGGGCAGGAGAATAGAGACCACACAACTCTTGAGGTTATACCACCTTGGAAGAATTGAAAACTTGCACCCTCCCAAAAGCTAACTGTGAAAACAACAGCATGAAAAATCTGAAGCTTGAGACAGTTACCCCTACACCCCAGGAGCAAAGCCCAACTTTAACATAAAGTTAAAAATCAAGAAATAGGCTGAAAAATGAGCAAATAACACTACCATCACCAAAATGAACATGACTATAGAAAGTTACAATGGTATTAGGGAAGATCAAAACACAAACATAGAAGATAACAAAGTCAAAAGAGCTACATCAAAAGCCTCAAAGGAAAATATATATATATAAATCGGTCTGAAGCCAATTAAAAAAAAAAAAGAAAATGAATTCCCTGATGAGCTCAGAAAGGATTTGAAAAATCAAATAAAAGATGCAGAGGAAAAGTTGAGAAAATAAATAAGAGAATGATTTAAGAAAATAATGAGAAAAAAAAAGTGCCCATGGTAAAGGAGGCATAAAAATACTTATGAGAATAACACCTTAAAAAACAGAATAGGCCAAATGGTAAAAGAGGCACAAAAATCCACTGAAGTAAATAAGTCCTTAAAAAGTAGAATTGACCATATGGAGAATGAGGTACAAAAACTCCCTAAATAAAATAATTCTTAAAAATTAGAATAGGTCAAGTGGAAGCTAATGACTCTATGTGACACCAAGAAAAAAATAAAAATAAAAATAGAAGGAACTGTGAAATACCTCATTAAAAAAAGGCATTCTGGGATAAGAACTCATTGTTTGACAGAAACTGCTGGGAAAACTCAAAAAAAGTATGGCAAAAACTAGGCATAGACCAAAATCTTACACCATATACCAAAATAAAGTCAAAATCGATACAAAATTTATATATAAAGGCTGATACTATAAGTAAACTGGGAGAGCAAGGAATAGTTTGCTTGTTATATTTATGAAGAATAGAAGAATTTATAACCAAACAACAGTTAGAAAACATTATGAAATGCAAAATGGATAATTTTGATTACATTAAATTGAAAAGGTTTTGTACAAACAAAGTCAATGCAGCCAAGATTAGGATGGAAGCAGAAAACTGGGAAAGAATTTTTACAACCAATGTCTCTGATAAGGGCCTCATTTCTAAAATATCTAGAGAATTAAGTCAAATTTATAAGAATACAAGTCATTCCACAATTGATAAATGGTCAAAGGATATGAACAGGTAACTTTCAGATGAAGAAATTAAAACTATCTATAACCATATGAAAGAATTTTCTAAATCATTACTGATTAGAGAAACACAAATCAAAACAACTCTGAGGTACCACATCTAACCTATCATATTGGCTAACATGACAAAACAGGAAAATGATAAAGGTTGGAGGTCTGGGAAAATTGGAACATTAATGCATTGATAAGCAATACCACTTCTAGGGCTGTATCCCAAAGAGATCATAAAAATGAGAAAAGGACCCACATGTACAACAATATTCATAACAGCTCTCATATTTCAAATAATGATAAGGGAAAACTGCCCCAATATGCTGGAACCAGAGAGTAAAGTGGAAACTGAAATAATCCCCCAATCACCTCTTGAAAGAGTTCCCAAAATGAAGACTAGCAGGATTATCATAGCCGAATTCCATAGGTCTCAGGTCAAGGAAAATTATTGTATGCAACCTAAAACAATTCAAATATCATGGAGCTACAGTCAAGAGAACATCAAATTTAGCAACTTCTACATTATAGAATCAGAGGACTTGGAATATATTATTCTTTAGGGCAAAGGAACCAGGATTACAACACAGAATCATCTACTGAACAAAACTAAATATAATCCTTCAGGGGAAAACAGATATTTAATGAAATAGAGAATGTTAAGTATTCCTGATGAAATATCACAATTGAATAAAAAATATGACTTTCAAATACAAAACAAGAGAAACATAGTAGATAAACAGGAAAGAGAAATCATAAGGGATTCAGTAAGGTAAAACTGTTTAGTTTACATGCCTGCATGGAAAGATGATACTTTTAACTTCTAAGAACCTTATCATCATTAGGGCTGTTAGAAGGAGTACTATGATGGAATGATGTGTGTGTATGTAGGGGGGGAGGTGTGTGTGTGTAATTAATGGATGAGAAAGATGACTATGATGAAATAATATCTAAAAAATAAAATTAAGTAATGAGTAAAAGGGAAGTACAAGTTGCAGGGGGAACCAAGAACTATAATGGGGTAAATTATATTACCTAAAAGGATCATGAAAGAGCTATTTCAATGGATGGGAAGATGTGGGATTGGCAGAGAAAACTTGAACTTTACTCTCATCAAAATTGATTCAAAGAAGGAATAATATACACATTAAGTTGTGTATAGAAATTTATCTTACCCTTCAGAAAAACAGGAGAGGAAGGGGAAAACAGAAAGGGGGTTGATAGAAGAAGGGAGGGCAGATTGGGAAAGGCATTGTTCAGAAGCAAAACATTTTTAAGGAGAGTTGAAAAGGGAGAGTAAGAGAGAAAGAGGGAGGGAGAGAGAGAGAGAAAAAAAGATAGAGAGAGACAGAGAGAGACAGAGAGAGCAACAGAGACAGAGACAGAGAGGGAGAGAGACAGAGACAGAGGGAAAGGAAGGAGGAAGGGAAGAAGGAAAGGAAAAAGAGAGTGAGAGAGAGAAGGATAAACTGGGAAAAATAGGATGAAAGCAAATACACAGTAAACATAAATGTGAAAAAGAATTTACAGCAATTTTCTCTGATAAAGGCCTCATTTCTCAATTATATAGATAACTGAGTAAAATTTATAAGAATATGAGTCATTCCCTAATTGATAAATGGTAAAAGGATGTGAACAGTTTTCAGATGAAGAAATCAAAGCTATCTATAGTTATATGGAAAAATGCTCTAACATACTTTTGATTAGAGATTTACAAATTAAAATAACTCTGAGTTACCACCTCACACCATTTGATTGGCTGATATGACAGAAAAGGAAAATGACAAATGTTGGTGGGGATATGGAAAAATTGGGACACCAATGCATTGTTGATGGAGTTATGAACTAATCCAACTGTTCTTGAGTGGAATTTGGAATTGTGCCTAAAGGGTTACAAAGCTGTGCATGCTCTTCTACCCAGCAATACCACTACTATAGGTCTGTATCCCAAAGAAATTTAAAAAAAAAATAAGGAGAAGGACCTATATGCACAAAAATATTTATAGCAATTCTTTTTAGTAGGGACAAGAATTGGAAAGTGAAGGGATATACAACAATTGGGGAAGGGCTGAACAAATTGAGGCATATGATTGTGATGAAATACTATGGTGCTGTAAAAAGTGATGGACAGTATGCTCTCAGAAAACCTGGACTTAACGTGAACTGATACAAAGTGAAGTGAGCAAACCCAGGACAATAGTGTACATATTAAGAGCAATATTGTATGATGAACAAATGTGAATGACAACTATTCTCAGCAATACAATGGTCCAAGACAATTTTGAGGGACATGATTAAAAATGCTATCCACATCTAGAGAAAGAACTGATCGAATCTCAATGTAGAATGAAGCATGTTTTTTTACTTTATTTTTGTTAGTTTTTTTCCTTTTTTGTTGTTCTGTGTTTTCTTTCATAACACGACTAATACAGAAATATGTTTTTCATGACTTCACATGTATGACCAATATCAAATTGCTTGCCTTCTCAATGAGGGGAGAAGTGTGGAAGAGAGGGAGAAAATTCAGAACTCAACATTAAATGTAATTGGAAAAATATTTTGGAAATAAATGTTTATTGGTTGATTGGTACATATTTTGGGGCTGATTCATATTATGGGTAGAGGACCTTTTGAAAAGCAGGCAGTAATGCCATACGATCACATAGTACATAACTTTCCTGGACTAAGAATAGAAACAGTTTGCCTACGTCAAATTTCCTCTGTACTTTCAACAACTCTAACTGGTACTCAGTGCATTCCACTATATAAACTCCTTTCTGGCCACATTACTTTGTGAAATAGTTACTTTTCCCCCACCTTAAAACATTTCCCATTCTCCAAAAATGTCAATCTACAGAAAAAAAATTTCCTTTAATCTGAATTCCTGTTAGTATAATAATTCCTACCAAAATGTTAAAAATATTAATGACACACTCATATTCCCCATAAGGCATTTTTATTTTACTAGAGGATTCTTGTCCATATATATGAACATCTAATTACTAAGATTTCAGGTAGATAACAAAGTGTAGGCAAGAAGATAAAACAAGTTAGTAGGGAAGTTTTTCTTTCTATTTTTTTTTTGAAGGGAAGAAATAAATATTCAGTTGACACAATGTTCAATAGTCCAACTCTGATCTTCTTGCTTTTCAATACTTTTTTTCCCTCAATTCTTAATGTAATCAGATTCTAAACCAGATTCTCACATTAGGCCAGGGTGGCTGCCAGATGTCAATCTAAGCTGTTAAAAAATAGGTCTTTCTAAATTGTGAACTGCGTGCATGTTATTTGGAGAGACAACTCATAAAACTTTAATACACCTGCCTGGTATGAGTATGGTACCATCAAAAGAATGCTGAACTTGAAAATCAAGAGAACCATATTTTTTTATTAGCTCTGTTCCCATCTTCATGGGCAAGTCCCAGTTCTCCCATTTGCAAAATAAGGTTTTGCATGAAAATTGGAGATCAAGAAGGATCCTAGTAGAGAATTTTTTCTTGTATTAATATAAGAAGCCAATTTGGGTAGCAGAGCCTTGCTAAAAACAGGACATAGGAAAGAAAGAGTTTGATATTTGTAGAAAAATATGTCTAGAGTCTTGGTAGGCCATACCCTTGGACTGGTACCATATTGGGGGAAACCTACACAACCTAGAGCCAGCAGAAGTTGGGACTTATGAAGAAGAAGGGGGTTAATATATGTACATACATACATGTACATACATACATGCATATAAATAGTCCATATCTGTGTATGTACTATACATACTTTACAAATATATATGCACATAATTTTGTATTACTACATATGTTTCCCTCTACACAGAATGCTTCTGTGTATGTTATGCTGTAATTTTGAGATATCTACATGTGCATAGATATGCATATACATACATACACAATATACACCACAGACATACCTATATACATGGCATATCCTGCTTATGATCATGAGTGGATGTGTACAACATATTCTATATTGATTTGAGGAGAATTCAGATTAAAAACATTTTTGTTCAAGCAAGATTCTGTGTGTGGGTGTTTATGTGACTATTACGAACACGTACTGTGTGGCTAACTTCCTCAGTTCCTATCTCCCTGCATGGATGGCTACAGCCTGAGTACATTACCCCGGGTTTCTGTTTGATATCGTTGGTGTCCCATGTATCTCCCTCCCACCTTCATAGCTGACATTCATCAATGGTAGATAGAGGCCTGTCCAAGTGCACTTTTGATGGCAGTTGAGAAGTCCAGCCTTTATATAATCCTGTTTACCCAAAATGTCATAGGTGTCCCATTTACCAGCAATTTCTCTTCTCAGCCTCTCGCTCTACAGTTAAGTGAGTGCGTAATTCTCTGGGGCCAGCATAATGCAGACACCACATCTGGCACACACACTCCATGTGTGTTATGACAGACAGAGAGGAGGCACTTTCTTGTCAAAATTGATCCCAGTGAAGCTCCATCTTTTCTTCTGATTCTATTAAACTAGTGCTCAGGTTCCAATGGTAAATGTGACCAATTATGCCCAATGACTGTGTGGAATGTGCTCCTCACCAGGGGTCAGTTCCAGAGGGATAAACTGATACCAGAAAGAGGGAAGAAAAAAATTGTTTAGACTGATTCTCTCAGTTGGCTCTGAATCCAAAATGATAGCTAAATATAGTCTATAAGTTTATGACATTTTAAAATGCAGAGCTGGTAAGAATCACTCTGATACAGTGAAAAGAACACTAGGCTAGGTAGTATGGTCATAGTTATAACCAGAAGAGGCAACTGGGATTTTCCCACAGGATACCAAAATTTACAGGTACTGACAGTTCTTGTTATCCTTCAGCAAGTAGAAATAACTGAATGAAGGACTTGCTAACATCTAGCTATCAAGAATAATTCATTTCTTTTCTCCTTAATTTTACACAAGCTGTCCCCCATAGCTCAAATATTATTCCTCCTTAATTCAGCTTCTCAGAATCCTCAGACTCTTACAAGATTCAGTTTGAGTATGTACTTTAGCAGGGGAATTTTCTTGGTTCCCCCATAGGCCAAGGCCTTGCCATCTGAAATTATCTTGTTTCTATATTTCATGTGTATACACACATATGTATGCATGTATATGTGTGTGCATGTGGTATGCTTTTAGTATATGAGAGTAACCAAGAAAGGTCCCTTCCTGATTCACATATGCAATCTGAATCTCTAAGGAGCCTGAGAAGTTAAAGTGAGGAGAGAGAATACATACATACATACATACATAAATGCATACGCACATATACACACATATTTATTTATTTGTGCATGTGTATGTGTGTGTATGTGTGCATGTGTGTGTGTGTGTATGTGTGCACATGTGCACATCTCCCCTAATTGAATGTAAGGTCCTAAGGGCAGTGACCATTTCATTTTTTCTTTGTATTCCCATTACTTATTCTAGTGCCTAGCATATAGTATACTTAAACTATGCGGGTTGATTAATTGTTTTATTAAAACAGAAAGTAATATAAAGTTCCTCCACCCCATTCCCTCCATGCCTGCAACCTACATATCTACTCTTTACTTGACTTCAACTTACTTCCTCGTTATCTCAGTCTTCACCCCAAAGGACAATGTCTGTTGCCCTATAGGATGAGGTTCCAGGTACCTCCCCTGGCCCACCATGCAACCTTGTGTTGTGAGGTTCAACAATTGTTGCCAAGATCCTTTCCCTATTTTTCCTAGGTTTTCTTGGTCTGTTTTGTTATTCTTTGTTTGTCTTAGTGCTTCCCCTAGGCACCAGAATTGCTAGTTGAAGCTCTGCCTGGGATACTACCACCAACTCACAGTCCTTTTTCATTAATGAAATTTAAAGTAATAAACATTAATTAAGTGCAATTAACATGTAGGGCACTGCATGTAAAAAAGAAAAGGGAAAAAAAGTCATCGGCCTCAAGGAGTTTACATTCTAGTAGTAAATTCAACAACCTCTTATTTGTGTTCATTCTATGATAGGTATTGTGCTAAGCACTGAAGATACAAGGAAAGGCAAAAGTTATCCACACATATAATCAGCTTACATTTTGATGGGAATGGAAATATGAAAACAACTATGAGATGCAGATAACTAGAAGGAAACCAAAAGGGAACCCCATTGAGAAGGCACTAGCATTGAGGGGGAAGAGGAAAGGTTTCTTGCAGAAGATGGCATTTTAGCTGTTACCTGAAGGCAGTGAGTCAGGAGGTGGAGACAAGGAGGGAAAGCATTTCAAGCACAGGGATGCACAAAGTTGGGGGATAAAATATCATGGAGGGAAACAACAAAAAGGCCAATTTCACTGTATTGAATATAATACTTGGAGGGGAAGAAAGTGAAAGTTGACAACGGTCCAGTGTTTAAAGTTCTTTAAAAGCATCCCCCCAAAATATTATATTTTGTCTTGTAGGCAAGAGGAAGCCACTGAAGTTTATTGAGTAGGGAGTGACATGGTCAAACCTGCTCTTTAGGAGGATAACGTTGGTAACTGAGCAGAGGATGAACTGGAAGGATGTTGCAATAGGGTAGGTGTTACATGGTAAGACACCATAGTCTTAAGATTTAGAATTGGAAAGGACTTTAGAGATCATTTTACCCAACCTCTTCATTTTTATGGGTGAGAAAACCGAGGCCTAGTTATGAGAAATGGCTTCCACAAAGTGATATAGGCTACAGGTATTAGAATCAAGATTCAGACCTGGGCTCTATGGCTCCAAATATAGCACTCTTTCCTCTGAACCAAGAGAATCATTTTGCATCTCTGGGCATCCTTTTTCTTGTCTTTTTCTTGTGTGGTAAGACAATACATAAAGGAGAGCTAGAAAGCCCAAAGGAAGGGTACAGGGAGAGGAGGAAACACGTCAGGTAAGAAAAATGATGAGCAATGTAGAAGTCTGGGTGTGAGTCTGTTGAAGCGACAATATATGTCAGAGGTGCCATGTGATAGCCAGGTCTTCCTGGCACAAAAGACAATTGTCTATCCACTATACCATGATGCTTCTAAGCCATTCAGGAAGAAAAGTATTCTATGAGGTGAAGGCAGAGTATCTCTGAAGATAAAGACTTCTCCACCAGAATTTGTTTCTCTGTATTTCAAGCCATTTCCTCAGGCCTTATAAGTCTGTTCTTGGTCAGCTGGAAGTCTCATCAGTCTAGTTTCTCCTGTTGGGTAATTTGTCTCTTGGACACCTACACATACTCAAAATCTCTTCATTATACAGGGAGTCTAAAATTCCAAGGAATCCCCTCTTGTCACCTGAAATTAGCATTGTTTTCAAGTCTTCATATATGAAGCATGAAGAATTCATGAGCAATCATTAGTAACAGTGCTAACTAGAAATGCAGCCAAGGCATTAAAAGAACGCATTATTATCAACAATCGATTAACCACAATCAATTAACAAACTGAGGATTATCTTGGTAAGAAATTAGAATTCCTTTTCCTTCTAAGGAGTTCTCTGCACAGTTCAGAGCACTCTCCTTCACCTGAAAAGAGGATGACATGAGCTGTGCCTAATAGAGTGATGATTAAGAGTAGTACTGAAGGGAAGTTAGACCTGAAAATGGGTATCTGTAAGTTTTATGGCATAAACACTATCACTCAGGAAATGGATGATGGCTTACTATCTACACAAATAGAAGATACCTATTGATAGCATAAGTGTTACTCCTCAAACCGCTAGACATTAGAAGGCCTAGGCAAAGGCAGACAAAGCATTATGTTTCCTTACTGGATCATCTACAAAAGAAGATTGTGTGACATAGTGGACAGTGGAAAAGTAGACGGACCTGAGACCAAATCCCACTTTTGCCAAGTTTTACTTATCTGATCTTTGACAAGTCATTTAAAATCTCTAGTTTGCTATTTCCTTATCTCTAACATGAAGGTTTTTGACTTCATGATCTCAAAGATCCCTTTCATCCACAAAACTATGAACCTCAGTTTTGAAGGCATAGATATATAATGGAGGACCTGTATTGATAGAAAATATCAGATATTATCAGGAGTCCATTGAAATGCATATATGTGAAAATGTCCATATAGGTCTAAAATAGCTTTGGCAACTGCTTAAGTATGACTCCCTAGCAGATTAGTATAGTCCCTAAGAGTCTGATGCAAACACAAGCAACACGTTGTTGCTTTCAATGACTCTTATATTAGGCAATGTTATCAACAATGGCACTATTAATAAAATGTGTAAAATTCATCTTCCAGGTAATGTATAATGGGCTTAGAAAGTGGGCCAGGCATGTACCATCATCATTGGACAGTCTTTGTGTTCTATTGGAAAACAGAAAGGGATAAATACCTAGAGATAGGATTTTACTCTCTTGGGTAGATTTTCTTTGGTGAATATATGGAAAAAATATGAACAAGCACCAAATAGAATCAAAATTAATGGATTCTTGGTAAATATCACATTAAATGACATACTAACACCAAAAGTTTCATGAATTCATTATATATTGAAGTATTTATTTCTTGTTAAATTATAAAACAAGACCCAGGACCTTGTTTTTAATTTATTTTGTTTTCACCTTAAACTTTGTAATTCTCCACTGTGTAGCAGTATTTTAACACAATTGAAGCATTTTTTTCTTTTTTTGTGGAATGAACAAACTAATCTGTAAGAAGTTCCAAAATATAATTTTAAAAAAGTTTAAAAATCATGTAGATCAGGCTTTCGTAATCTTTGTTTGCTTATGACCCCTTTTCACATTTTGGCAGTGTTTGCTGCTATTGCATGGCATGACAACATGCACTGTACAAAATGTGCATGTTTTGTGTCCAGAACCAAGACTGCATTGAAATTGCACAATGCAACATGAGCAAGCACTGCCAGAAACACCTTAGGTTCAATACGTGTTTGATTTTTTAAATAATTTTGGTTGTTGAGCATTCAGAAACCTTTTACAGTTGCCAATTTTTTTGCAACCCCATATGGGGTCACAATCCACAGTTTAAGAAGAACTTATATAGATGACTTGAAATAATGTAATATAAGCTACTGGGGGACAAGGACTATTTATTTTTAATATTCATTTCAATTTTCAAAAGAAGACATGGATTGAGGCTCAGAACCAGAATCTAGGAAAGGTGAGGTAGATAGCCACACAAGCAGCAGCAAAATACACACCATTTTTAACCATCTTTAGTTTTATATTATTTATTTGTAAAGTTTTATGGATGCTTTTGTTTTTATATTGAACATTTCCGTACATACCTCTTCTTATTTCTGTACCACGAGCCTCTTGATCTTTCAAAAAAAGGAAAAAGAAAAAGAAAAACTAACATATAATAAAGACTATGATCGAACGATTGAACAACATCCCACATCTTTAGACCCCCAATTTTCCAAGGAAAGAAGATAAAATATAAGCTTTTTAAGAATAAAGGCTATTCTCTTTGTAATCTTTGTGTCTTGAGTGCCTAAAATGGGTCTTGAAGAAATTTTTGTTAATTGATTGAAAGGAGTGTATCAAATTTCATCTTTTTTGTGACCAAAATTATAAATATAATTACACAAAAATCAATTTTGTTTTTTTCTTCTAATTCACATTATTTAATTCATTTTAAGTTATTTTTTTCTATTTCAGCTAACTGATCACTGTTACTTCATCCAAATCTTTATCTCTCTTATATCTTCAAATTCATTATTTCTTATAACATTAATATTCCTAATTCATCTAGTTATTCTATTCTTTCATCAATAGATACTTCCTTTGCTTGCTGTATTTTACTGCTATAAAATTTATTACCATATATATATATACATGAGAATTTTCTATATTCAAACCTTTGACACTAAATGCCTTACTGTGTGATCTGAAATTCTGTAGGGACAGTTTTATTACTTTCATCACATAATTACAACTGTCTTTATAATGGCTGGAATAATTCAAAATCTTGTCAAAACTATATTGTTGTGTCTGTCTTCCCACAACCACTACAACATTGATTATTACCTTATATTTTCATCACTGCAGGTTTTGATTTTTAATAATTTTTTCACAATTATACATTTAAATGTTAGGAAAGTTCACTCTCCATGAAATATAGTTCTTTATTTTATAATGTGAAGTTACTACTTTCCCCTGGACTCTTGTGTTACTTCTTGGGGAGTCTATCTTAGATTTGGGCATGAAGTTATATTATGTCCCAGTTGTTCTAAATAGATAACATTAGTGAATGTCCCTAACTAAAACCAAAAAAGTGTGATTGACTAATAGAAATCATGGGTCACTGCATACCATTGTGGGGGGGGCATAGTTTTATGCCTGATTTTTGTTTTTGGCTCTTTTATTTTATTTTTGGCCAGGCAACTGGGGTTAAGTGACATGCCCAGGGTCACACAGCTAGTAAATATCATGTGTCTGAGGCCAGATTTGGACTCAGGTCCTGCAGACTTCAGGGCCATGCTCTTTCCACTGGATGGGTATAGTTTTAGAAAATTTCCCCTTATCTCTACAGAGCTATACCTAGAAACCAGAAAGGAGATATTATAGAAATTTCCTGGAGAACCAGACTTCCAAAGAGGTTAGATATTGGAAAAAGTCTTCCAGAGCATATACTACATATGTTAGTATATGCAGTGTCTAGTATATTGTCTGACACATAGGAATAATTTGAAGAATAAATTCAATTGAATTTACAGAAGTAGTTATGACACTAATCAAGAAAAAATTTACTGTAGTAGAAAGAGGGGTGAATTTATAGTTTTGAAGACTTGAGTTCTAATCCTACCTTGAAAATTTACTAGCTTCATGAGTAAAATAGGTAATTTAAGCTCTAAGAGACCCCATATCTGTAAAAAGAGGCTAGTAATAATTCCTGCAATACTTAACTCATAAGATTGCTGGGAAGATTACTTGCTTGTAAATGATTTGGTAAAAATTAAAGTGCTGCATAATTTATATAAGGAAAGTTGTTGGTTTCTAAACATTCATTCTCAGAATGAGAAATATGACCCATTGACAAAAGGTTATAGAATTATAGACTTCAACATGGAATGTGTTTCAGAGACTCTCTAGTTAAATCCCTTCATTTTATGGACATGGAAGCTATGTAAGTGACTTTCCTAAGATGCCACAGGTAACAAGCAGCAAAGACGGTGCTCACATTCAGGCTTTCTAATTTTAATTTCTTCTCTGGACTTCTTTTGAAAGAAGCATGGTACTGACCCTTAGGAAGCCTAAACACAGGCCTATATTTTTACTGTTGACTAACTAGAGAGAGTAAGGGGTTGTAACAAAAAGCACATTTTTATAGATAGGTAAGAATGGTAACATAAATCTATCTAGAGGAATTATTAAACCTTGATGTTGTTGGTGAAGATTCCACAATTTCCTCTCAAATATCACACTAGTGGCAAAGGGGCCATGTTATTTTTTTAAAATAACAATCAAAAAATAAAAACCTACATGAAGATTCACTGAGAAGAAAATCTAACTTGCTAGTTGACTGGAACTGTGTGTTCAAAAGCTCAAAAATATATTTTTTCAGCCAATAATGCATAAGAAATACTGAGTCACTTGTCCACAGTATCTTAAACATTCATTCAGCAAGGCCTAGGATGAACTAATAAAAGATTCATGTTGTTAATATGTTTTTTTGCTGCCTGTTGCATAAGACTATGCTTATAAATATTAGAAGGAGAAGAATATTTTTTTTCTAAGAGAAGAAGACTGGAATGTTTATTCCTATAATTTTATTGTTCTTGGAACTTTTTTTAAACCCATAGTGCTTTCAAAATATCAGTGAAACAATTCTAAGGGAAAAACATTTTTTTCTCAAAAATAAACTTAGTCTAACTTTGAATATTGTCAGAGATAAAAGCAAATGAATAACAAAAAAAATAGACCAATGGAATGTCTCAAGCTTATATTTTGAAGTTTTGTGAAATTTGAAAGAATTGTGCTCTTCAAATATTCAATGAATAATTGAAATTATAAGTTTCAAAGATATCTAACACCACAGTAAATTTCTTTACCTAGAATACTTTTCAGATAGGGTGATAATATGTTACAAACAAAGAAACAAAACCAACTTAGTTAAACCTTTTTGTTTTGACCTCCATTAAAATAATTGTAAATATATATTTATATACTTCCTATCCTTATTAAATAAAGAATAACTAACTAAAATATTTTCCTATGTGACTTTTACAATCTTTCAATGAATAATTCTTTCTTGGCATCATTCCATTCAATTCAAACATTTGACATGGAATTGCATTGGATTATGAGCCTCACTTATCACTGAATAATGCCTATGTGTGTAGAAGGAGAAGGAAGTTGGTCTGAATCTGACCTTGTGAATTACTTTTCAAAGAATAGAAAAAAAAGCCTCTTAGCTACGATAAATGTGTATAATTATCCTAAACTAGGCCTCTGTTCTCCAAGGAAAAGATTATTTGAATATAGAGAGGATGATACTGAAAGTTTTTCAGTGAGAATTAGATATAGATTGATATGGGTATGACATAGAGATGATAGATAGAGATAAATAACTATAGATAATATTCATATATACGGTTAGATTATATAGATAAGGATATTGATGATATAGATAAAAACAGATAATACAGAAATAACTAAATAGGTAGATAGATAGATAGATAGATAGATAGATAGATAGATAGATAGATGGATAGATAAATAGATATTGATGTTAACATATGGGTAACTCTAGTACCTGAAGGTATTGCTACTGAGTCATGGGTATCTAATGAGAAGGGGCTTCCTTTTGTCATACACATTGAATTATTAAAACCCCAATCCCTGTACCATAGTGATAATTTGAATTATAATTTAGATTGTAGAATATATGGTATTTTGCTAAAAAGAAGAAGTAAAATATGTGCTCAGTTTTTACAATATGAATCTCTCTTTGCCTCAGAGGTACTCACATAATTGCATTAATAGAATATGTTTCTGTTTGTATACATTTAAAATCTATTAGGGAGCTAATTCTTGAACCTCATCAGAACAGCAAGAGTTTGTAGGTCTGCTAAGTCAAATTTTATATTTCACCTCAGCTCTACACTATCCAAATGATTCCTGGTACATATCTACTGGTTATAAAAAAACAAGCTAGGGCCAATCTTAGACATATTAGGCAATGTAGAATTATTGAATGGCTATTATGTGTCAGGTATTGTGCTAAGTACTGGGGTTAAAAAGAAAGACAAAAGACTATCCCTGCTTTCAAGGAACTCATAGTCCAATTGGAAGGAAGGAAGAAAACAAGCATTTATTAAACAGCTATTACTTCCAGGTTCTGTCCTAAGCAGTTTACAATGATCTCATTAGATCCTCACAATAGCCCTGGAAGATAGAAGCTATTATTATCCCTATTTTACAGTTGAAGTAACTGAGGCAGACAAAGGTTAATTGACCTGACCAGGGCAACACAGTAGTATCTAAGACAGTTACTGGGACTTTGATCTCAAGATTTCCTTGCTCTTTGTCCACTGATCCATCTACCAAGCCACCTAGTTGCCATAAAATAAATGCTTGCATTCATAAAGCACTTTAAGGTTTACAAAGTGATTTATAAACATCACATTTGATCCTGATAACAGAGTGGTAGGTGCTATGATATTCCCCATTTTCCAGATAAAGAAACTGGGGCTGGATTTTATTTCAAGTTTTCCTTACTCCAAGTCTATCAGTCTACCCACTTTGCCACCCAGATGGAGGAAACAACATGAACAGAACTATGTTCAAGCAAGATATGTACAGGATAAATTGGAGGTAACAAATAGAGAGAAGATGCTAGAATTAAACTAAATCAGGAAAGGCTTTTTGTAGATGATATTTTAACTGGGACTTTAAGGCAACTGGGAGCTGGAGATGAAGAGAATATTCCAAACATGAGGAAAAGCCAGTGAAGATGCCTGGAGTCTGGAGATAGAATGTTTTATGAGGGGAACAGTAAGAAGACTTTCTCATCAGTTGCCATCTTCTTCAATAGAGTTGAAGAAATTGCTTGTAATTCCTCCCTTCCTAACATTCAGTTCTGAAACTTTAACCCATGTGTCTGTCCCTCTAAAACTGACAAGGTCATCTTCAAGCTTGGACTCATCTATTTCAAGATGATTGTTAATGTAAAATCATGGAAGGAAAAAATATGAAAGAGGCTGACCACACCTAGGCTCAGGCTTTCCCAGCATTATATGCCATGCGATGATGGTTGCAAAGGAGGTGGTTTAAGGAATTAATCACGAACTCTAGAATATGATAAGGCTAGAGATAATGGCTGAATATATCAAACAGCTATATTAAGCAACATATCCGGATGTCCCAAAAGATTATTGTTTTCTGTTCCATGTTCTGGGGCAATTAACTGTCTGGTTTCTATTTCTCCAGACAACTAATCCTATTGGAAAGAGAGAGAAATGTATTATATTTAGACTAAGTACATAATAATGCTTTCATACTCAGATCTGTAGGGCATTGGTCTCCTGGGCTACTAGTCTAGACTAAAGTGGACACAGATCTGTTCTTTTGCATAATACTAAATGGTATGAAATCACTCAATTGATAATAATCAAGAGTATAAAATTCAGTACAAAGGAAAAGAGATGAATGGGTCATTGCATGGCATGTGGGGCATAGGTGATCCAAAGATGGTAAAGAAAGAGGAATATTGTCTCCCCTGGACCCAAAACTATTCATCTGATTAATGGCTTGGGCAAGGGAAGAGAGGCAGTGGACCATAAGCAGAACTGGGTTGTCTAAGGAGAACTGTTCACCTAAGGCACTTTAAGGCCTAAAGGGTTTTACACTCTCTCCACTGGCATCTAAAACAATGTGATGGTCAATGGTTTGATGCATCTGTCACATGTCATATCCTGTCTCACCTTCATTCAACCATATCCAAATGAGTGAGATAATAGAGTGCTGAAAGCATCTTCATAAGTTTGACTCTAAATCTGGCCTACCTGTAACACTAGAGTTCACTTCCTTCTCCTTTTCATATCTTAAAATTCCTATCTTGGAATCTAAGGCTTACATTTCATTTCTTATAAGATCTTTTTGATGCCCCACCAAGTTCTTAGTGTTCTCTCCCTCCTTAAATTATGTTGTATTCAATTATCTGTTTGTATCTGTCTACTCCTTGCAACACAGTCAGCTCCTTATGGGCAAATTTCCTTCTGAAAGGGTTTAAATATCATTTCCCATATTTTTGCAGTGAGAAAATGAGAAACTGCATGGTTCAGTGACTTAACCATGATCACAAAACTAGTGTCTGACACAAAACTACAACACAGGTCAAATGATTCCAGGTTCAGAGTTCTATTGACTATTATCTGTTTTCTCTCTAGATGTTATTGCATTTATGTTCCCAGCATCTAGTACAGTGCCTTGCATTCATAAACTATTTTAAAAATTATTATATTTAATCAAAATAAGAGGAAGGGCCTCAGTGTATTCAGTTGGTACATTGTGGAAGGTTTATGGGAAAATCAGGATAAAAATGGAGGAAATGTGTGCATGTGTGTGTGTGTGTGTGTATTTCTATGTGTGTATTGGGAGGTATAAATGTAATACAACAAGGAATTATTTAAGTGCCTACTATATGCAAGGTTCTATGTTAGGCACTGGTTGTTGGCAAAAAAAAAAAAGCCAGTCTCTGCCCTCAATGGTGAGGAGGGAGAGAAATAAGAATTTATACAGCACCTACTGAGTGTCAATTGGGTCATCTGAGTGGTGCAGTGTATACAGCACTAGGCCCAGAGTCAGGAAAATCTGAGCTCAAATCTGGCCTTAAACATTTATCATCTGTGTGACCTTGGCAAGTCACTTAACTCCTATTTGCCTCAGTTCTTCATCTGTAAAATGAGGACACAGAGGAGAAGAAAAGGGCAAACCACTCCAGTATCTTTGCCAAGATGGCACATGGAAGTCACATGGACAAAAATCGATGGGATCACTTAGAGTAGGGCATGACTAAAACAACTGAACAATAACAATGTGCCAATCACTGTGCTAAACACTTCACAAATATTAACTCATTTGATCTTCAGAACAACCCTGTTATGTAGGAACTTTTATTACCTCCATTTTACAGTTAAAGAAATGAAAAGAAACAGAGATGAAATGACTTGTCCAAGGTTACATAGCTACTAAATGTCTGAGGCTGGATTTGAGCTCAGGTCATCCTGACACCAGGCCCAGTGCTCTATTCAATTTGCCACCTAAAGGCTTTAAAAGATTGCCTCAAAGAGATTGGTTTCTATTGGTTCTGTTCTGTAGAAGAGAAAAATGAAAGGTTTCTATGACTGAGATGTCTTTTAGGTACAATATATTTATGTTTTCAGGTTTGATGAATTGCTTGGCTTCCCTTGGGATTAGACTAATAAAATCCATTATAGTTAAAAATAATGCCGTGGCTGTAAATAATTATTGAGGTAGTATGCCTTTGAAAAATAACCATAACGTTTATTACTTGGCTTTTAAAAAGAGCCACCAACAGCTGTGTACCTACATGCTGTGAAATGAGAAGTTTAAATAGTAGAAAACAATAACAGGAAGAATCCATCCAAGCTGTCTATTATTGAAAGCTATGTTTTGACCTGCTCTGAAAGTCTTTACACAACACCAAAACAATTGGCTGAAAAATGAATTATTCAGGCAATCAAGAGGTTATGTAAGGAAGCAGGGTGTTCGGATCAAAAGAGAACAGATGACCTTGTTTCAATTTATAAGAACTTAAATTTGGACTTGGAAGGAACATGCTAGGTTTTCTAGCCCACTTCCTTCATTCTGAAGATGAAGGAACTGAAGCCAAGGAGGGTACATCCATACATCCGAGGTCACACATGTAGTAAGAGGCCAAGTCAAGATTTGAACCTAGATTCTTTGGCTGCAAGACAATGTCCTTTCTACTGTAGTAAGACTTCTGAATTTGACTCATCCAAGTACATAACATCACAGAAGGAACTTTGATAGGTACCTGAAATACTAAGATATGTATAATACAGACCCTGCTCTCATTTACAACCCAACAGGAAGAATAAAAATAACACTGGCAAGTCAGCACACCAGACCTGTTTTGAAACTTCTGTTAAATACAATTGACCAAGACAATCGTTAAGGTCTTCTCCAGTTGCAAATCCCATAATCACAAATCATTATAGTTCAGGGGAAGGTGAAATAAGAACAAAGGAGACAATTCAAAGTGCTGTGAAAAAAATTGAAGCAGAAAGATCACTTTTTCAAGAGTTGAGGATGAAAAGCGTTCATGGAAGAGCTGGACTCTGAGTTGCTCTATTCAAAAAGACCAGAACTTGATTAGCCAGATATGAAGAAGCTTCATGAATTTATAGACTCCAGTTTCAATAGTTTTGTTGTTGTTGCTGTATAGTTCACTTACTTTGTAAATGTTGTATATGTTTCCCTGGCACTGTTGTTGTTCAGTCATTCAGTCATGTCGGATTCTTTGTGACCCCTTTGACCATTCTTTCCATGAGGTTTTATTGGCAAAGATACTGAGGTGGTTTGTCATTTCCTTCTCCACTGGATCATATTTCATCAGAACTTTGGACTATGGCTTGGACATCTTGGGTGACCCTGCATAGTATGACTCAGAGTTTCATTGAGCTACACAAACAGCTCTACGATGACCAGGCAGTGATTCAGGAAGGGCCCTGGTTCTGAGTGCTATGGAAGTGTGCTGAGTTTGTTTGGCCTCAAAGAAAAGACATGAGAAGGAAATTCTCCTGATTCTTTGCAGAGGTGGGAGCCATGGGTGTAGAACACCACATATGAAATAAAGCTTTTTAATGTGTCAAATAATTTTTTGGAACTCTCTCTCTCTCTCTCTCTCTCTCTCTCTCTCTCTCTCTCTCT
>NW_020954551.1:24507372-24562696 GCF_900497805.2 Vombatus ursinus | reverse complement strand
CTCTCTCTCTCTCTCTCTCTCTCTCTCTCTCTCTCTCTCTCTCTGTCTGTCTCTCTCTCATAAAGAATAACTCTCTGGCAGAAAAAAAGGAGAAAGATACCTTAGGAAATATTAGTAGTATAAAAACCAAAAGGAAATGGCAAACCACTGCAATATTTTGCCAAGAAAACCCCAAATGGGATCATGAAGATTCGAACATGACTGAAAAATGGCTGAACAACAAGAAAACCAAAGATATCTATCAATCCATTTGTTTATTTATATCATAACTTTTTAAAAAATATTCAAAATTTCTTTATTTTAACATTCTTTTCTATTATTACATTTCGAGTTCCAAATTCTCTCCCTCCCTCCCCCCCCATGAATCATAAGGCAAAAAAATATCTATTATACATATAAACCATACAAAACATATTTCCATCTTAGCCCTCTTTAAAAGAAAACAAGAAAATAGTGTGAGAAAAATATATTTCGATTTGCAATTACAGTTACTCATTTTTCTTTCGGGAGGTGAATGACATTTTTTTCATCCTGAGTCCTTTAGAATTATCTTAAATCACTAAATTGATCAGAGGAGACAAGTCTTTCACAGTTGGTCATCATCACAACATTGTTAATGTGCACAATAATTTGCTGATTCTTCTCACTTCACTTTGCAGCAGTTCATATAGGACTTGCCATGTTGCTGGTTTTTTTTTTCTGCAACCAGCTCCCTCATCATTTACCACAATACAATACAATCCATCACAATCATATGTGGCAATTTGCTCAGTCATTCCCCAATTGATGAGCATCCTCTTGATTTCCACTTCTTTTCTTCCACAAAAAGCTGCTATATAATTTTTTGTAAATCTATATGTGTATGTACATTTATGTGTATTTGTGTATGTGTATACACATACATTTATGTACATGTATGTATATATGTGTGTGTATCCTTTTGTTTTTTTCTTTGATCTCTTTGGGATATAAATCTAGTAGTGGCATTGCTGGTTCACATGGTTTGCACAGTTTTATAGCTCTTTGTGTCTGATTTCAAACTGTTTGCAGAATGGTTGGACCAGTTCTCCACCACCAGTTCATTAGTGTACCTATTTTTTCCTCATCCCCTCCAGCATTTGTCATTTCTGACCTGTGTGAGGTGATATTGCAGGGTTGTTTTAGACCCATTAACTCTTCAGTAATGATTTTAGAACATTTTTTCATACAATCATAGATAGCTTTGATAACTTCTGAAAACTGCCTATTTATATCCTTTGACCATTTATCAATTGGGGAATGGCTCTTATTTTTTATTGATTTAATTTATCCCTATACTAGGTATACTCTTGTCTTTTTTTTTAAGATTAGCTGAAGCATATTAGATTCTGTTCCAGCCCTTTATTTTAACTTTTGGTGTGGCCTTTTTCTTCCAAGTGTGTTTCTTGTAAAGATCATATGGTTGGATTCTAGTTTCAAATTCATTCTGCTATCTACTTTCATTTTATGGGTAAGATAATCCCATTCAAATCCACAGTTATGGTTACTGTATGTTTTCCTTCCATCACATTTTCTTCTTTTTCCTTCTTTTCTGTTTTACTATTCTATCCCTTCTCAAAAGACTATTTTGCTTTTAACCACTGCCCTCCTTAAATTTTCCTCTATTTTATTATCACCTCTCTTCTTTTATCCTCTTCCTCCTCTATTTCCCAATTTGGTAAGTTACATTTCTACATAAAACAATGTGTGTATGTATGTATATATGTATGTATGCATATAAATCATCCTTCTCTCTTTTAATGAATTCTGATGAGTGAAGTTAAACCATTGCTCCCCCATTTACCCTCTACTATACTCTTCCTTTCATGCATCTTTTATTTAAGAAAATTTTCCTTATTCTATATCTCCCTTCCACCTTCTCCTACTGCATCCCTCCTTATCACTCCATTTTTCTTGGAAATCATTCTAATATACTCAATTCATATCCATTCCTTCTGACTATGTAAATGCCTTTTAACTGCCCCAACTGTGACAAAGTTCTTAAATCATTTTCCCTATGGGAAAGAGAACAGTTTAACTTTATTGAGTCCCTTATGATTACTTCTTCATGTTTACCTGTTTATGATTCACGTGAGTCTTCTGTTTGAATGTCAGATTTTCTATTGAGCTCTAGTCTTAGAATAAGGAATGCTTGAAAGTCCTATATTTCAATAAATATCCATTTTCCCCCTGACAGATTATGATGAGTTTTGCTAGGTGGGTTATCTTAGCTGTAATCCAGCTCCTTTGCCTTTTGTAATATCATATTACAAGCCTGTCATTCCTTTAATTTAGAAGCTGCTAAATCTTGTGTAATCCAGACTGTAGTTCTACAATATTTGAATTGTTTCTTTCTGACTACTTGAAATATTTTGTCTTTGACCTGGGACCTTTGGAATTAAGCTATAATATTCCAGTGAGTTTTCATTTTGAGGTTTTTTTCAGGAGTCAATTGGTAGATTTTTTTTTTCAATTTCTATTTTATCCTCTGGATCTAGGAGATAGGGGCAATTTTCCTTGATAATTTCTTGAAATATGATATTTAGGCTCTTTTTTATTATGGCTTTCAGGTTATCCAATAATTTTTAAACTTTCTCTCCTTGATCTATTTTCTAGGTCAGTTGTTTTTCCCATGACATATTTGACATTTTCTTCTTTTTTTTTATTCTTTTGATTTTGTTTATTTCTTGATATCTCATGGACCATTAACTTCCATTTGCTCAATTCTAGTTTTTAAGGAATAATTATCATCAGTCAGCTCTTTTTCATTTGGTTATTTCTATTTTTAAGGTATTTTTTTCTTTAGTGAATTTTAATGGCTCTTTTACCATTTGGTTAAGTCTGCTTTTTTAAGTGTTATCTCCCTTGGTGTACATATATATATATATATATATATTATATAAATACATAAATATATATATATATATATATATTTGTTCCTCTTTTACCAAGCTATTAATTCTCTTTTCATAATTTTCTTGTATCACTCTCATTTCTTTCTCCATTTGCTCTACCAATTGTATGTCTTTCTTTTTCCCTTTCATGAATTCTTGTTGGACTTGTTTTTAATTCTCTATTTTCTTTGAACCTTTGCTTGTCGATATTTTCACAATGTGGCCTTCTTTTGAGTTTGCGTTTTGATCTTCTCTATTACCATAGTTGATTTTAATGGTCAAGTTCTTTTTTGTTGTTTGTTCATTTTCCCAGCTTATTTATTGACTTTGAACTTTATGTTAAAAATATGTTCTGTTCATCTGGGATGGGATGAACTTTCCCAATGATTAGGCTTTGTGAGCGTGTGTGTGTGTGTGTGTGTGTGTGTGTGTGTGTGTGCTGTTATTTTTCAAAGCAATTTCTTAGCATCTGTAAGTTTTCTGTGTTTTCAAAAAGGTATGATCCGGTGAGAAGTGTGGTCACTGATTTTGGTCTGTGCTCTGGTCTTTTCCAAGGAAGGACACATGTTTTCCTATAACCACAAGTGCTAGCACTCCTCTCTGCACTGGAACTGCAATGAGTTCACTTACTCTCTTGCAGCCACAACTGATTCTCTCTGCCCTGAAATTGTGGCCTGAAATTGCATATGGGCAATGGAATTGCCAAACAGCTCCTAGTCCTATGTGAAGTGCCACCTCAGTGTTCCCTGTAATCTCTTTTTGACTTGTTGTCCAATCCCCTAAAAGTCTCTGGACTGAGAGCTCCTAAATTGCTTGCTGTTGTAGAAGCTGTCTCAAAGGCTTACCACAGGTAATACCGTTGTGTTCACTCCAGGAAGGACTTCACCCCAGTGTCACAGACTTGTCCTGCTGACCTCCTAAATTGTATTGGGCTGGAAAAATGTCTCACCCTCATCTTTTGTTGGCCTTGCCTCTCCAGAATTTGATTTGATGCTTTATTTTAAAGTTGTTTGGAGGTAATTGTTGGAAAAGTTTGTATGGGTTACTTCACCTACTCTCCAATGTTGGATCTACCCTTTGCATAAATTTATTTTAAAAAAAGGTTTATTTATCAGAAAATCAGTTCATTTGAAATGAGAAAAGGAGCTGAAAATAATTCAATAAACTATGCTTTAAATATGCTTGGTAAGTGAGATAATATTTGTGAAGTGCTTAGCTCAGTGCTTAAGTACAGTATAGATGCTTAATTAATCTTTGTTCCCTTCCCCTAAACGTCTAATATCTATGATAGACATTGATACCTTTACTAAAGGCCAAAAAAAGAAAAAGAAGGAAAGAAAAGGAAAAAAAAAATAATAACCCAGAAAGAATTCAAAGGATCAAAAACTTTAAAGATTGCTCTGAATGACACCAAACCAAAAGAAAAAAAGTACTGCAGCATGAGTATGACTTTGGGTCCTTCACATTGGCATTGATCAGAAATTTAAATAGTGTTGGAGTGCCTATGAAAAGCCACACAATTACATTGTTGATGTGTCTGTGATATGGTCCAATCTTCTGGGAAATAATTTATGATCATTTTTAGAAAAGTTATTAAACTTCATATATTTGATAGCTATATCACTACTGAGCATATGTCATCAGTGTGTAAATGAGAAAAAGAAAACTACATTTAACAACAACAACAACAAAAACATTTAGAGGAGCAATTTTAGATGGTTAGAACTCTCGGGGAAAAATAGATGTGCATCAGTTAGATAATGGTGAAATAAACTATATGAATGTAGGGAGAGATACTGAAACTTTGATTTCATTGGTTTAATGAGGTCCCAGGTGAGGAAACTCCCTCTAACAATGCAGGTTAGTGTTATCTCTGCATCTGATTGTCTTAGAGCATTGTCTTGAGCACTGAAATGTGATGTGACGGGTTCATGGTTAAATATGAATGTAAAAGATGCTTATTTAGCTGTAAGAAATGATAACTAGATTTTTTTAAATGGGATGACTTTTATGAATTAATGCAGAGTAAGGCAAGTGGCAACAAGATGACTTACAGAATGACAAAAACAATCCCAATTCTAATAATTCAAAAGTATAATCAGAATTTGTATAACCTGTAATTAACTTAGTTCTGGATAAATAAAAAAAAGGAAATATACTTTTTTCTTCTCAGTTGAAATGTGAGCAAATAAGTCATGCAGTTGATAGAGTGATTGACCTGGAGTCCATCAAATCCTAACTCAAATATTTGTTATCTGTGTTACCATATGGAAGTCATTCAAGTTCTCTTGGCTTCACTTTCTTCAAGTGTAAAATGGAGTTTTGGAATTGATAGCCACTAAGGTTCTTTTTGGCTTTAAGTCTATGATCCTATGAGTTCAGAAGTATGATGTACTATAAAATGTCAGATGTGACAGTAGTTGGTTTTGCTTAAATATTTTTGTTTGTTACAATGGAACGTCCAATGCAGAGAATTTGGGTTATGGCAAAATGTCTGCAACATAAAACAAAGGACAACCATTAAAAATAGAGATTAGATGGATTTTACATAAGAAATAAAGATAAATCCCCAACTTTTAATCTTCCAAAAATGAAGTCCTTAGAAAAGCCATGTAATAAGTCATCCAAAGTGGGAAGTCTAAGCACATTCTTTTGGGCACTGAATTCATGTTTTTCCCTATGTCAGTTAAATCACAACATGGCAGAAAAATGAAAGGAATAACTATCTGCTACTCAAAGCATCTTAATAAGCTTTAAATACAGTTACCATGCAGACCAGAGTCATTTATGAAAGTTCAGATTGGACTGCCTAATTGAAGCTCAACATGAGGAACACCAGAAAGCAAAAATCAGCTATCCAAATTTGAATTGTTGATTTCAGATTCTGTAGGGGATAAATGAATATATTGACAATATATTTCACCAATGCTATGGATATTTCATTTTTCTAATAATAAAATCAGGCCAAAATTTTTTTCTTTCATATGTGCAAATATATATATATATGTATATATACACACATATATATGCATAAATGCATATGCATATATATACTGTACAAATACATATAAATGTGTATATACAGTGCACTCAAACATATTTTTACCTGTCTTCTCTCCCTATTTCTCATTCACCCAAGTGCCAAATATTACAAATCAAAACCATTATTCATCTGACCTTTCTGTACTCAATATGACTAAGGGGACCTGTTATTTTAGTTTTACCCGGAATGTCACAAGACTTAGGGGAAAAAAAAGAGTAGAAAAACAACAACAACAACAACAACAACAACAACAACATGTATTTCTAGCACTTTGCTTTTCCTACAAGTGACTAAAAAATCTTGAGCCATATTTGGAACTGCTTCCTTGGCAGGCATTCCAGAATCCATTCAACAGTACAATTAGAAGAAGAGATTCATTATGGTAATGCCTCAGGTCTCCTCTATAATAGACCTCTTTTCTTTTTTGTTTCTTTTTTTTTTAAATTTTTTTGTTCCCCTAAAGCTTTCTCCATTAGAAGAGTTAGAGGGATAGGTTACATTACTTACTTTTTCTTCCTTGGAATTAAACTATTCTCACCTTTTCCTTCCTTTTTATCATACCAAAATATGAAAGTAAAATGAAAAGAGGAATGAAGAACAAAAACAATGAGAAGTGAAGAAATAAGTGTTCTATTTTAAGATGGAAAAGTAAAAATATTAAGGATTGATTCTTCTCTGAAGGTGTTGGAAAATTCCTAGCTCTGTAAATACATACCCAGACTCCAAACCTTGATTATTCAGGTGATCTTCATTGCAATATCAAACTTAACCACATTCAAGTCTAAACAATTATCTTTATTCCCAAACCCACTCATCTTCTAAATTTCCCTGTTTCAGCCAAAAGAACCACCATCCTTCTACTATCTAGGTTTATCACTTCAACACTATCTAGGACTTCTCAAGTGCCTTATCCCTATTCCCTCATACTCAATCATTTGCCAGATCTTGTTGTTTTCAGCTCCACAGCACCTCTCACATCCAATTTTTTTTCCTTTACTGCAATGCCTCTCACCCTTGATACCCTGCTAAAATACCATCTCTTTCATGAAGCCTTCCTGATCAATCTCCCCATCTACTAATGCCTTCTCTCCTAAACTACATAGTATTTCACTACTTAGTATGAATTTTTGTTTATTGTGCTTGTGTTTATTTTGTCTTCCATACTATTATGTAAACTTCTCTGGTTGGGAGATTTTCATTATATGTTTATCCTTAATGCCTAGGAGAGTCCTTGGCTCATAATACAATAAGCATTTAACTCCCGTGGGTAAAGGAACAAAATGGTTCAATAGATACATGGATATGTTTGTATGTATGTATGTATGTATGTATATACACACATGTATATATTATACATGTATGAGTACGTATATATACATATACATACATAAACATATGTATGTGTATGTCAAGTTGGATGGCTTTTTCTCAGTCCTCATTAGTTTGGATTTTTCCAAATTACTTAACTTGATGATCATTCTCTGCACCTGGACGCTCCCTCTGTTTTCTTTTGTCATGACATTGTTCTTTCTTGATTGTACTCATACATTTTTGATCATTCTACAGTCTCTTTTATTGGTTCTTTATCCATAGAATGCCCTCTGAGAATTCTCCATTCCTCTCTCCTTGGCACACTTCTCTTCTATCTTCAAGCTCTCTCCCACTGACTTCATCAATTCTCATGGGTTTACCTATTATCTCTATGCAAATGACCCCCAATCTAAATAATTGAGCCAATACTCTCCTAAACTTTATTCCCACATTGACAACTGACCATTAAAATTTGATTCCACCACTAAGGTATCCCATCTCTAATATGCTAGTTTTTTTCTTATCTTGCCCAGAACCAGGTCCCTTTATTACTTTCTAGACATCACTATGCCTTGCAAAAGTGTGAACACCACTACCCTCGGTAGTTTCATTTGTGAGTGTGTGTATGTGTGTGTGTGTGTGTGTGTGTGTGTGTGTTATATTTCCACTGTTCCATGAGGTCAGAGATCGTCTTGCCTGTATCAAAATCCCCATTGCTTAGTACAATCCTTGGCATGTAGTAAGTGCTTAAAAATATCTTATCAACTTACTTATCTAGAAATATAACTAGCTATCAAATTGGATATCTTATAGGAATCTGATGCTTAACATGGACAATATAGAATTATCATTGCCCCCAAATCTATCCCTCATTCAAGCTTTCTATTTTTATTGAGGGTACCATCAAACTTTCAAATTAACTAAGTTCATAGTCTCTCAGTTATCTTTATGCACTATATCTCATCATGAATTTCCAATCAGTTTCCATATCTTGTCAGTTGCAATCAAATTTTGGTACTCTCATTAAAAAAAAAAAAAAGATAAAACCTTTACCTAGGCCCAAAGTGTAAAGGGTGACAGCTGTTAGAAATAATACCAAGGTAGTTTTGACATAGCTGGGAAACCTCTAAGCTACATAGTATAAAGGAGAATATAAACAGATTACCATGACCATAAATTTAAGAGGAATGGGAAGGTAAGATGGTAATCTTCTTAACAGATAGGAGAGTAAGGACACTCGAGCCTTAGCTCTACCACTTTTTCTCCTGACAATTAACCTTCTCAAAGTTTAGTTGCTTTAGTTGTCAAATGTGGATCATTGATTTAGAGATTGAGTTGGACTTTAGAGACCATCCATTTAACCTGTCATTTTGTTGTCCTGAGGCCCTGAGAGAGTGAGTGATTTTCAAAAGGGTATATTTGGGTGGTAAAGTCAGAATTCAAACCCAGGTCCTCATACTCTAGAATCATTGCTTCTTTTAATGTATCATGCTACCTATAACTACCTCAAAGGGTTGTTGTGAAGGCCAAATGAGATCATTTGAGTTAAATGGTTCTGTAACACTAAAGTGTTTTATAAAAGTCAGCTGCTATTATTAGCATTTGTATCCATGATGCCAACAGATTTATTTATTTGAAATGTTTACTGAACAGACTAGGTGTTCAGGACATACAAAAGTATAGACAAGCTTACTTTGCAGTCTTGTTTATAGAAGGAAAAACTTAGCAGAGATCAATGGTATTTTGAAATGTAAATCCAAAATACTTTATTTAAAGTGTTAATTTTCCTCATCACTTTGTGATTTATTTATTAGTTGAAAACAATAAGCAATAATTATAGTTGAATATGTTGAATTCAACTGAAATTACAGAAACATTAATATTTATTTTCCAGAATAATATCAGAATAAAATGATTATTTATATTTAGTATTATATACATCTTTTAAAGCACAGGCCATTATTCAAAATTTTTAAATTTAATTATCTTATACAAAAATACATTTTCCAAACTGATCTTATTTTTTAAACATCTCCTTTCCTCTTGAACCTTAGACGAAAATGACATAAATGAACAAATAAATACATTTAAAATTTATATTGCATTCATAGAGATACATTTATTGGTACTGAAGTATTGTGATCTCTAAGCTACATGATTTTTAAAGTTTTTATTATTTTGCCACATGATTATTGTTAATTTCAAATAATCAATCCACAGTGCTTCTCCCTCCAATATTGTTTCAATTGTAGCCAAAATAATTGAATGCTGCTTCAAGTCTGATTATCATCTGTATTAGATTTCCATTGTTCATCCTTCTGTATGTATAATATAGATGGTAGAGCATAAAGAGCATTGATTGTGAACAGAGAACTGGAAGTCTGATGGGAACATCACCCTGCTACCTTTTGAGCATGGTTGATGGGGTTGCGTTAGGTGATGTAGTGTTCCCAACTGCCAGCTTTGGGAACTGAAAAAGGTGAACCAATGATTAGCTCTGAACCCAGAAGCTTTTGAAATATTTAGGTGCTTCAGTAGCCATAGCAGCAGAAATCTCAATCCAGGTACACGTGGGGTTTGCAGAGCCGAAGAGTTCTTCCTACCTTAAAACTTAGCCCAATATCTTTAGCTCCAGAAGAGCCTAAAAAGAAAGACAGGAAGTGAAAATGTGGAGATGTAATTTAGAGCTGAATAGAAAAAAAAAATCAGGCTTGGAGGCAGACTCTACATCTGACCAAAAATAAACCAGCCATACCAATGAGACAAACAAAAACAAGGAAGACTTTGAATGAGAATGCAGAAGTTACTATAGGTAAAAGCAGTGGGGACCAGGAGATACAATACAGAGATACTTGAGAATCACCACCCCCAGTTGACTGATTACAGGATCACATTGACTAGTCGACTAGCAAGGCACCAGTCTCTACACTTTCTTATCCTTCATGAAATTGCTCAAATATTTGACTCCATGTCAACCCTGGCTTCCATGGTGATGGCCCTAAGTCTCCAGAACACTACTCTAACAGGTAGAATGAATTGTGCTTAATGCCAGCACATGCCATCCTCTGACGCAACTCAAGCCATTACTCTTCTTGTACATACTTCCTCAGAAGCCTGAAAAGCTAAAGCAGCTGGCTTTACAGATCTTCACCTGGCTTGAGAGAAGAGGATCTTCATCTTAACTAGGAACCAAGCAGGACTGGGAAGGTAAGCACACTTCCTCTGCTCCATTTCTCATGCCCTGCAGCCTCAATTGGAAGCAGCTATTCATTCTTCATTGGTGATAAATATTCATTTCTCATCATTTTTGTGGTATACCAATTCTCAGGAGAATTCTTACAGGTGGTGGAAATGTGTTTTTTGGGGTTTTCCTGTGGCTCACCTCCTATTGATTTAGAAGCTGATCTTGAAACTGAGCAAGGAATCAGTTTCTGATCTGCACAGACACGGACTACTAATGGGTTTGACATGTATCTGGGACTGTCTTCTGGAAAGGGACCACTGATCACAGGTGGAATGGAGAGAAGACAATCATTTAAGGAAAAAAATGGCAGTTACTATGGTTTTGGAATTCACTTGGAGGTCAGTATGGTGGCTGTTCTGAGAAGGCAGAAGAATGCAGACCATCTGAGAGAGACGTGGATGATAAACCATTTGAAGGTTTCAGCAGGTTTGGCCTATGCTTTGCTGTTGTAGGAGAAGATCTTTACTTTGACTTATATAAAAAATGTAAGTGTTCATCACAGAGTAGTAATCTTTGAGAGACATTCTTGAAACATTGTTATCATTCTTAAAATAGATTCCGTAATCTTGAAGCTTATTTCATGTATTTAAAATTCAAACATGGATAACAAAGAGATAACTTCCATGTTTTGAACTATAAATATTCTCACCTGGACCAGCCTTAAATTGCCTTACTTTTAGCATCTCAAACTCATTATTGTTAATACCTCCAGATGGTAATGTTCAAGACATTGTTATAGGGAAGGATAATAATTTTCTTATGTGTTGGGTACCAAAACCAAGGGGTTTTTTTGTTTGTTTTGTTTTGTTTTTGTTTTGTTTGTTTGTTTTTTATCACATTCTTTGCCACAAAAAGCACCAGTTAATCATTGGTAGCAAAGATTCACAGAATGTCAGTATCACTCTTTGAATTCTCTTCTGACATGTTGCCAGTAAGCTATACCAAATCTTTGTTTGTTTTTTTTTAGGCAATTGAGGTTAAATGACTTGCCCAGGGTCACATAGCTAGTAAGTGTCAAGTGTTTGGTCTGAGGCCAGATTTGAACTCAAGTCCTCCTGACTTCAGGGCTGGTGCTCTATCCACTATGCCACCTAGCTGCCCCTAAGCTATACCAAATCTTCAGCAGCACTGGTGAGCGGTTCTGTTTTGGATATATTAAGTTTGAGAAAATTATAGGAAATTTCAGCAGAAATATCTACAAGTAGGAAACATGGGAATAGAATATAGGGGAAAAGATTATAACTGAATATAATAATCTACATAGAGATGACATTTGAACTCATATTAGCTAATAAATTCACCAAGTGGAAGAAGTCAGAGAGATAAGAAGGAATAATTCCCTATGAACATGCCGTTTGTTTTATATTATTCAATCAATTGATAAGTATTTATTAAGCACCTACAAAGTACGAGACATTGTTAGGTGCTGATACTATAAGTAAAAAGACTGAAATAATCCTTACTCATAGGGAGTATTAGTTATTCTTTTCAAATTTACCAAAATTAGAATGGCTTTGCAGTATAGCATAATATTTACATTAGCATTGAAAACAACTTCAAGAAGTTTATGTTAGAGTGGCAGAGTGATAATTGAATCTCCTCAAGGGGTTTATCAAGGTCCAAACCTCAAACCTGTTCCTTTCCTCTCTCTTTTTTTTGACAGATTGAAACAAGTTTATATTGTTGAATTGAAGATTAATGCCACTAATAACTTTGATATGAATATAAATACCTTTGTCCAGTGACCATTAGTTGATAGATACAACTTACTCAAATTGATTCGATATATCTCTATTTTCAAGTGTCATCTAGGATGAAATATTAAATGGTTGTGAACATTGTCCTAAACACTCGAGGCCATGTAATCACACTCAAGATAACATTTTTGTGGGGTGTTGGGGGAGAACTTCTAGGGGTTTACGATTGTTGGAAAATTACAAAGTAGTGGAAAACACTCTGTATGAAATTGCAAGGTTACATGCACTAAAAATTCAGGATGACAGCATCCTTTCATTTTTAAGGACCTGAGAAAACTGTTCAATTTGGAAAGGAGGTCATATATTCAATTGTGTTTTGCTGCCAACAGAAATAAACTGAAATTAATCTGTTCAAAGTTGGTTTAGGAGATTTCATAACCTTTATACTTAAAGGCAATAAAAGTTGCCTACATTAGTTACTGTTGCTATCAGAAGCCCTTGAAAATCACTGTGATTCCTCATGTGCACACCATTCTTGATATAAATTCCATAGTCTAGAAGTTTATCTCATATATTAGAAATTCAAACATGAAGAACAAACAGAGATAACCTCTGTGTTTTGAACTACAAATATTGCCTTCACCTTGACCATCCTGAAATTTCCTTAATTTCAGCGTCTCAAACTCATTATTGCTAATACCTCCAGATAGAAAGTACTTTTTAGGCTTAGTTAGAATCATGGGTCATGGATGTGTCAGTTTCCAAAGTGTCATTACAAAAAAGTCAATAGAGTTCTGGAAATAATTGTACTAATAAACAATAATTATGAAGTGCTTTTCATCTTCAAAATGCTTTACAAACATTAATTAATCTCAGTCCCAAGAGTATGAGCCGATTCATTTGAGCATTCATCTTTAGGAATAACAAGAAAAACATGTTAATGTTTAGCTCAGCATACTCAGGCATGTTTTGGCTGGGGAAATCTAAGCATTCACCATGGGAGGCCTTCGACATTGTAAAAATGTTTATTCACTCCATGACTTTGGGGTTTATTTTCTATCTTGATAGAGCTTGAACTTAGAATACTTATTTAACAAGGTATCATGTTGTCCTCCCCACTGAGTTTCACCCTAAATAATATATGCATCTGAGACATAAATACAACAAACATAAAGGATATCAAAAAATACAAATAAATAACTTTGTCCTTCATATGTTAATATACAAAATATGCACATGTATATACACATACATGTTATGTATTATACACATGCACATATACATACACATGGAAGACAGACATATATACATGTGTGTATATTGTATGTGTATATACACACATATAGGTGTGTGTATATATGTGTGTGTATATACACAGAGAGATGATGATGATGATGATGAGACAGAGAGAGAGAGAGACAGTAACCTGAGTTTATTTAAAGTTAATATTCACATTTCTCTTACTTCAAAGCCAGTATTCTCTCAGGATCCTTCTACCAATATCTTACCCATACTTGGGGGCAAGCCTCTAAATTGTCAATAATTTACCATGCTAGCTAAGCTCTATTAAACAACTATAAAAAAAGGTTATTTCATCATAGTTATCATGGAGATTTATGACAGTATTATGGATGGATTAGAGATATTCAAGTTGTAAGATGGTAAAAGATATGGATTTCTGCATGAGGTCACCGGGAGTTGCAGGTCATAGGGAAATTAGAAAGAAAAGGTTATAAGAAAGTCAGAAATAAATGGAGGCCAAGGGTAAATTAAGAAAGAAATGTGGAATAGAGGAGCCAAAATGGAAGAGTGAAGGCAAGAACTGACCTGAACTATTTAAAATTACCCAAGTTGCCCAAATAATTTTAAAACAATGCTTCAAATCCAATTCTGGAGAAACATAGCGAACAAAAGTATGGAAAGAAACAAATTCGTAGCCCAAGATAACTTTAGGAAATCAGCAGAAAATGTCCGTCTCATCAGCTGGTGGTCTGGCCTAGAACAGAGCACAGACCTACTTAGGAAACCAGCAGCAGGCCTTTGAGACGGCTACATAAGCAGCAGCAGTTTTGGGAGTTCTCAGACCACAGATGGTAACGGTGTCCAAAATTAGTCAGAGAGAGATTATAGGAGACACCTTGTTTTCTCTGAGTTGAGGACCCTGTTTCACTGCCTATGTGCAGTTCCCATTCACAATTCCTGGGCAATGAGGAACGTTAACACACTACACTTGTATACGAAGGGTGAATGGGGCCTTGGTCACCGGACTAGGGTGGAGAAAATTGCTTGTGGTCATTCAGAAGGGAGCAGGCATCCTGGTTAGAGTTCCAAGGCAGAAAAGAGAACTAGCAGTGCTTGTGGTCTCAGGAGAGCAGGGGCCTGAGTCACATTTCCAGGATTTAAAAAAAGAAGTGATAGCCTCTTCAGCCACAGGGTAATAGAACCTCTGGTCAGAATTCCAAAATGAAGAAGAGTGTTTGTGGTTGCTCATAAAGGAGTAGGAGCCCTAGTTTCAGTTGCATAGTGGAAAGGAGCATTAGCGTTTGTGGTTATAGAAAAAACAATGAAACTGGTCACAATTCCAGAGCTAAGATGATCACTACCACAGGCAGCTACAGGAAAACAAGATTGCTTCCTGGGTAAAGACCAAAGCACAGGCCAAGAAAGCAGGTCCTTAGATCACATAGCTTGGAAGCGCTGAAAAGTTACAGAACTCCAGAAATAGCTCTGAAAACGGTAGCACAAAAACCTGAAGCTTGGGGTAGTGCTCCCTCTACCCTGGCAGCAGAGCTCAACTTTAACGTCAAATAAAAAGTCAAGAAATATGATAAAGAAATGATCAAACAAAAAACAAAAAAAACCTGAATTCAAAAAGTTACTATGGTGACAGGGATGATAAAGAAACAAACTAAGAAGAAGACAACGTCAGAAGAACTGCAAATGAAACCTCAAAGGAAAAAAGAAGTCAAATGGACACAAGCCCAACAAAAATTTATGGAAGAGCTCAAAAAGGATTTTCAAAATCAAATGACAGAGGTAGAGGAAAATTTGAGAAAATAGATGAGTGATGCAAAAATAAATGAAAAGAGTGTCAAAAGCTTGGTAAAAGAGATACAAAAAATATAAGAAAAAAATAACACCTAAAAAAACTGCATAGGCCAAATAGTAGGAAAAAAAGGCACAAACATTCACTGAAGAGAACTCATTAAAAAGCAGCCTTGTTAAAATGAAAAAAAAAAAAGGACAAAATTCACTGAAGAAAAGAACTTAAAATGTAGAACTGACCAAATGGAAAAAGAAGTACAAAAGTTTGCTGAAGAAAATAATGACTTAAAAGTTATAATTGAGTACATCGAAACTAATGACTCCATGAGACAGCAGGAAACAACAAAACAAAAGCAAAAGAAGGGAAAAAAAAAGTAGAAGAAAATGTAAAATATTTTCTTGGACAAACAACTGACCTGGAAAACAGATCTAGGAGAGGAGAGACACTTTAAGAATTAATGGACTACCTGAAATCCATGACCAAAAAAGAAGAAAAAGAAGCAGTCTGGTTACCATATTTCAAGCAATTGTCTAGAAAATCTGCCTCAATACTCTGGAATTAGAGGGTAAAATAGAAATAGAAAGATTCACTGATTACCTCCTAAAAGAGATCCCAAAATGAAAACTCCCAGGAATATTATAGCCAAATTCCAAAGCTCCCCTGATAAAAAGGAAAATACTCGAAGCATCCAGAAAGAAACCATTTAAATAACATGGAGCCAAAGTCAGTATCAGAAAAGATTCAGCAGCTCTCATGTTAAAGGAGTGAAGGGCTTAGAATATAATATTCTGGAAGACAACACAACTAGAATTACAGTCAAGAATAAACTACCCAGAAAAAAACTGAGTATAATACTTTAAGGCAAAGAAAAAAAAGATATTTAATGAAAGAGAGAATTTTGAAGTATTCTTGATGAAAACGCCAGAGCTGAATAGAGAATTTGACTTTCAAATACAAGGCTAAAGAGAAGCATAAAAAAGATGCATATAGTAGACAAATAATAAGGAAGTAAATAAGGTTAAACTGTTTATATTCCTATATGGAAAGAGGATACTTTTAACCCTTAAAATGTTATCATTATTAAGGAAGTGAGGAATATACATAGACACAGGGCATGGGTGTGAAGTTGACTATGAAGGGATGATTTAAATAAAATAAAATTAAGAGGTAGAAAAGAAGGAAAAACTGGAAGAAGGGGGAAGGGAAAGGAAAAATGCAGAAAATTATCTCACATAAAAGAAGCATAAAAGTAAGAGCTTGTACAGTGGTGGTTAAAACGGGGGTGTGGCAGGGAAGACTTAAACTTTATTTTCATTAAAATTGGCTTGAAGAAGGAATAACATGCACACTTAGTTGGGTAAAGAAATCTCTTACTCTAAGGGGAAGTGGGAAGGGAAGGGTATAAGAAAAGAGCAGGGTTTGATAGAAAGGATGGCACATTAAGGGAGACAGTGGGCATAAGTAAAACAAACTTCTGAGGAGGTACAGGGTTAAAAGAGAGAGAGAAAGGTAAACAGATGAAAATAACCTGGAGGAAAATACACTGTAACCATAAATGTGAATGTGAATGGAATGAACTCACGCATAAAACAGAAGGAGATAGCAGAATGGAAGAAAAGAAAAAAAAATCCAATAATATGTTGTTTACAATAAACTCGCTTGACTCAGAGAGATACATGTAGTAAAAATAAAGGTCTGGAACAGAATCTATTATAATTCATCTGTGGTTAAAAATAAGCAAGAGTAGTAATCATGATCTCAGACAAAACAAAAGCAAAAAATAAACTTCATTAAAAGGGATCGGCAGGGAAACTACATTTTGCTAAAAGGTACCATATCTAATGAAGCAATATCAATACTAAACATATATACACCAATAGCATGACATCTAAATTATTGGAAGAAATTTAAATGAGTTTTATGAGTAAATAGACAATAAAACTATACTAATGGAGGACTTCAACTTTCTCCTATTAGAACTAGATAACTCTAACCATAAAATATGTGAAAAGAAGTTAAGGAGAAAAATAACATTTTAGAAAAGTTAGATATTATAGGCCTTTAGAGAAAATTGAATGAGAATAGGAAGCAATGTACCTTTGTCTCAGTTTTATATGGCACCTACTCAAAAGCTGAACAGGTATCAGACAAAATAATAGCAAAATTAATTTGGAAGAATAAAAGGACAAGAATATCAAAGGAATTAATAAAAAAAAATTATGTGAAGAAAGGCAGCCTAGCCATGCCAGATCTCAAACTATATTACAAAAACAATCCTCAGAACAATCAGATACTGCCTGAGAAATAAGAGTTGTGAATCAGTGGAATAGATTAGGTAGGCAATACAGAGTAGTAAAATATCATAGCAATTTATTGTTTGATAAACCCAAAGAAGGATGCTTTCAGGAAAAACACACACACACACAAACAAACAAACAAAAAACCTTGCAAAACTTATATGAACTGATGCAAAGTGAAATGAGCAGAACAAGAGAACATTATAAACAGTGAAAGAAATATTGTAAGGATGATCAACCATGGATGCCTTAGCTATTCTCAGCAATACAATGATCAAAGACAATTTTTAAGCACTTATGATGAAAAATGCTATCCACCTCCACAGAAAGAGTTGATGGACTCTGAATGCAGATTGAAGCATACTTTTTTTTTCTTCTTTATTTTTCTTTTGTTTTTGTGTGTTTTCTTTTATAACATGCCTAGTATGGAAATGTTATATATGTTTTGCATGACTTCTCAAATACAAACTATATCAAATTGCTTGTCTTTCCAAGGTGGGGAGTAGAGGGAAGGAGATAATTTGGAAGTCAAAAAATGAATTCCTTTAAAAATTTGCATATAATTGAGAAAAAATAAAGTAAACTTTTAAAAAGACATAACTCCCAAAGGTCTGAGATTTGTTTTTGTCATTTGTTTTACTTAAAAAAACCCCAAATACCTCTCTTTATTCATGCAGGCCATAAATTCAGAAAACTAAATCAATCTCTCTCTCTCTCTCTCTCTCTCTCTCTCTCTCTCTCTCTCTCTCTCCCTCTCCCTCCTTCCCTCCCTCTCGCTCAAATTTTGATGAGAGGCTATGTAGCATACTAGATGGAGAGATGTCCTCAAAATCAAGGAAGACTGAGTTGAAGTCCTTCCTCTGACACCTAAAGACCATATGAAACTATGCAAGTCATCCAAGTTGCTGAGGAGATATTTCTCTGTATTAATGAGAAATATTGTCTCAGAGGTCAGGTCCTTTAAAACTATGTATTTTTTCATAGCTCTCATCTTCAAACATTTTGAAATCTCTCCTAAGGGGAAAAATGAAAAATGAAAAAAATATCAACAATATCAATGAACATATCAATCGTGTGTTATAATATATACAATACCTCACACCCATAGTCCCTACCTGTCCAAAGAGGGGAGTAAAGCATGTTTGCTCAACACTTCTCTAAGACTGACCTTGGTCATTGAAATTTTAAATGTCCAGTTCTGTTGCTTTTTCTATTTCTATTTCTATCATTTTAATTATTTTTTGAGGTGTCAATATTTTATTCAAGTTGTATTTTTAAGTGGTGGTAAGTACAGCATTTGGAGGGGTAGGCATCTAATTCCACACAATATGGAAGATTCTAAAATATATCCATTAATTGCTAAAAAAAAAAATTAGTGTGAGAATACAACAGAAATCCAATTTTGATTCCAAATGATGTCACTATGTAAGCACAGTTACACAGACTCTTCCCTGCTTATGGTTCTGTGTCCTAGCAGCCTCTTTATATGTAACTCAGCCAAAGTGAATGGAAGCACAATGAGACTGGGAATTAAGTACTACATATTGGCTTAATCACATCAAACTAGCTCAACAACAAAATGGTACAAAATGGACACTTAAAGGACTCTGCAGACAACTTTTGGCCAAAATAACTAATCAAGGCTGGAACAATTCATAAGGATTTGACTTAAAAAAAAAGAGTCCCCTTTTCAGACAAGTTTTCACTCCATCAAGGAATGAGACTCTTTCTACCCACTTAGGATAGATATGTAGCCAAGTTGACCGCAATGGACCATGAATTCTCAGGGAGTAAAATTTCATTCATTTAATCAGTCCACATTTACTAAGTGCCCACATGTCATTGCCTTCCACTAGCAGCTATCTCTAGATAAAAAAGGTCGTTCAATGCACCCTTTCAATCCCTAGAGAATTCTGAAAGCTGTTGTGGGAATCATCACATATCCCCTCAAAAGCCTGCAGCTGAAAGAACCTTTATTCTGAGTCAAGTTTCTTCTGTATCTCTGAAAGGATAACACTTTAAAGCTGCGTCATCTTTAACCTGGAGGTCTAACGTGATTGATACATAGCAATACTTGCGTCCCAGACATACAACATGAAAAGGTACACTAATTTCTGAAGGTAGCTATCCTGCAAAATATTTTAAAATTAAGTGATTATGCAACTTCTTTTATGTTTGAAATTCCAGTCCTAGATCAAGCTTGTGGCCACCAGCATTGACATTCTTGCCATCCAGCAAAGCTGATAATGTCAGTTTGATACTTGGTTTTAGAGTCTGGGTGTAACCTAAGCCTATCAGGCTAGAATTGTTCAATTTAGCAGAGAAAGAGGCATCAGGGTCAATCTGATATTTGGCTGCTATTCCAAAATGAGTGTTGATTTTCCAGCTGTCCAGGCTAGGTTGACAGCAGTTTCCAATTCTTGTTCACCTTCTGATACATAGAGCCCCCAAACTCTGTGCCATCATTCACATTGGTGTGTAGCTGGAATTCATCAGTCTTGTAGCCAACAGCAAAGTTGCTCTGGGTCACCTGAGATTTGGAAGTTTCAAAATTCATCTGGTAGCCGCCAACCAGCCCTCATAGCTAAGTACCACAGCTCCTCGTATTGAAGGTCCAGAAATATCAAAATCCATGTCACAGACAAAATTGACGTGTTCCCGCTTGTATCCTGACTTAATCTTAGCACTTTTTTTCCCAGTGTTAGGTGAGAAGGATGAATTGAAGGTCAGTTTCAACCCACATGCAAGCTGATCCTCAACAGAAATTTCAGTGCCCAATGTATTGTCTGTGTTCCATTTTTCTATGAATGTCAAGCCATATTCAGACCATTTGTACTTTGTTTCCAAAGTACCGGAAACTTTGCTAGTCTCAGTGTTTGCTGAACCTGAACTTGTAAATTCTAGTCCATTCTCAGATTTTGTTTTCAGATCCAGTTTTATTAAGCCAAATCCATAGCCCTTAGTAAACACATCCCTGGCAGATTTTCCAAGTTCAGCATAAGTAGGTGACACAGCCATTTTCTTACTCTACCGGCGGACACAGAGGCTATCATTTTAATCATTATGTACACTGCTCTCCTGGTTCTTTTCACTTCTCTCTGGATCAGTCTTTCCATGCTTACCTGATTTGTTCAAATTTATTTTTCCCTAATGATCCAGAAATAGAACATTCATGTACCACAATTTGTGTAGACAGTCTCTAACTGATGGGCATTTACTTAGTTTTCAATATATTGCTTCCTTGCAAAATAGTGCTATTGATATATAGGTACATATAAGATCCATTTTTATGTCACTGGATTCCCTGAGATTTATGACTAGCCATAAGATCTTTTCTTTATTTACAAAGGTCATATTTGTATACATCTTATCATAATCCTAAATTTCACTGCAGAATGATAGGGGTCATGCCATCTTTCTACCAACAGTGTTATCAGTTTTTTTTGCTGTCTTTGGCAGCCCCTCCAGCTTTGGCTTTTTCTCATTTTGTGCCATCTTTGGTAATTTGCTGAGTATGAAGTGAAACACCAGAGATATTTTAAGTTTAATTTGTTTTATTATTAGTGATTTAGGGCAGCCTTTCCTAAGTTTCTGAACAGTTTGAAATTCTTCTATTGAGTATTGTTTATTCACATAATTTGACCACTTAGTCTCTGAGAAATAATAGTTCCTGGTTTTATATAGTCAAATATATATGCATACACACATACACACACACACATATATATATGTGTGTGTGTGTATACATAATCAGACTTTTATTAAAGATATTGATGCCAAGATTTTTTTTCTTAGTTGATACTTTCTTTTATCCTATCTACATTTATTGTGTGCAAAAAAAATCAGTTCTATGTGAAAGGGTGAAAAATTGCACATTTTATAATTTGGGATTTTCTTTAACCTGTGTTTGTTTAAGAATTTATGCCTTAACTCCACCACCACCAGCCCAGCTTCAACTGTGAAAAGGACTTGGTCATATTTAGCATCTTCTGAGAAAGATTTTGTATTATCTGTGTAGGCTCCCTTTAGAAAGAAAGAGAAAGAAAAACTCCTCAGCTACATCTGTGAAAGAGTATGTTAATAAGAAAGCCAAGCAATTCTCTCCATGGATTTTCCCAAGGTGATAATATCTCCTATCTCCACTAAGTCACTCCTGAAGCTACAGACAAGCAAGATGAGTACAATTCCTTCAAACTCTCTTTAGTGGGGATAGACCAGGAATTTGTATTGGGTTGTTACAGTTACATTAGAGGTATCTTAGCATATAATTCCTGTGATCTTTATCTTGATGGATACTCTCTGAGTTGATTTACCTGTGACTCATCACCTTACAGGTCCAAACAAGTCAAATAAACCCTCAGGGAGCAACATAGAGTGAATTAGGACCCAGAATATGAAATCACCACTAAGAGATGCATTACTATGCCAAGCCTAACATTTGCATCTTGGAACCAAAACACTTTACTTTTGCAGAACATCGATGACCTGTTTTCAGGTGCCCAGGGACTATTTGGTGCAGCTGCTGCCCTAGGAGAAGGAGAATGCCTCATTTACATGTGTTCAAACAAGTGGCAGACAACCCAGCATGTGGGCAGGCTTGCATCACAGGTGCAATCAGTTTGGAAATATTGATTGATGCCCTGGCCCTTGATAACACCAATTCTGTAGCTGTGGATAAACTAGAATAATAACTGCTGGCTGCAACTCTCTCTGGAGAATGCAGATATATTCCCTGGGTATAGAATCAAGTCAAATAAATCTCCATGAGAGGCAAAGAAAACTCTCACAGGAAGATGGACCACTTTGGATGACTCAAAGTAATGATAGCAGCTTATGAAAATCAACGGAAAGCCTGCTTTCTTGGTTCACCCAACTCCCTCCAGGATGTAGTCATGCTGAAGACTGATGCCAGGAGATGAAGAGGAGCATCATAGTTGATAGTGCCAGTAGCCCTTTGCTGTCATCTCCTCTGTTACAAGATCTGAAATAAAAGTATGCACATTTGTCTAAATAGAAGCTGAGTTAAACAACAACAACAAAAACAACAAAAAATGACTATAGTCCATAATTGTGTTTTCAGACTATTGTTTATGTCTCTTCTCTCAGGTAGACATAGTAAAATATAGTAGCCAAATGTAAAATTTTAATTTGGTCCCCACCAAACTCCTGTTATGTGTTCCTACTTCATAATTTTGATCTGATAATTTGAAGAGAAATATCGTTTTAAAATCGTTAAAGATCTATGGCCTGCTTCCCTCAACAGCTTTTAGGGCGAAGTGGATAGAGAGCTTGCCTTCAAGTCAGGAAGTCCAGTGACATTTGAATCATGCTGTGTGATCCTAGACAAGTCATTTGCCTCTATGGGATGCAAGCTACCTTCAACGGTTCTAAGTTGTAGAGAAGGTTCCAGTTCACATTGGTAGAGATAGGGACATTCCCTACCCTAAAAACATCACTATTCTGGTAAATACAAAAGTGAAACAACCAAACAACAATGATAAAAAAAAAGCCCCATAAGAAATAGCTACATGCCTGCCCTGATAAAGTTGTCAACTGGCGAATGATCATATCCTTGAGTAATGGAAGAAATGGGAAATGTGATGTTAAGTTATTGTTATTGACTTTTGAAAGAGCATAAGAATCAGAGATAAGTCTGGAGATGGGCTAACACAGTCCCAGTTGAGAGAGACAGAGACAGAGAGAAAGAGAGAGGCAGAGACTGAGATAGATAATAGACTTTATATGACAATAAGGCAATGTATTAGTCTTTAACAGTAAAGTTCCCTATTAAAGAAATGATTAATGAAGATTAAGGAAAGAGAAAAGTGAACATAGAATCAGTAGGGCTTCATCAGTAATAGGTGATGCCTCATTCACTGTAGTTCTTTCTTATTAAGTGTCTAAAACTAGCAGAGCTCAGGAATGCCACAGTTTACTTATAACAAGACATTGGATAAATTATCTCAATCTGTTGTTAAGAGAGAGATTTAGGGAGATATGAATTGGGTACAAATGTAATTTTGACTATTCCAAATTAGTTAAATGATAGGTCTCAAAGATAGTTCTCAAAGACTATTGATTCTATTGCTATTTGGAAGGAGATCTCTAGTGGAATGAACCAGAAAACACTTAAGGACTAAGCAGTTTAACATTATTAACAGTTACTCAGATACAATTATAGATGGTATCCTTATCAAATCTGAAAATGGCACAGAGCAATGAGATTTAGGTAACAAACTGAACTATAGCATGTAAGATCTATCCCCCCAAAAGTTAGTGTTATTATTGAATATAAAGATGATCTAATAAGAGGATTTAATTATCAAGGTATATGTATTTCAATATATGATGATTATTATAATTATAATTATAAAAGCTAGCATTTATATAGTGCTTTAAGATTTGCAAAATATTTTACAAATATTATCAAATTTTGTGTTCACAACAATCCTGGGAGGTGATTTATGTTATTATCCCCATTCACACATTTGAAATTGTGACTGAGAGCAGTTGAGTAAATTTCCTAAGTCACACAGCTGTTGAGTGCCTGATGCCTTAGGATAAATCCAATTGTATATGACTTGAGGTCTTGAGGACTCCAGGTCCACTCACAGAGTGAGTCTTCATATCTAGCAAAGAATCAGAAAACATACAAATAAGTAAACAAAAATAAACAATCCAATTAAACCAATAATTCTGGTAATTTATAAAATAGGATCTATAGTCTACTTAAATGTAAGTTTCCAGAGCAGAAAGAATGTGTTTATTCTCAATTTTGTTTGCGTTCCTCAACATCCAAGCAGTTTCTACCATACTGTCCTGAAGCTTGGAGTTTTTGATTCAATTTTTTTTTGGGGAGGTGGTGATGAAGAAGGATTTCTCCTTGCTTTTGACTGACACTGACTGCCCTGCTTTACCTTAAGTAAGACTCTCAGTTTCACATCTCTGTTCATTTTCAATGACTCTCCCACACCGAGAATTTCCTTCCTCTTCATCTGTGTGTCCTGGCTTCCCTAGCTTCCTTTATGTTCTCAATAAAATCCCATCTTATGTAGAAAGTTTTTCCAAATCATCCTGAAGGTAAATGCTTTTCCTCTGAGATTTACCCTATTTAAAACATACATACGCATAGATACACAGATGTTTGTATGGGTGTGTATACATATATATACATATAGACATACATGTGTATGAATATATACACACGTCAAATGTCCATTGCTTAACATTGTGCTAAATAACAGAAATACAAAGAAAGGAAAGCAAACAAAAATGGTGCCTGCTTAAGGAGCTCACAGTGAAATGAGAGAAACAACATGCAAACAACTATTTACAGTCAAAATATTTTAAATTTAATTTAATTATATAATATTGTGTAATTTTAATTGTATATTTACATTTATCTAAACTTATTTAAAATAAATATAATTAATGCGATTATATTTTATTGAATATATGATATACATTTAAATTTTAATAGGTAATAAATTGAAGATATTTTAGGGGAAAAGATTATTAAGGAATACATATATAAATGTATAGAACTACTTGTGAATATTATGTGTGTAAGTGTATGGGTGTGTGTGTGTGTGTGTGTGTGTGTGTGTGTGTGTGTGTACACAGACATACACATGGAGGCAGCTAGATTGCTCAGTGGATAGAGATAGAGAGCTTGGCCTGAAGTCAGGATGACCTGAATTCAAATCTAGCCTCAGACACTTACTAGTTATACAACCCTGGACAAGTCATTTAACTTCTGTTTGCTTTAATCCACTGGAGAAAGAAATGACAAACTACTCTAGTATCTTTCCAATTAAATTCCATGGACAGTATTAGTGTGATATAGTCTACAAGGTCACGAAAAGTAGAACATGATTAAATGACTGACCTTCACCAATAGCAAATACATATGTATATGACAGCTCATAGATGAGAGCTCCATGAGGGGCTACTCTGTTTAGGGAAACCAGTGTGTTGAGAGTGTAATTCAGAGTATACACTCAGAGTGCAACCATTTGAAAGAAACATCTGCCATTTTATTTCATAAACCTTTAATCAGTTGAGCTTCTGGCACAGTGGGCTTGAAGTCATTTGACATTTTGTGTATTTAAATGAGGCAAGAGAGAATAAGAATAAAGTATCTTAGAGAAACAAGATAAGTCAAGTTTGAGGTGGTGATTCTTTCCCCTATAACAACTTGTCACATAAAATTTGCCACAGTTTGGCTCTTTCCTGCCTTTATGGACTTAATAAGAATAACAGATCTATAATTATAATTGTACATACACACATTTATATATGCATACACACATAAAAACCTATATAAATACATATAACACAAATGCATACCATCTTATTTGAACATCAACAGAAATTCTTCTGGTACGTTTTCCCAGTATTATTGTTTCTTATCCCTGCTCATTCTCTAACTTCACTCTCTTGCTCTCTATTGATTGGTTCTTTCCTTGATGTGGGAGCACAACACATACACACACACACACACACACACATACTATACTATGCATACATGTGTGTACATATGCATATACGCATGTGCATATATATATATATATATATATATATATATATACAGACTCTTTGAGGCTGGGACTGTCATTGTTGTTTTTTCTTTATTACTCAACATGATTCCTGGCACATAGTAAGCAATTAAATTCATGTAATTGAGTGATTTTGTCGATGAGGTAACTAAATCACAGATAGGGCAAATAACTTGTCCATGGTCACTTAGGCGGGTTTTGAATTCAGTTCCTTGTAACATTGATTCCCATACTCTATCCATTTACTATAATATACTTCACAATATTTCTCTTTACTCCTTTTGCATTTCACTAAGAGAAAAAAGTAAACTACTGGCGGGGCACTTAATTTGATATTTTGCCCTTGCCTCCCTTGATTCCATATAGGCATGGTATGTACTCCCCCTTAAATTCTGCCTCCAGGAATCCTGGGTTCCCTTTAGGGCTAATTTCAGGTGCCACCTTCTGTGAGAATCCTTTCTTTATTCTTCCTTCTCCCTAACCCACCCCATCCCCACCCCATTGATATTGCTCTCTCATCCCTCAATTTATCTTGCCTTTATTAATCTGTCTACTTCCCATCCCATAGAAGGTAAGCGCCTGAAGAGCAGGGGTTATTTTTAATTTTGTTTTTGGATCTCTAGCCTATTGTGGAGGGCTTTGAACATAGATGCTTAATGCGTCCTTCTTGGATTGAACTGGTTTAACATCTGCTGCCCGCTTTGCCCCACTTTCTTCTCTGCTTCTTTTCAACTTCAATCACCTTCTTCTCTCCCAAAAGGGGATTGAAGATAGTTTTCATTTCCATGAGAATGATGCACTGGGTCAACAGAGGGATCAACTGGCAATCGTCCCTCAATAAGAAGGAACGGTGAAAGGCAATCAAAATGTTCCCCTGAAATGTGCTGAGTGAGCAGTCTGACTCTGTTCTTAAGCCAGGACTGCCCTCACTTGGCTTTCGTGACCTGTCCTTCCTCTTAAAGATTTTTCATAGTTATCTTAGGAATCCTGCTGAATCCCTTGTTATGCAAAACTAGAAATATAACAATCTGTATTATTAGCTCATTCTATTTCACTGAGGAGATGATTCGGGGCAATAAGGATAGATATAAAGATAGAGCTTATTGTGTCATTTATAAAAATGCAACTTACATGTTGATGTTCTCTTATTTCAGCTGCCCATCAACATAACTGGATTTTCAAATCTCAAGATAGTAGTAGGCACGAAAGGCCTGCTTCTAGTACTTGAACCCCAACACGAATAGCCTTAGCAACAATGCAAAACAAATATTTATCTATTATCATCAGAAAATTGTCAATGATTTTGTATTTTACTTTGGAAGCAGTTTTAGTTGTTGGGAAGTTTTTGATTTACATTGAATTGGCATCTACCTCATTACTTTTGCCCACTTTTCCTAGTTCTCCCCCTTTAGGACAGTGGCAGCAAAATAAATAGTTACTGAAAGCATTAATGATGAAGAATGGCTTGAGACTTTGTCTCCACAAATACATTTTGCAATTATTCAGTTAACTTGATTTGTAGAGATAGCCCAAATAATTTATTTCCCAGATACATTTGATTTGGGCACCCATCATATCTAATTGATAATTGCTAATTTTCCACTCCTGTGTTGTGACAACACAACATAGAAGATAGAGTCAGATGCCCAGACCTTTGCTCCAGAGTAAAGTAAATATCATGTGAATGTATATGATTCTTTACTCCAATATTCCCAATGGTCTCATCTACCAAGATCCAACTTCCATCAATGCTTCTTCTACCTTTTTCTCCTTTTCTTCCCCCCCATCAGGAAACAAGGTCTACCCTGTCCTTAACAGATCTTTACTTAACTCTACTATCCTCTCTTATAAATTTCTCTATCTTTGTTCCCTTTTCACAACCAAATTCCTAGCAACAGCTAAATACATTTATCTTGATTTTCTTTCCTATCATATATTTCTTAACACCTTGCAATGGGACGTTCCACCTTATTACTCAACTGATTCTTCCATGCCCATGGTTATCAATGATCTCTTAGTTACCAGATTATTGTTCTCTTCTCAATTATAATCCTTAACCTCTCTGCAACATCTGATACTTTTAATCCCCATATCTTCTAAATATTCTAAATATCTTCTAAATATCCCTTCTCCCATCAGTGGGCTTATATTTCACTAGGTTCTCTTCATAGTTGTCCATGTGACTTTCTTCTCAGCCTACTTTCCTTAGTCATCATGCATGTCTTGACCTCTATGTATACTCTTCATTTCCGTCCTGGACCCTTTTCTCTTCTTTTTCCATACAATTTCACTTTGTGATCTCATTCTCTACTATGCGTTCAAGTAACAGCTCTGTGCCAATGATTTCTATATGCATTCCTAGTCTCATTCCTAGTTCTGCATCACCAACTACTTAATGCATATATATCCAACCAGATATCTTTTAGTCATCTTAAACTCATTATTTTCATTTGTTAAATTAAAAAATTGGACTAGATGACCTGGAAGATTCATTTTAGTTCAAAATCTAAGCTTCTATTTTGAAAATAGAATTCATTATTTTTCTCCTAAAGCCTCATCTGCTGTTATTTCTTTATCTCTATTAACAGTACCACCATCTCTTCTTTCATCCAGATTCAAAACCTTAGAGCCAGCATCAACTCCTCCATCTCTATAATTCCAATATCCAATTAGCTATCAGTTCTTACTGATTCTAACTCCACAATATTTCTTTCATCCGACCTTTCCTCTCCACTTATATGACCACCACCCTAGTTCAAGATATCAGCTTTATCCTGGATGAGTGCCACAAACTCCTATTTCTTTCTTTGGCCTCTAATCTTTCTCTTCTCCAATATAAAGTGAGATCACTAAAACACAGACCTGACAATGTCACTCCCCTACTCAAGAAGCTCTGATAACTCCCTAATACTTCTTAAATTGTGGGTTGTGACCACACATGAGGTCACAACCCACAGTTTAAGAAGTGCTGAGGGAGTCATGAGTGGAAAAAGTTTAAGAAGCCCTGCTCTAGAGTAAAAATCTGAACTACTCTATTTGACATTTAAAACCCTTCACAACCTGGTTTCAGTCTACTTTTTCAGGCTTATTGTATCTAATTCCCTGACCCATGCTCTGTTTTAAGATAAATAGGTTTACAGGCTCTTCCAATATAGGACATTAAATCTCCCATCTTCATAGATGTGTTCAGACTGGTCAGCATGCACAGAATGTATTCTCTTTTTAACTTCACCTTAAAAAATCACTAGATCTCTTTAAGTCTTAATTCAAATGCTACCTTCTACAAGAGGCCTACTCTAATCCAACAGTTAATAGTGGGTCACCTCCATGATCTCATAGACCATACTGTCCTTGGGGTTTTCTTGGCAAAGATACTGGAGTGATTTGCCATTCTTTCTTCAGGCAAAAAGAAGTTAGGTTAATTTCCCAGGGTCACACAGTTAGTAAGGTTCTCATGTCTCATGTATTCCTGATTCTAGGCCCAGTGCTCTATCCATGGAGCCATGTAGCTGTCACATTTTTTCTTTATACATATTCTGAGTGTATTTTTCAGTGTACATATTGAAATATTGCAACAGAACATGAACTTCCTGGCTTGGCACCATTTTAATTTTTGTATCCCTCAGAGATCAGCAGAAAAAGACACTTATGACACTTACGGAAAGAATTAATGAATGCCATAAGACTCAAGCTAGACCTTCTGAGTCAAAAGACACATCCTCTATAGGCATGAGTGTACTTTGACTGGGACTGACTGCTGCTTTCATGAGCCCAGTTCTGAATTTGTCCTTTGTGCCCAAATTCCTACTTATGACTCTGCCTTGTCTTTTCATCTTCAACAACCTTATATTGGTACCAACAACCAGTCTGAATCATTTGTCACAGCTAGTCTACTTAATTAGTATCGATGTGCTTCTGTCATTGGGCTGTTAAGACAGCTAGCTTGCATTGAACCTTGATGACTGATTTTTGATACTGTCCATTTGTTTTTTTCCACAGGGAAACAGCCAAAGTCTGAGTCACAGGTATGCATATGGCTCATTAAAGTATGTTCTATTAGCCTGACAACCTATTCAGGCAAAGGACAATTTCTCAAGCTTGGCCAGCAGTTGTCCATCTGCTGCTGACCATGGCTCTGTCTCTACAAGAACCCCAAACATTTTGAGAAATGGGTCAAGTAATCCTTGAGCCTAACTAGTCAATTTTGCTGTTCTATTTAATTTGGTCTATAAATTATAAAAAATTAATTTTTTTAACTTTTTTTCAATTTTAAAGACGGGAGCAAGTGACAGTATGAGAAGTGAGGTAAAGTTTCCCAGCTCCTTTAACATGTTGTAATTTGTTGAATGTAAATAAAATATAAGATACACTATAAATCCTTAAGGATGGGACTTTTTATTTTCATATCTCTACTGCCCTACACAATGTCATGCATAAAGTAGTGCCCAAAAGGAGCCTGTTGAATTGAATTAGATGGTAAGAAGCTTTCTGGTCAAGATATTCAAATATCGCTTTTCCAGTTCTGGTTCTACTATCTCACTTGACCTTGCACAAATTCACTTTACTGCTATGGGCCTCCATGTCCTCATTTGCAAAGAGACCCAGAAGATCATTGGAGGTCCTTCCAATTCAAAGATTCTTTGATTTCTAGAATTTCCCCTGTAAATTTTTCTTCCCTTCCCTTTCCATTACTTTAAAATGTTATGTGGATCATCTCTTCACTGAAGTAGATATAACTTTTCTACAATAGAGTAGACTGGTAGAGCTTCATTTCTCAATAATCACAGAAACTTAGGCCATGTGAACTAATCCAAACCACGTGACAAGTATCCATGCTCTATGCTTCCTACCTTATTGAGTGATGGCTGGAATTCATTGAAAAGTATTGTAAACCTTACAAGACAGCTGTTTTAAAATAAATGAATGGTTTTGTAAAGAATGTGATTAACCTAGATATTAGTTATATAACCTGGCCAGCTCTCCAAAGGCACCAAATATATTTAGAGTCCAGAGAAACAGCATCTATTGAATTCAATATGTATTTAGAAATTGAGAGTTGGAAAGGAAATTTGAGATCACACAATCCCATAACACCACCTTACAAAGCAGATAAGCTTAGCAAAGGCTCAAATTGATCTGGTGACTCCCTCAAAGTAACACAACCAAATCCCAGAATCAATCAATTGGCATGGATTTATTAAACACTTCCTTTGTATCTGACAGTGTGGTAGGCACTATGGATACAAAGACCAAAAAAAAATGCTATTACTTTCCTAAAGAGATTTTCTTTTGAGGGAAACAACATACATAATGTGTACAAAATACACATGAAGTAAATACAAGGTAATTTGTGGTGAAACAATTATATCTAGAGAGAGGAAAAGGGCTTATATTGGAAAATATTTTCAAGTTTATCTTTCATGTAAGCTGAAATTCTAAGAGTAGAAGAGAGAGTACATTTGAGGCATTGAACTAGCTAAGCAGCTAGCTGATATAAAGTCATAGTGGTGATATGAGTACGAAAGATTAGATCAGTTTGGCTGGATTGTAAAGTGTGTAAAGGAGATTAATGTATAACAAACAGGAAATTAACACACTCAAGAAGGAAGTTTGGTCTTCATACTCCAGATCCTGATCTCAATATGGTGCAACAACTTACTTCTCAACTACAACCATTAGTCAACTCTTGCAAACATTTTCTTACTAAATTAATGACTGTGAGTGTATTTTTTTTGTTGTTGTTATTGTTCAAGAGCAAATGGCCAATATATTCAGACAGAAATTCTTTCAAACAGTAACTAACAAATATCATGTACTTAATAAATGGTAGTTGAGGTGCAGCTAGGTGGTGCACTGGATAGAGCACTGGCCCTGAAGTCAGGAGGACCTGAGTTCAAATCTGGCCTCAGACCAAACACTTGACACTTACTAGCTGTGTGACCCTGGGCAAGTCACTTAACCCCAATTGCCTAAAAATAAATCCTAGTTGAATGAATAGCTGGCCTAATAGCGGGTAGAGCACTGAACTTGAAATCAGGAAGATTTCAGGCTAAATCCAGCCTCAAGCATTTACTAGTAGTGTGAACCAGGGCACATCACTTAACCTCTAACTCAGTTTTGTTTTAGTTCAGTCATTTCAATCACTGACTCTTTGTGACATTATTTGAAGTTTTTTTTTGATAAAGATACTTGAGTAGTTTGCCATTTACTTCTCCAGCTCATTTTACAGAAAAGGACATTGAGGCAAACAGGGTTAAGTGATTTGTCTGGGGTCACATAGCTAGTAAGGGTCTGAGGCTAAATTTGAACTGAGAAACATTAATCTTCCTGACTTTAGGCCTGGTACTCCATCCATTGCACCACCTACCTGCCTTATATCATCAGTTTGCTCAAATGTAAAATGGGAATAATTATAATGTCTACCTCCCAGTGTTGTTGTAAGGGTAAAATGAATAATATTTGTAAAGCACTTAGCACAGTGCCTGGCACATAATAAGCATTTAATAAATTTTTGTCCCATTCCCTATAGTCGTGATGCTGCATACAGATTACATATATTAGCTCAAGAACATGTAAATTGCTATCAATTTCCAGGAATCCTTAAAATTCTGTCATACGCCACCTGTTCCGCCTCCAATAAACTATGGAAAAGATTAAAGAATTTAGAATTATTTATCATAAGTGGGGTGCTACCTGCTACCTGAAAACTTTCCTGATAGTCTCCATGTGTAAATAATCTCCCCCTCTTAGAATCTGTCTTATTTTGCATACATCTTTCATTTCTTTGTGTCCACGTTGTTCCCCACCTTCCAGGAGAATGTAAGCTCCTTCAGGGAAGGTCATCCATCATTTTTCTGTTTTTTTTTTTTTTAAATAAATATCTTCAGATCCCAGAACAGTGTCTTCCATCACTTACTATGTCAACACAACATCTATCAAGCACATAGTATGTAGAAGATAGTATGTTACATGTCTGGAGATACTAAGAAAAAACCAGAAACATTGCATCCTCACAAGGACTTCATAATTGCCTAGGGTGATAGCATACTATTTACTGAACCTTATTCTCAGTGCAGCCCATTGGAAGAAAAGTATAAGTTTCATCATCTCTGTTTAGAAGACATAGAAAGAGAGAGTCAACTAAATTACATTTTTTTTTCTTTATTTCTTTTTATCCTGGTACATAGTAGGTCCTTTAATAAATGCTTCTTTAGTCATTGCAAGGGCCTTGAAAGATTTTTTATTGAATTGCATTTGTTGAATCAAATGTGTAGTCAGCAACATTTTGTGGTGAGCTGAGATATTCCTCTATTTTTATAAGTAACAAAGAATTTTAAGGGGAAAACATATCAAATCCTAAGAAAATCAAATTATTTTGAAAGCCATCATGAATCCATTGGTAATGCTGATATTTTCCATTTCTCGCAATACAAAGTCATCTGTTAAAAGATACAGAATGAATCATTTCTTGAGATGGCACCTTGGTTTAAATAAATAAATAAATAAAGCCCAGTCATAAACAAATAACCTTTATTTCCTATTCAAGCATAGTAAGAATGCCATATTTAAGAGAAGGTGTGAGGCAAATAAAAATCCACATCTTGCTTAATGTCTTTACAAGCAATCCTGTATCATTTTTATCATGACCACCATCCTAAATGGGATCAGTCCAACCTATTTGTGGAGCTTTCTAAACACTCTTAATAGCTATTTTTAAAGTTACTCTAGTTATAACTCCACAGCACATTTTCAGCACCATTGAAAAACCAGCATTCACTTAGGTGTTTCCACATTCAAAGTTGCTTAAAATCACTATATCAATGCATCAGAGATATTTACACGGTATGAACAGTGTCCAATTCATTTCATTCCAAGGAAGTCTTTATCAAAAATGTTTACCGTGACAACTGAAGTGTAGCCAATTGTATATATGGAACAATCTGCTTTCAAAAGTCCAGGATGGTTTATGGTTTCATTTATCATTGAAGTGACACAGCTGTAAAACAATCCAAAATCACAATGACAGCTGACAGGAAATTGACTTTAGGTTCTGAAATGCGCATTCCTCCAGAACTTAAGCCTGGAAAAAATAAAAATAACTCAGAAAGAATTTATTACATTTGTTCCACAAATATTCTTAAAGGAATCTATTTATTATTATGAATTCATTTTCTTACAAATAACTTATTTGTATATGTAATTGTTGGACTTCTTTGTGAACTATCTCCTGGAATATTTTTTCCAGTTATTTAAAAATATGCATATCTATCTATCTATCTATCTATCTATCTATCTATCTATCTAATATAATCTATCTATCTCTGTATCTATCAAAAGAGTATTTATCTAAGAATCAGTCTTTCAATGTATCTATCCCTCTATCCATCCATCCATCCATCTATCTATTCATTTCTCTGTATATTTATCTGTGAAAAATAAAACAAAAATCCATTATCTGGATTTCTGTCATTCAAATATGCCAAACAAAAAAGAGTATTGATCAATTAACTGATAATTAAGGTCTCTGGAAGTAATCACCAGAAACAACCACAAAAAAATGAAATTAATGAACAAAGAATGAGAGCTGGAGATACTCAAATTGCACTTGAATCTATTGGATTGGTTGGTTCGCCCACCAGGAGGTAAAGAACATTCTCTATGGTAGAATATGACAATCAAGATAAAGAAAGCTTCTAAGCTCAAAATAATAATTCAAATCAATATGGTGCTTGCAGCCATTCTGGGAAATGAGGCCTGCACAGGCCTATTTCCCTTCTTTTTTTGAAAAAAAAATATTATCTTTATCATTCATATTGATTATTAAATATCATAGGGAGTTGTGAGGAGGGATTGTATCATTCATTGCTTGTGTATTCCATATCACCTAATATATTTCCTGGCACAAAGTAGGGGCTTTATAAATGCATCTTGATTGACTAATTTGATTGCTTCTGTTTCCTAAGGAAAAATGAGAATGGTGGGTTAATGATATTGATATTTTTAGATTTTAGCCCATCTTCTGGAAACTCAAGATCATTGCCCCTTTGGTTGCTTTACTTCTCAGTTCACTTAAAAAAAAGTAATGGGTTTTGCCCTGAAACACCTAAGCTCAGGATTAGAATACTCAGGATTTGAGCTATCCAGCTTGAATCAGTTAACTTCCCTTTTTCAAACATTGCACTAGGGCATAGTACCTTTACAAGGTCCCACTATTCTGGGAAGATGAGCAATGATTTTAGGAAACCTAGAACTTCTAAAGGGTACATATGAGTAGCGAGCACATTCCAGACATTGAGGACAAAGTTTGACAAGGCAAAGAGATGTGAGATGGACTCTCTTTTAGGAGGAACTCCACATACGCCTGTTTAAGAGGAACAAGAATTGTTTGAAGACAATAGTGGGCAATATGTCTTAGGAGGTAGTCAAGAGCCAGTTTGTGTTATAAAAAGACTAAAAAATTAAAGAGACAACTTTATATTTTGTCTTGAAAATAAAATAGATCTCCTGGAGCTTCTGGAAAAGAACAATAACATGATCAAAGCAATTTCTTTTTGACTTTTCGATCGTTAGCTTTGTGGAGAGGTGATTGTAAATGATCAAAGGAATGGAGTTAAAGAGATCAAAGAAGATGTGTATGGACTGATGCTGTATAAGGTGAGCAAAAAGTGGAGAACAATCCATACTATAACATCAAAATAGTAAAGAAAGAGAACCCTGAAAGACTTAAGAACTCAGATCTATGCAATGGCTACCGTGAATTCTGAAAACCAACGATATTAACCACTTCCTGCAAGGTAGGTGAAAGACTCAAGATGGAAAATGAGAAAAAAAACTATTTTTGGAAATGACCAATGAGGTAATTTCTTTTGCTAGTCTATGCATATGTGTTACAAGAATTTTGGTGTTTTTTCTTCCTTCCTTTCTTTCTTTTTTCCTTTCTTTCTTTGTTTCTTTGATTCTTCTTTTTTCTTCCTTTCTTCTCTTTTACTTCTTTTTTCTTCCTTTTCCTTCCTTCTTTCTTTCCTTCCTCCCTTCCTTCATTCCTCTCTTTCTTTGTCTCTCTCTTCCATACTTTCATCCTCCCTCCCTTCTTTTCTCTCTCTCTTTTCTTTCCTCCTTTTTATTCTTTCTTTTCTTTCTTTCTCTCTTTTTTCTTCCTCTATTCCCCCCTCCCTCCTTTCACTCCTTTTTTTCTTCCCTCCTTCCCTTCCTTTCTCTTTCTCTCCTTCCTTCCACCCTGCCCTCTGTAGTGCAGAAGGCTAGAGCATGTTTGTTAAATGGGAAAAAAAATAAAAATTGAGAAAGCCCATCATGTTGATTTATTCCTACAGTCCTTTCTTCTATGGAGGCTGAACTCAGGACTTCTGAGTGTCAGTAGGGTTCAAGCTGATTGGCTATGCACATTAAGTCTGCCATCCATATATTTAACCCCTGAGAGTGGAAGGCCACTAAACTGACTAATGTGAAGCAAACCACACTGATTCTTGAAAAAAAATATAGCAGATTAAACTTTCTATGCCAATCTGTATTGGAATTGGGCCCATGAATAGCCATTGAACTAGCCTGGATGAGATATAGAGATCCAATCTCAAAACCAAACAAAATGAAACAACAGTAACAACTAATAGATTATTGAGGGGTCATTAGGAGGATATCAAAATAGTCCAAATGATAGGTGATGTGGGTATGAGCTAGTGTGGTGGTCTTGTGAGTGGACAGAAGGAGGAAAATGCCAGAGAAATTGTGGAGGCTGAATCAACAAGACTTGACAGATGTTTCAAAATGGAGCAAGTGAGAGTGAAAAGTTGAGACTAACTCAGTTTGAAAATTTAAGTTAATGAAAGCATAGAACTTCAGGTGAGAAGAAGAAGGATAATAAATTCAGTATCAGAAATTTTGATCTCCTGATACTCATAAAATAACTGGAGATGCCCAACAAATAATTAGTGAAGTGAAGTTGTTAGAGGACATAATAAAATTAGAGAAGTATAGAGGCCTTATCTGCATAGAGGATACTTTAACTGAATGGAGCTGATAAAATCATCAACAACAATAACATCTAGAAGAAGATAGAAAAAAGAAGGGAATCCAGTACAGAACCCTGAAGTAAAGCATGGAGAAGTAGTAGGAAAACATTGATTATTCATCAAAGAAGTCTCAGAAAGAACTAGAGAGGTAGGAGAATCAGTAGAATCAGTGCTGTAAAAATCCATTGCTAAGAGTGTGTCTTGGCAATGGTCAATAGTGTCAAATGTTACAGAGATCTTAAAAATGCTGGTTTCAAAAAAAAAAAAAGGTCATGGGCTTCCTGTCCAAGAATAATGAGTTTCTAGTTACCTAGTTCTCTTCAGAACCCTTACCTAGAAACTCATTCACTAAGGACCATATATTATTTCATAATGGCCTGGAGGGTTACTCTGACCCGAGTTTCCATAAATGTTAACATGCATAACCACTAAATAGAAGTTTTGGGTGGCAAAGTGTACATAGCTCCTACTATGACCCATGCTGTCATATTAGAACCTTCCTTCACATTTCACAGAAAAAAATCAGACCATTTGTTAAGCTCCATTTTCTCCACTTCTCCACAACTCACATCCTCTGGATTCCTCCTTCTAGAATCTTGGTCTTCACTAGTTGTCTTACAGGAACAGGCCTCCCTTCTTCTGCCAAGGCAAGTTCCTCTACATGAACAAGTGATCCCATTCTATGCCTTTTTCTCTAGCAGATTTCCCCTTATTTTACTCCATCTTTCTCACTTAGCTTCAATTTCTCCCGAACTACAGGCTGCTTTCCTACTGGCTACAAACATGCTCATCTTCAAAAAAAATCTTTCATTATATCTATCAATCCCAAACAGGTATTACCCTATATATCTTCTCCCTTTTGTAGTTAAATGGCTTCTTTGATAGGTAACTCCACTTCATATATTCTCTCTTAACTCTCTGGAGTTTGGTTTCCATGATCATTCAATGAAACTCCTTTCTACAAAGCTATTAATGATCTCTTATTTGCCAAATATAATAGCCTTTTCTCAGCCCTCATCCTTCTTGACTTCTCTAACATTTTCAATAACCCTCATCTTAGTATCTCTTTAGGTTTTCAAAATATTGCCTTTTCCTTTCTGTCTGACTGTTCTTTAACTCCTTTACTGGATCTTCATGCATGTCATACATCACATGGTTGTTCCACAGACCTTGGTCCTGGGCCTTCTTTTCTTCTCTTATACTATTTCACTTGGTGATCTCATAAGCTCCCATGGAAGCAATTTTCATCTCTATACTGGTAATTGTAAAATCTATGCATATAGCTCTAACCATTCTACAGTCTAACAACTTTCAATTTCCTACTGCCTACTGGACATCTTGATTTGGATATCTTGCTGATATCTTAAACTCAAAATATCCAAAATTTAACTCACATTTTTTTCTCCCCAATGTTTTCTCTCTATCTAACTTGCCTATTACTATTAAAGATACTATCATCCCAGTCTCCCAACTGGGGTATTTTCCTTGACTCTTCATTGTTGCTTACCCTATATCTAATCTGTTGCCAAGTTCTTCTGATTTTACCTACATAGCATCTTTTGTACATGCCTCCTTCTGTCTTCTGACACTGTTGTCATCCTGGTGTTGACACTCTGTACCTCACAGCAGGCCTTTTGTAATAGCCTCTTGACTGATTTCCTAACCACAAGCCTCTCTCAACTATAGTCCCTCTCCCATTCAGTTGTCAAAAATGACCTTCCTAAAGAGCAATAAATCCAGTGGTTCCCTATTGACTCCAGCATTAAAAAAACAAAAAAACAAAAACTGGTGTATAGAGCCATTCAAACCTCTCCTCCCCCCCATTGTGATCAAATAGCATTAGTCTTTTCAATGTTCTTTGCACAAGATGCTCCCAACTGGGGGAATTTTCACTGGCTGATACAACTGGAATGTTTTCTCTCACCATCTCTTCCTCTTGGCTCCCTTGGGTTCCATAAGTCCTTAAGGTTCTGGATTCCTTAAAGTCCCAGGTAAAATCTTTCCTCCAAAAAGCCTTCCCAATTCCCCTTAATGCTACTGTCTTCCCTCTATTTATTATTTTCAATTTACCCTGAATATGTATTTTGTATATAACAATTTGTAGGTTGTCTCCCCTGCCCCATTTGTCGTGAATTCCTTATGAGCAAGAACTCTTCATTGCCCTACTTTGTATCTTTATTGGTTAGCATGATGTCTCAAATATAGTAGGTGATTAAGCATTGTTTATTGACTGACTGACTGACTGACTGACTGTCATCTGTTAGGCAAATGAGTATTTCTCTTCAGAACCCTTATGCATTTTATTGCAACTTCTTGCTTGATGTACCAGTGATAGAAACTGGATCATTATGATGTATCCTTTTGCCTACAGCTTTCAACTCAAACAGAAACTTCCTAACTTTTTCACACTGTTTAAACAAGGAATAAACACCTCATAATCCCTACTGCCTCATTTTACCACTGGACAAAATAAAATAGCCCACAACCATCACAATGAAACTTACTTGATATTTTAGGGATCCTAATTTTTTCTCTGCTGCTACCATCTCCACCATCACTGACTGTTCTTATTTCAATTATGTAATCTTCTTCAAAGGGGACAAGAAGCTCAGCAGATGTGTTATTTGTTTCCAAAATATGTGTTTTACTTTGTCTGTTTTGACTGTATAAAATCTAAATAAAATGAAGATGAAAGTTAATTCTGGATTGTATTTCTGTTTAAACTAAATGTTTCTCACTCCCTCTCTTTCTATTCATGTCTCATAACATACCATATCATAATGATTATTCCTTGACAATATTTTCTATACAAATCCACTCTATTTCCTCAACCAATGCTGTACAATGGGGTTAAAAGAAGAGTACACCCACATCCACAGTCCTCTTCCCACGGGCACACAGGACTTGGAACTATTAATAGTTGCTTTAGAATAAAGGCACGTGGTAGGAAACAGATATAATTTTGTCCATGTGCCAAATTCTTGACCCCAGTACTGAATCTCTTTGACAAGGCATCTATGAAGAGGGAAAACATAGATTCATGAATCTAGTGTTATAGAAAAGCAATGTTCCCTCCTGAACCCAGCTTCTATGATTAAACAAAAATGAATCTCCATATACTTTTTTGTTGCCATCTTTACACTGTGTTGCCTACATTTTACCATACCTTTCATCCCTCTTTCAAAGGAATCTTGGACTCCATTTCTGTAAGGCCAGACTCCATCTAATAGGTGAAATTTTGCATCATTTTGCCCAGAACTGAGTCCCTAGTCACTTCTCAGCTATCTCCTCCACAATGTATAGCTCTTATTATGTGCTACCCACCTCATTAATATATAAACTCCTTGAGTATTTCTGCATAGCTGGCTTGAATTTTGGTTCACAGTGTTTATCTTACTGTCGATAGTAGTCTCTCCTAAATCCCAGCCATGTAGTTTGAATAGGTGGAACTTCTAATACATCACAACCCTAAAGTCAAGTGTTCTTGTAATTGTTCTGGAAATTCTTGTCCAGTCCTTGGCTTGAATTTTTTTTTCAAAGATAACCTCAATATCAAGAAGTCCAGGATACAACCTTCTAACAAGAGGATGAATATTTCTTGATGATAGGAAATAATCAAGGATTGGGGAGCTTCCGTCAGAAGGAGGCGTGTCGATGGGCTAAAATAATAGGATGAAGGAACAAAAGTAATTGGACACATCATCTTGCCATATCAATGAGATATTATGATGGGACAGACATAATTGTATTTCTGGTGAGCTTCCCATTTGAGAGGATGCCTAAGCATTCGGAAGGTATTTGTGGAACAAACCTAGGTATCACTGCAATGGAAGTAGTATTAGAATAGATTTTATGCTCCACTGTGGTAATTTTTATTTGGTTTTGGCAATTAGGGGAGAGGGTAGGATGAAGGGGGTGCCATGATAACAAATGAATTGCTACCCTGAGTAACTTAGGGTATTTGGGGTAACTTTTTACCCACTCAAGTTGTTTTTCAGACATCAACTATGTTCAGAGGTTTTCTAGCATAAACTCTTGGTGTGAGCATAATGAGACAAGTTATGATGAATTTGCGGGGAGAGAGGGATGAATCAGAGTTCAACATAAGAAACTGTTGGTACAATACCAGATTTTGAGTTGTGTTTCCCCTGGTTACATATATTCATTTAAGTATATACTATTTTCTCCTACTGGACTGACAGCTCCAAAATTACATCTCATCTAAGTTTTGTATAGTACAGCATCTAGCACAGTACTCTATATACATTAAGTGCTCGATAAATGCTTGTTGACCTGAATGATAAAATTATCATACTACCATTGTATGGCTTATTCTTCACTGAATTAGAGAGGTGATGTTTTCTTTTTTCTTTAAACTTAACTACTCTTGCTAAAGAAAAAAAAAATTTGGCCACTGCATCTAAAATCACACGATTTATCTTTATTAATTAAGTAGCTAGAGGATATTATCTTTAGAGCTTGCTGTGAAGAGTCAGTGTTTAGTTTGGACAAGTTTCAAATGCTTGAATATTTGTCTGCCAAGAGATGATGCCCATTAACACTGATGGAAGTGGAAATGATTTACTCTGGTAGCCTGGACTGCAATTCTAACAAATCATTAATCGGTTGTCACAAAAGCCCATCTTCCTGGAACCAAGAGGGCTTGGAACTCAAAAATAGTATTTTCCTTAGACTTCTTATATCCCTTCAGGCTTCTCTGTCAATAACTGACTTTTCTGCATCCTAACTTCTTATTAGCTAGTGATAAGGGTACACATACCTGATCTCTGATGAATAATTTTTGTATTCAATTAGATAACTCACTGAAGTTTTATATTTTTCTGTTCCATAAACACAGTGAGACAGCAAATGCTTTCTTCTGATGTGTTAATATGATGAACTTGTCTCAGTACTTATTCATTTAAAAATGATTGTTATTTGTTTGATTAGCATGGAACATTATTTATAAAATATAGTCAAACTATTTTATCACATGGTTCAGTAGGCCTCCAGTACACTCAACAATCCATTTATGGAGGATTTGGGAAAAACACAGACAGAAGAATCATGTGAAATGAAGAATTATGGAGGGTTGGTTTTTGTACTATTGGAGGAAATAGCTACATTGATGAGAACAAGTGTGATACCTGGGAAAGAAAATTGTATTTTTTTGAGCCAGAGGACTCAGGATCTAATCCTGCATCTGTTAATTACTACTTGAGTGAAGGTGTGACAGATGTTTTGTCTCTTTAGATCTCAGTTTTTGTCTAAATGGAGGGAGCTGGATTTGATTGCCTCTGTGTTCCTATCTAGCTCTGAATCTATGATCCTATAAATTCATGGATAATTTAAAGTAAAACCATGAAGATACTTAAAACATACCCCCCCTTTTTTTTGGAGGAAGGGGTAAGGCTAAGTTAATCAAAGAAATTATTTTTTTTAAATAGTCTATAGTTCAGTTGTTAGAATGCTGGACACGAAATCAGGAAGAATAGCATTCATGTCTTGCCTTTGACAGAGACAAGCTGCATAACCTTGGAAATCAATTAAATCTCGTATCTCTAGTCAACTATATAAAGCTAATCTATCAAGTTACTTTTGGGTGGACTCACAGGTCTTGTGAAGAGAGTATTTTGTGTTATGTAAAGTAATAGATTCTACATATATTTGCATAATTGAGATTTTTTGTAATGTAGATTTCTCTGTACTCACTTTGTAGCCCAACACATCAGACTTGTTTTCCATGGTTTTAACACGTTCCCAATTCAGACATAATTTTGAGTTTGTCAGTTTCCAGGCTATGTTAGATGGTGCTTGGCTTGGGGCTTCAAAAAATACACAATCACAAGATACAAATGAATATTAAATTGTTTATGGTTGCTGAATGACCCATCAACATGAAAAGGCAAATAAGTCATGGCTGGTTAACATTAGAAGGAGTTAAATGGTTGCAAATGCCATTATAAATACCATATTAATTCTAATCAGGGTGAGGTAATTCATTCAAATTCTACTCATTTGGGAGTGTATTTTGGAGAAGATGTTGAATGAATAATGGCTTTGTGCTTGTCCAATATTAATTTGTTAATAATTGCGGTTGAATTTGTTTATCTTACTGCATGTAAGTAGTTGGAAGGCATCATTAAACATTTTCCCAGTTGACCCATAATCTATGGATACCAAAAAAGTGACAGTTCCAATATACTCTTTGCCATCTTGCCAATAATACAGCCAGAATTGCTTTTCAGCTATCATCCCTCCCTACCTTGCCATTTTTTTTTACTACTTTGTAAAATATGAATCCCACAATGTGTGATATTTTCTGTTGGCTAAACTTTCTCTGCGAAACACACATGTACACACATCACACACACACACACACACACATTTAAAGAGAAACAAAAGAGTATTCTTCTGATAATACTTTAAAGTCTATGAGAATAGTAATGCCACATTCTTTGAAGAATTAAAACTAAAAGTGACCAGAAGGACAAGGGTGGGTGGAGGGGTGGGTCATATAATGGGAATTAGCAGAGGGAAACAAAATAAAAATAAATCAGTAGCAAGAATGTCATAAATGATGACATTGTAGAGACATCTGTTCAGAAAAAAAATAAATGGACAAGAGAGTATGAGAAACACATGATTGACAGCCTAGTTGCCTTATTAGTATCCATATAATGACAAGAAAGCCTAAAAAAAGCTCCAATAATGTTAGATAAACTTCCTATGAGGAATTTATGTGAACATAAAGAATTCCATAGATTAAATATAGATGGGTTACAATTTCTTTTAATGGAAGAAATACCGACATCAAAAAAAAAACAAACGTCCAATGAACTATCAGAATATACTCAATATTTGAGTCAAATAGGCTAATTCTAAATTATCATTCTTTTGCTGGCAGCTAGGTGGCACAATGAATAGAGGACTGGGACTGCAGTCAGGAAGATATGAGTTCAAATCTGACCATAGATACTTCCTAGCTGTATGACTCTGGGCAAGCCACTTAAGCTCCGTTTATATCAGTTTCCTCATCTGCAAAATGAGGATAATAATGGCACCTACTTCCCAGGTTTATTGTGAGATAAAATGTGATAATAATTTTAAAGTGCTTAGCACAGTGACTAGCACATAGTAAGTGCTATATAAATATTAGTGATAATGATGTTGATGATAGGATTAGAAAACACTAAAAATCACCTATTTTGCATCTGTAAGGCTAATGTAAGGAAAAGCTGTGTTCCATTTGATTCTTTTTTATTATATTACTTTTAATTCAAAAGAATAATTGAACACAATGTTGAACTCATTTTAACAATGACAGAAATATCTTTTCCTTGGGAGCCTTGATTGTTCACCTGTTAAGTTAATTAGATATTCTATAAAATTTCCTTTTTTTTAAGAACCAACACAGATGGCAGAGTGAAAGTAGTGACTTGCTTGAGCTCTCCCCTAAAGCCCTCTAAACCTCTGTAAAAAAATTGCTCTAATCCAATCCTAGAACAGAAGAACCCACAAAAAGACAGAGTGAAATAAATTTCCAGCCCAAGACAACCTGGATGGTTGATTGGAAAGGTATGTTGTGTCAGGTTGGGAGAGGAATGCTGTTCAGCGTCAGCCCTGCAAGTAAAGACCAGTCCTCAGCAAACCTGCAGCAGGCCTCAGAAGACTGAATCACAGGCAGTTGTGGTGGTTTTCAGACTACTCAACCCACAAATGCCAAAGATAACTTAGAAGGTCAGTAGGAAAGGTCTGTCAGACCATGGTGAGAGAGAAGCTCAGTCTCAGCCCCAGTCTCAGTGCAGCCCCTGGGCAGCGGCTGTTTCAGGAGCTCAGCTCACAAACCCAGGGGGAATCAAGTGACTGATCAGAAGGGGATTGCAGGGATATCTTTGCTGGTGCTGAGGCAGAATTCTCTTGCTTTGCCCTTGCTTGGATCTGGGTTACAGTTCTGGGTAGCAGTCCTGGGGCAAGGAGGAGCATTGGTGTAGTGGAGCTTGTAGTGGTGGTGGAAAGGAAATCCTCCTTACAGTTCCAAGGCAAAAAAGAGTGCTTGTGGTCACTCATAGACCAGAGTACAGGTCAGGAAAGGAGTAAACACCTCGCCCTTAATTGTACCAACTTGGAAGAACTGAAAATTTATAGGTCGCTAGAAGTATCCCTGAGAACAGCTACACAAAACCCCCCAAAGCTTGGGACAATATATTTTCCACACTAGAAGTAGACCCCTACCTTAACAAAGAGTTTAAAACTCAAGTAATTGACTGGGAACATGAGCAAACTGCACAAAAAAGTCATACGATAAAATATTTCTTTGGTGACAAAGAAGATCAAAGTTCCTACATCCAAAACCTCCAAGAAAAAATATGAATTAGTCCCAGGCCATGGAAGAACTCAAAAAGGATTTTAAGAAGCAAGTAAGAGAAGTAGAGGAAAAACTGGGAAGAGAAATGAGAGTGATGCAGCAAAGTTATGAAAAACAAGTCAACAAATTGCTAAAAGAGACCCAAAAAATTACTGAAGAAAATAAAACCTTAAAAAACAGACTAACCCAAATGGCAAAAGAAGACTCAAAAACCAATGAGGAGAAGAATGCCTTAAAAATCAGAATTGTCCAGATGGAAAAAGAAGTCCAAAAGCTTACTGAAGAAAATACTTCCTTAAAAATTAGAGTGGAGCAATTGAAAGCTAGTGACTTTGTGAGAAATCAAGACTTAAAACAAAACCAAAAGAATGAAAAAATGGAAAACAATGTGCAATATCTCATTGGAAAAAAAAAAAAACAAACAAACAACTGACCTGGAAAATAGATCCAGGAGAGATAATTTAAAAATTATTGGATTATCTGAAAACCATGATCAAAAAATGAGCCTAGACTTCATCTTTCAAGACATTATCAAGGAAAACTGCCCTGATATTCTAGAACAAGAGGGTAAAATGGAAATGGAAAGAATCCACCGATCACCTCCTGAAACAGATCCTCAAAGGAAACTCCTAGAAATATTGTAGCCAAATTCCAGACTTCCCAGGTCAAGGAGAAAATATTACAAACAGCCAGAAAGAAACAATTCAAGTATTGTGGAGACACAATCAGGATAACTAAAGATTTAGCAACTTCTACATTAAGGGACTTTGCCACTCTTCCACGTGCTAGTACATCCACTCCAAGTTTACTTTATGTTGATTTTATATGTATTTTGCATACACCTATGTAATCAGAGCCCCAGAGACCATTGGTATGACTCTCTTCACTGGGGGAGATCAATGCCTCACTCCTTCATCAAAATGGGGAGGTACTGGCAGAAATTGGATCCAGTCTCTTCCAACACTTCTGTCTCTTTGAACTCTCTTACTCTCCATCATCAAGAGAGAAGAAGTGGAAATATCACTACTTCTTCAGGTAAGTGATGGGAGAAAAGGCCTGGGAAGTCACTGAAATTAGAGGTTCTGGCAATATTCATCATGTCATAATTTCTAGCTAGAACCTTGAGTAATTCCCCTTTGAGGAAGATCTGGGACTCTTTTTCTTACTTGAGCTGAGGCTAAGAGATCAGATTTCTCTTTTCTCTAATTCCCACCAACTCTGTCCTGCCCTCACCACCAATGAGGAGAAAATTCCTTAAAACTGGGCTTTGGGACTTATATAATACCTCTCTATGCACCTGTTTTCTCCTCCAATGGAACATAAGCTCCTTCAAGTAAAGGACTATTTTTAGTTTTTCCTTCTAGCATCAGTCATCAGCAGAGTGTTTGTAATATTATGTGTTGAATAAATACATGTTTTACTGGTTGAGTTAGTGTTAATAAACTAAGTTAATACATACCTATGCATTTTTGTGATAGAATGACTCAATTTGGTCATGTCAGATTAACTATTTTGAATATAATGTACCCAATAATAATTCAAGAAAACAATAGGGCTTTGCACTCAATAAGGACTCAATAAACCTGGGCAATGTCTTTCTTTCTAGAATTACAATGGTGATAAAAATGATTATGTGCCCTCTCTCCCTCAACTGAGTTGAAGGTGCCTTTTCCAATTTTTTTTCATTGTTACAATGATACAGAAACTGAGCTCTCCTGGGATTCCAGTTTTAATCTCAGGGATGCAGTTTTGATGGGCTTTCTTTGTTTCTGTGTTCTTTAAAACTAAGCCCACACATTAGCAGCTTCACATACGATCAATACTGAGCAAATATAAATCTACTCCTTTCCTGTCACTGGTAATGATGGATTCTGAAGGTTTCATTTATTGCTGTCTGTCCTGTATTTGTTTTATAAAGAAAAAGTACTCTTTCCAACAACATGAGTTAGTTGATAGAACACCAACCGGGAGCCAGGAAGGCAGCTTCCCCTCTATACTCTGCCAGGGATTCTGTAAGCCTGATTAAGTAACCTCACCTTTCTGTCATTGCTTCTTCATCTCCCCAAACAGAGATAAACATTCTGTTTCATAACTACCCCGACAGAAATGTCATGAGGACAAATTCATTAAAATAAAACATCTAAGACACTTAGGAGGAACTGTCATGTTAGAATTCAAAATTCAACTGATCCTCTGTGAACCTTCTTATTTTATAAGGAAGAAAATTTAGTGTAATAGAAAGACCATGGTGGCCTGGGAAAAGATTGAGGTTTGATTCTGTACTGTTACATGCCTGCTCTGTGACATTAGAAAGGCCACTAAACCCTTAAGAGTTTCAATTTCCTTACCTATACTAGAAAATATTTTTTATCATGAGAATTGACCTTAAAGGAGGCTTTACCATCTGCTTTGCTGCTATACTTTTAGGCTAATAATACCATTCCATCTGACTTGCATCTGAAACATCTTATAGATGTTGTCTCCCATTAGAATAAGTGATTCTTTACAGCAAGGCCCATATTGATTTTTTGATATGTACTTCCGATAGATAAGTACTTAATAAATTCTTTTTAAATTAATTCTTTCAATTATACACATATCCTGTTATATATAAAATGGGGTTGCTAATGCTTACAATACCACCTTCATTTTTTTTTCTGATAATATCCTGAAATATTATATGTGAATACATTTTGAATTATAAAAGATAGTTGAGAGTCAGCATGGCTTAATAGATAGTCAGCATTAGGATGAAGAAGATCTGGGTTCAAATCACGCCTCAGACACACACTAGCTTGGGACCACCTAATTAAACCTCTAAATTCACCCAGGCAACTTTCCAAGACTATCAGTTACATATAAGTTGCACATATTCACTAGTGGACAGAGTTTCCATACTAGGAATCTCACACATTGATAAAATCCCAGGAATGGCTATTATTTCTTTTATTTGGGGACCCCAAGAAAAAGTGACAACAAACTTTTATAATACAAAATATGAATTATCAAAAGTAATTTTCTATTCACTTCCCAAATTTTGGCAATTTTATTGCTTGTATTGGCATCATCCTTATCTGACCACAGTTTAAAGTACAAGATTGGTTCATTTGATAGAATTAACCATAATAGCTACCAATGGACTTTCTGGACAAACGATACTCTGGCAAGCAAATACTCTGCACCCCATCTTGATATATAAGTAAATATAAGCTCCTTGAGGGCAGGATCTATGGTCATTTTTGTCTTTGTATCCTCAGAACTTAGCACACTGCCTAACACACACTTGGTACTTAACAATGCACTAAATTAGCCAGTATAGATCCAACCAACATGAATCATTATAATGGTTTATACTTTTTTTCTTTATACTGTATTTTAGATCATTTTCCATTAACCAGATGACACAGTGACATGACAACAGCCTTTCACTACACTAATGGTTTTGCTGTGATCAATTTTTCTGTAGATGGCATTTATATTTGATTGTACTTCACACTGTGAACTCAATTCAAAAACAACTTCTTATGTTGCACTTCTAAGGAACAGCATGGGGTTGACATTTGGGCAAGAGATAGGAAAAAATTGGCACAAGATGAAATAAAAGTTTAATATTTCCTTTATGTCTAAATAAGGATTGATTGCATATTTACAGCAAGAAAGAATCTCACATACAGTGCTTGTCAGCCAAAGTCAAGATCCTAATACAATCAAAATTTCCAAACATTTTTGTCTTCCAGGGTATGGCTATGTGTCTCTAAATAATAAATACTTTTGTAGGATTGACTTAAAAATATTCCTACTTGTAAAGGTGAAGGAGACAGACTTTGAAGTTATGCATAGAGATTGTCATGTATTTTTACACTCTTTGTATTCATTTTGAAGGCAATGTAGCATTATCCTGGCTTTGGAGTCAGAAGACCTTAGTTCAAATCCTCCCTCAAGCATAACACCTACATATCTTTAGGAAAGTCACTCTGTTCAGGCCTCAGTTTCTTCAATTGTAAATTGAAGTGTTTTGGATTAAAGAGCCTTCAGGGTCCATTCCAGATACACATCTGTGATACTATAAATTATAAAAATGTAACATTTTCAAAAGAATTGGTCACATACAGTTAAAAGGGGGAAATATGAAAAATCTATTATTAGACTGCTTAAAAAAAACTTCCTCTATATGGAACTAAACTAGGTACTAATTTAATAATAGTTCATTTACATTTGAATTCTTAAGCATTGTTATGGAGTAGGAAGTTTCTGGAGTAGGAATTAAGTTGTTTCCTGTGGATTGTAAAATGACCCTAGGTCAAGTCATTTATTTTCTGTAAGTTTCAGTTTCCTTATTCTTAAATGGAGTTATTGGAACCAATCTTGCATCTAGGATAGACTTCTGGCCTGGAATCAGGACTGACCTGAGTTCAAATCCATCATTAATCAGCAAATAACCATTAATCACAATAGCTATGTGACCTTGGGCACCTCAATTCATTTCTGTTCATCTCAGTTTCCTTAACTGTAAAATATAATTTTATGCTTAATAGATATAAAAATGGCACCTACCCACCAGGATTGTTGTGAGGATCAAATGAGTTAATGGGCCTGACACATAGTATGCATATATAAATACTAGTTATTATTATTATTATTATTATTAACACACATATGCATATATGTAGTATTTATATGTATTGTGTAAGATGCATTACATATAGTGATATAGAGTTTGCTTGACCTTATTTGAGCCTCACCAAAACCCTACAAGGTGGGTACCACATTAATCATTTTACATCTCCCCCTTCCATCTTAAAGACAAGTTTCAAAGATGTTAAATGACCTGTCCATCTTCACACAGACAATAAGCATCAAAGATGAAATTAAATACACTTCTTTTCTCCAACTCCAGTGCTCTATTGATGACCCCACACTGATTGTTATGAGACTCAAATGAAATAATATATGTGTATCCTCTGGGGAAATTGTAAAGCACTATAGAAATATAAGATATAGTTCTGATTTTGTTCATTTCATTCAACAGATATTATTTAGCACTTAGTGAAGGTGTGGCACTGTGCTGAGGAAAAGGAATAGAAAGAAGAAAAATAACATAACTGAATATAAAAATGTGGAAGTACTTTTATGAAGGAATGAGAAGAAGGAAAAATAAATCAAAAAAGAAGACACAATAAGTGCAACCAAATGAGAAGGCCAGTGAATAGTATAGAATGGATAAATGAATCTAATAAAGATTTTGAGGAAATGTCAAAAAAAGATAACATTTTATGCATTGAAACATAATTATTTAAATGGATATGATTACTAAGTAAGCCTAATGAGTTGAGTGGATGTTTAAATTAAGTTTATTTTGAATTATTTAATAAAAAAATTACGAAGTCCTTGCCCTAAAAAAACTTTAAAAAAATCACAGTGAAATAACATAGATGTACACTCACACACACACACACAAAAAAAGATGGTACAAAGTTTTCTTAGATAGTACTAGTAATTTCATTGATTATGTAACTTCCAGTGGGGGGGGGTTCTCTATAGATACATATCAATACCTGCCTCTTTATATTCTTATACATTTTATGGGGAATTTATAGATTCAAGTGGATTCTCCAGTTTCATGTACCTGTTATGTGTCACAGACAGGACTTAAACCCAAGTTTTGCTGATTAAGATCCCAACTATCTGTACACTATGCCACACCCTTTATCATACAGTGCTTTTCTAAAGGAGGGATGGGACAGTAATATGATTTCATCATTGTAGGAATGTCTTCTACCAATTCTAGAATCTTATGGAGTTCCTTGGAGGTACTGAGAAATTCAATAATTTGTTCAAGGTCTCACAGTTGTCAGAATGAAGACTTGCATCTAAGTCTTCTCAACCCTGAGACAAAAAATATTCTGTCTTATCATAGGGTTCAAGACAGAATCAATTAGGGCACAAGAGAGGTTAAACAGGTGGGCACAAAAGCTTTGGGAAAAGGCAGAGAAGCACTTCTATCTTTGAGGATAAACAAAGGCTTCATGGAAAAGTAGTACTAGATTAAGGTCAAGAAAAAAGACAAGATGAATCACAACAGGAAGATGGGTGTAGGGGAGAACAAAGAAAAAAATATTGTGAGCATGTGATAAGATATGTAAGAATGCTCTGGGGCAGAAGAAAGAAGGGCAAGATTGGGGAAAGAAGTGCCAGCTCCATTTGTCTCTAAGATAGAGTACGGCTTATTGAATATCACAGTTCTTCATTTACTATACTTTTGAGACAAATGGGGCAGGTAGTGCTTTGGAGGAAATTGAATATCCAAGTGATGAATTTGCAAAACTATAATCTAATTATGTGGAGAATTCAGATTTCTGGTCGCAATCTCTCACTATTCAGAGTTGATCTGGATGCCAACTCAAAGACATATAATACCTATATTAGATATATGGGTGATATATGGAGCCCAATGACTTCCTGAGATTTTTAGGCATTTCTATATTATGAGAAAAAAATCAGGAGTTGAAAGAAAAGAAACTGAGTTTGAATTTTGACCTCATAATTTATTAGCTATGTGTCCTTAGGGTAAGTCACTCCCTCAGGGCCTCACTTTTCTTAAATATAAAGGGAAATGTTGAGTAGACCTCCAAGAACCTATTACCTCTACCTCTCAAATTCCTTTCTTAGGACTCTGTCTGGATCCACACATTAGATGTTGCACCATAATAGTAAGAGAAAATAGAGAGAATGCTGGATTTGGATTCAGGAAACCTGGGCTTTAATCCCAACTCTTCCACTTTTTGTGAGAGTGACCTTAAACAAGTTGCTTCTCCCTTCTAATCCTCAACTGTAGAAGAAGGGAATTTATCTAAGGGTCCTCTGGAACACCATCAGCTTTAAAACTACCATCTTTAAAGAACATTACTTGATTCAGAAATGTGCGTGATTAGATTGGTAAATGTACTTACAATAAACAAAACCGTCAAAATCTACACCGAGGTGAAATCTTAAGACAGTAAAATTCATTACAAATAATTATGCTGCATAACAATGTCATTTCCATCCCACAAAGGAGGTTCTGAATAAAGAGATTTAGTTTGAAGAGTAATTTTGTAAAAAGAATAAGCAACCAATACCTGTCCATTCAGTATTAATCATTTGCTATAACTGAATTACCTTATTGCATTCTATTCAAAATGCACATCAGCAGGTTAGAGGATTGAAGAGGAGAAGAGAGGGGAGGGGAGGGGAGGAGAGGGGAGGTCAGAATAAAAGGTAGAAGATGGAAGGGGAAAGTTATCTTTTACCAAGATAAATCTCTGTTAGAAAAGAAAAATTTCAGAACCTCTGTATTAGGAGTGACTTCAGATTTTGTTTTGATCCAAGGTATAGCTGGCTGAGAATCTTCTCCAACTTTTGTGATAAATTTGGTTACCCATCATTTGCTGAAACCCTTCCTATAAGGAGGAACCCATTTCTTCTTTATATACTGTTCTTTTCATTTTGGGGTATCTCTATATCTCAGGAAATTTCCCTTAGAGTTAAAAAAATCTGCATTTTTATAATTTTTACTTATTACTTTTCCTCTGCTTTTCACTAACAAACAAAGCAACAACAAAATGCAGCTCCTTCCTCCTTTTCCTCAAAAATGTTGCCCTTCTCTTTCTCAGGCTAACTTCTCTAATTCCTTCAATTAAGCACTATAAAATTGAGACCTTTCACAATCTTTTCCTCCTACCCCATATGTTTTCTCAAGCTTAACTCTAAAATACTTCCTAAAATATAGCATTTCCAATATTTCAGATGTGACATAATCAGACTGAGCACAGCACAACTCTCACTTGCTATATCTAGTGCCATGGCTCTCTTACTACAAACTAAGATCAATCAATAATAATAATAATATTTATATACATATACATATGTGTATATATTATATAGATAAATAGATGTATATTACAAATATCTCATTTGATCCTCACAACAACCTGGTGAGACAAATATTATTATTATTATTCCCATGGTACGATTGAGGAAAGTGAGGCAAACAGAGGTAAAGTGACTTGCCTAAGGTCATATATCTAGTAAGTACCTGAGTCTGTATTTGAACTTTTTGATTCCAGGCCCAATGCTCTATCCACTGTGCCACCTAACTACCTACCTCAAGTCACTGAATTCATCTGAGAGTGACATGAAAAAAAAACTACCTCAAATATGGATAACAAGGGAACACCAAAGATGACTGATATCTAGAGAGTTGGGGTGAGGGGAATATTCCAGGAACTCAAGTGCTTTTTATTAAGATTTTTAAAATTGTTATTCTACTCTCATATTGTCCCCTGTACAGAACTCCAATAGATTTGAACGAAGGCTTTGAGTAAGGATCAATAGCAAGATGGATAATTGCTTAACCTCCTTATCCTGCAGTTTTACTTACTTTTAGCTATTTTAATGTTGTCACAGAATGATGCATGTTAGAGAAAGCCAAATACAAGAACTATTCAAATAAAGTTGCTGTGGAACACTCACAGAAGGAAGGGAGGATACTGAATAAAGTATAATAAGCATTCAGCAAGGAAAGAAGACATCATTTTTGACAATAGCAACATCCAATTTTGAATTTCTCAACTCTCAGCTATTCTTTTCCTATAGTGAACAATCTTAGCATTTGCTTTTATGTGTTTCCCAGTTAAAATAATTCTTTTGAGCCCAAACATCTATTACTCATTGGGTCTTACTCATATAAGTACTGTAGATAACAACTAGCACTTTGTTTTCCCTTTTTTTTTAACCTCACTTCTTAGCACAATACCTTATAGATATATACTACTCATATAATAAATTACATTCAATTGGAGGGGAAAGCTGTGGGTATAATCCATGGTTAATCCATGGTGATCCCAAAGGGTGATCTTTCTATTCTCTGGAAGATCTAGAAAGACAGTTAGAGTGACCTATGATTGCTATGTCATAGGGCTAATGCTTAGTCCACAGAGATATAGGATGAATCAGCTTTCAACAAATATAGACTTGTGCAATTTTATAATTGATTTAGGTTGTAATAGACAGCCAGATCAGGTAGATCATGCCAAAGTGACTCTCTCCACCCCTGCTTCAACAGAGATCACTTTGTGGTTCTAATTTTTTGTTGCTCGTGCCTCTGATTCAGATTGCTTAAAATGAAGTATATTTAGATATCATTGATCAACTTGTTAAATGAATGATCTAGGTGAATGAATGAACTAGGTAAATGAATGATCAGAGAGAATATTACCTCTCATAACAATAAAATACAACATTTATCAAGTTATTATGTTATAAATTTCATTTTTAAAATAACATTTTCATCCTATTCCAATACTCATGACATTTTCATAGAGAATAAAATTGTGTATTTCATATGGACACTTTTATTTAAAGGTGTCCTCAAATAACATGGGGAAAAAGAAAAAAAAGTTATTGAAAAATCTCATAATGACAACTCACCAGTAAAGGTAGTAGAGTATAAGGAAACAATGCAGCCTGGATCTCCCCAAATAAATACTATACCAAACATCTAGAAAAAATGCCAAACCAATTCACAATCAGAAAATCTGAGAACAAAACAGAAAAAGTCATTTTACCAGACCAATTCAGCATAGAGAGAAAGACATCCATATTCACCAAGAATGGAGTTAGCCAGAAAACAGTGAATACCTGAAGCTTAGAGACAGTACTAGGTCTTGAAGATATATATACAGTCAAGAAATTATTGACTCAAGATGGCAAAGATAGATAGATAGATAGATAGATAGATAGATAGATAGATAGATAGATAGATAGATAGATAGATAGATAGA
>NW_020954551.1:24483529-24507362 GCF_900497805.2 Vombatus ursinus | reverse complement strand
AGATAGATAGATAGATAGATAGATAGATAGATAGATAGATAGATAGAGATAGAGGTCACAGTGTGAGTTGAAGATGAAGAGCTGATATCTAAAAATAAAATTAAGGGGTGAGAGAGGATTTAACTAGGAGAAGGAGAAAGGGAGAGGTAGAATAGGGTAAATTATCTCACATAAAACAGACAAGAAAAAGCTTTTACAGTGGGGGAGAATTGGGGTAAGGTGAGAGGTAATGAATGAATGAATGATATTCTCATAGGGTTTGGTTTAAGGAGGGAATAATATACACACCCAATTGGGTATGGAAATCTATCTTACCCTACAGGAAATTAGTGAGGAAAGGGATAAGAGAGTATAGAAGAGAGGGCAGATTGTGGGATGGGATAATCAGAAGCAAAAACTTCTGAGGAGAGATAGTGTCAAAAGAGACAATAGAATAAACAGGGGGTGGGATAGGATGAAGGGAAATACACTTAGTTTTTCACAACATGACTACTATGTAAGTGTTTTGCATGAATACACATTTATAACCTGTATGGAGTTGCTTGCCTTCTCAATGAGGGTGGGGAAGGAGGAAGGGAGAGATTTTGTAAACTAAAGCTTTAAAAACAAATGTTAAAAATTGTTTTTACATGCAACTAGTAAATAAGATACATCGGCAATGGGGTATAGAAATCTATCCTGCCCTACAGGAAAATAGAAGGTGAAGGGGATAAGAGAAGGGGGGTGATAGAAGGGAGGGCAGATTAGGGGAAGGAGTATTCAGAATGCATGCCATCTTGGGGTGGGGGATGGGTGAGATGGGGAGAAAATTTGGAACTCAAACTCTCGTGGAAGTGAATCTTGAAAACTAAAAATAAATAAATAAAAAAAGAAATTAGTGACTCCAGCAGGCACAGGAGCAGCTGTTTAAGGAATAGGTACAGGAACCAAACGGTGGCACTCTTACTCTTACTCAAGAACTGGTTTTTAGAGTCAATGTGGACTAAGAAAGGACTGTGTACCCAGCAGTTGCTCTGGCCAAGGGCAAAAGATCAGTTATTACAGTGATCTCTAACAACTCAGCCTGCCACTGACAGGCCCAAAGAATTGCCATCCTTCAATTGATCATTCAGTTAGGAAATATCTGTTAAACTTATCCTTTGATTAATGCAATTCATTGAAAGTGGAAAAAAAAGAAAACAAAACAAAAAAACCTTTAAGGTATGACACCTGCCCTTTATAAGCTTTTGATTTAAATAAGAAGATTGGATAAGAGAATAGATTCAGAATTTCAGGTTTCTAGGATCACTTGTAAGGCATAAGGCATCCCTTTCCTTGAAGAATTCATAACCAGGAATACAATTTCAAATTAGTCTCAGGTAATAGTATAAAAAAATTGTGTCTCCTTTAGGGGGAAAAATCAATCACTTGAGCAGTTTCTCATTTGAGCTGAAGGACTACCTATTTCTATCGATTGAATAATCTATCTCTTGCTTGCTATATTCATATCTATATCTATATGGGTACACATATTTGTTGTTATTGAGATGTTTTGGTAGTGTCCAACTCTCTGGGACTCCATTTGGAGTTTTCTTGGCAAAGATACTGGAATGGTTTCCTATTTCCTTTTCCAATTTGGTTTACAGATGAGAAAATGTAGGCAAACAGGGTTAAGTGACTTTCCCATGGTCATGCAGCTATTAAGTGTCTGAGGCTGGATTTGAACTCAGGTCATCTTGACTCCAAAGCTGGTGCTCTATAAACACATATATTCCACATCTTTGTCTACCTGTAGACCAAGGCATTATACCTATGTATGGAGTTTGCTTAAATACTTACGAGATTTTTTAGTAGTAACATTCACTGGATCACTTGAAGGACCAGTTCCTGCAGTGTCATAGGCTCTCACTGTTGCAAAATATACTGTATTGGATTTTAGCCCTGTGATGTTTTTTGTTGTTGTATTTCCATTGACTCTGATTTTACCAGCACTGGTTTCCTTTGAGTCTTCTGTCCAATATAAGACCTATTCATTGAAAACAAAAAGAAAGCTCATTGTTTCAAATATTCGCTAATTTGTTTGGAAGGGGTAAGAATTGGGAGCATTCAATTTATCGATTTTAAGGAAGATAGTGTATTTTATAATTGAAATTGTCGATTGAAAAGACAAGGTATAAATATAAGGAAGAAACAAAAATATAGTATAATTCCAATTTAGCAAAGGTATTTAGGAACACTGGGTTGTTTAGAATATATAAGGAAAATCTTTTTTATGAAATTGAAATTTCTAAAGGATTATTTTAATAAAAAGTGTGAACTAATAAAAAGTCAGCAAGAAAAGTTTTTCATAATCTGATTACACTCTCTTTAGAACTTATCAATATTTTCTCCTGTTTCAAATATTACTTGATAATTTAACAAAGTAACATTTTTAAGCCTTCATTGGCTCTAAGACACTCAGCTAGAGTTGGACAGGCTCCTCTTCTCAGTAAACTTCTATTTTAGTGAGGGACATAAGATTATATATATATCTGTATATACTTATATACATAGATATATGTATGTATGTATATATGTGTGTGTGTGTGTGTATATATATATATATATATATATACTTACATACATACATATATACTGTGGATATGGAAAACAACTTCCTCTTCACTATCAGTGACAATTGCTGGCCAACTGACACAGGAGTTCTAGAAGTGAAAGCACCTTCTAGACTATTGGTCCTACTTTCAATCACAGCCCTCATAGTTATGATCTAAGGAAGCAACTCTTGTGGAGATGGGGTCAGCCAATCCATCAACCAACTGCTTTTGACAGAGCAGGCAAGCCAGCAGAGCTGAAGAAGCAACATGCCTTGAAATTGACATATGGATTAGAGCATATCAGATAAGCCAAACCCCTTCATGTCCTTGACTCTGATTTTCTTTCAGACCCTGATGGAGATAGCCCAGATCCTACAGATGAATCTACATTTTCTAAACGTATTTCCTTTCAAATTAAATAAAGCACAAAAATAAGAGGTCCAATAGTGCCTCCATAAATTTACACATGATCTTTTCTCTGTAGCAAATAAATTCTTAATCTGGAGTCTAGGAACTTGCTTGTTTAAATATATTTTAGTAATGATTTGTAAATGTTTTTGATTATTTTGTAATACTATGCATTTTATTTTATGCCTTTTAAATCCTTATTTTGAAGAGGGGAACATAGGCTTCATCAGATCACCTAAAGGAGCAATCAAACACACACACACCTTAAGAATTTAATTTTGTCTGCCTTTAGCATCTTCAAGGGTCACTGATATTCCCTAAAGAACTAAATTAGATGGTAGTACTGGGAAATATCAGTTAATATTTCTAAATACATTTCTGTATTAACTTAGCAAATATTACCTCATAACCTAGCACCCGTCCTGTGCTTCTGTTCCAGGCAAAAGCATTCCAAGAAATGTCCACTTTAGAGGCTGAATAGATCTGCACAGAAGCTCCAGTTGGGGCCAGTTGAGGCTCTGTGATCACAAGAAAGAAGGAATAATTGGTATTATTATAATTTATAATCAAATTTAAAACATATATAATGATTCAAGGAGGCTGTGCTACTCACCATCTTTTCCTGAGTAGACAATGGTTGCTGGACTCAATGTGCCTTCACCTTCATTATTATACACACCTACTTTTACTTCAAATGGGGAGACAGGTATAAGACTTTCATTCCTATACACATACTTTGAGGCTTCCACAGAAACCACTGATGCTTTAATCCATGTTAGTGAGCCAACTGGCCAAAACATGATGGTATATCCAAATCCTTCTCCATTTTGCAATTCTTCTGGGATTGACTAGGAAGAGGACAAAAAACCATTGATAATTTGTAAGTTTTTTTTAATATTTTTAATTTAAATTATATGCATATTAATATTTAATTTAAACTATTTAGATTAAAATATGTAATGTATTATCTGACATTCAAGTCAAAGTTTCAGAGTTGGAAGGAATTTCAAAATCATCTAGTCCAACCCACTCGTCTAAATTGAGGACAATAAAATTTAAAATAAAAACTTGTCTAATGTCACACAAGAAGTATAGGAACAAACCAGAATTTGAACTCAGGTTCTATCCCTCCAAAAGTATCCCTTCTCCTGTTCATCCCTCATGTTCATTCTTTTGTAGGGAAAACAAATATTTTTTTCTTCTTCAATAGGATGTTTAAATAAACTGAATTTTTATACTATTCCTAGAATCATATATTAGATATGTAAGAGAACATAGATATCATTAATTCCAGCCTTTTTTTTTTCTTTGCAGGTGAAGTCCAATCAGTTTATATGAATTGTCTAAGTTCACATAGTCTGCTAGTATCAATGTGTAAATAGAACATGTCTCCTGATTCTTGTTCTTTAGACTATTCTGGGAAGTTTCAACATTTATCTTTTCAAATGTATTTGAATAAATAGATGAAACTTTAAATGAAGACTATTTCAAGTTTTACACACATATTTAAAATCATATAGTAATGCACAAATTATAATTGTAATGATCTTCAGAAACATATAGGTTGATATACTATAAGAATACCACTACTATAAAGGTAAGTTATTTTAATATATAGAAAAATCTCTCTTTAAGGCTACAAAATTTATTATGTATATTTGTCACCTAAGGTCTTCCTCTGGTATGTGACCTTTAATGAAGATGATCCTGAGTTTTCTAAAGTCAGACTAACAAAGTGGATGATCTTGTAGCTTCTAGCAACTAGAAAAAAAAATTTGAGTATTGGTTTTTGACAATAGTCTGTGATGGCTGTGCAAAACTGAGTCCAGATAACTTTGAAGAGGGTGATGAATTGCTGTTGAATCATTTCTAGAAAATTGAATACATGAAAGCAATAAAAAAAAGTTTTAAAATGACTCTTGGGCCTCTGCAGTTCATATCTACACCAGTGATGATGGAGGAAAAGGAAGGAAAAGAATATAAATAATTAATACAGCTCTTTTTATGATGATCCTTGTAGAATGAGCAATGAATCAATACCCTAGTGAATGAATGGATCCATATGCATACTCAAAGTCATGAAGAACTTGTAACAAATAGAAAGTCGCTTCACAGATTCTCTTCAGAGGAAGAAATGAGATAATTGGAGAATGTGACATAATCCTGTATCCATAGACAAGAAAACATGTTCTTGCATGATCACCTTGCAATCTCCTATTGTGAGCAGAAAGAAATTAACTAGCTTGAAGATATGTACCATCAATATGCCTACATCTGCTTTAGAATGAGAAATTACTACAATTCTAAGTAACATCTGTTGAGATTCTTCAACCTAAATCAATGTATACATTGATACATAGTGACTTCAAAACACAGTTAAAGGTGGGCATTTGAGAGAATGGTGAAAACTTCATTGGGAAATGCGCTTAATGACTAAACAGATTGGTATAGATAGAGATAGAGATAGAGATAATATCAATACAGATTTTGTATATGTATATATATATATATTGCATAGATATTGATATGGAATAGATAAATATGTGGATATAGATATAGATGATATAGTTAGACTAAATAGACCAGTTGGATAGAACATAGAAAGCATAAACATATGTTAATAAGTTCTGAAGTGAAGATAGGTTGTGAAGGAATTTTAATTACACAAAAAGGAGTATGTATTTTATCCTATAGGTAACAAAAGAGTACAAAGCAGAGGAGAATATGGTTTCATCTTTACCTTGGGGAAATCACTGTGGCAATTATCTGGAGGACTGATTGTAAAGAAGAGAGATTTGATGAAAAGAGTCAATTTGAGAAAGAATGTACTGACTAAATCATTTGAATAATCTGTTGCACACACACACACACACACATACACACACATATATGTTTAAGGGGATGGAAACTTGATAGGATGGTTAAAAGAGTGTAAAAGATGTAGTAGAAAATTATATTAAGATTTAATTTTCTGAAAAAAATAGAATTAGATTTGATGGATATGAGGGTAAGTGGAGGGAGACACAAAAATAAATATTGAGGAGAAATTATACCATAGAATTTTTGGTTAGAAGGAGGAAATATGTGATGAATTAAAAAAAATGGTATGCCAATGTAAGCATTAAGGAATGATATAGTAGTGATAGAGGTTTCAAGTATTTAAATATCTAATGGAGTTCTTTCTTAATTGATAATATCACAACTGGTAAATTCTTGACATTTTATTAATAATTATATTTTAAAAAGGAAGTGAAAGAGGGAAATGCTCTTCTAAAGCCAATACTTATAAAAAAAGGAGGAAATGGTCATTCTCTCTTAGAGTGCATGAAAATAAAAAGGCAAAACAGGGATAGTTTTAAGGGCCCTAAATTTATTGAGAGCAGATTCTAAAGAGTTTAGAGAAAACATTGGTATAATCCTATGGCATGAAATTCTAGTCCAGAGCAATTGCACCAAGATGATTACTAAGTTCTGAGGAATGGAATTCTGATGACAGATATAAATGATTCTGTTATGGAAGAAAAACTGAATTTTTCTGAAGACTGAAATGCATAAACTGTAATTCATTGAACAATTTAGACTAAAAAAATACGTGTGAAGCAAATCCAAGCAAGGACAGGTTACATATTAAATACAAGAGAGTAAAAGGTTCTATATAAAGTTAGTCCATTAGCAAATCATTCAATTAGTATTTATTATGCACATATTATGTGCCAGGCACTATGTTAAGCCCCAGGGATATAATGAAAGGCAAAATACAGTCCCTGTTCTCTAGGAGCTTACAATCTAATGAGGGAGACAGCATGTAAACAACTACACAAAACAAACTGTTTATAGGATAAATAGGAAGTAATTAACAAAGGGAAAACACTAGAATTGAAAGGGATATGGAAAGTCTTCCTGTAAAAGGTGAAACATTAGGTGGAACATGAAGGAAACCAGGAAAACTCTAAGAAAGAGATGAAGAGGGAGAACATTCCAGTCATGGGAGAGGGAAGGTGGGATGGACAACAGAAAATGCCCAGAGCAAGAGATGTATTGTCTTGTTTTTGGAACAACAGGGAGGACAATGTCACAGGACAGAAGAATCTGTTTCAAGAAGTAAGGTATAGGAACACAGGAAAGGTAGGAAGAGATTAGGTAACAAAGACCTTTGAATGCCAAACAGGATATTTTATTTATTGATCCTAGAGATAATAGGAAGCCATTGAAGTTTATTGAGGATGTGATATTGCCATATATGTGCTTTAGGCAAATCATTTTGAGAGATGAATGGAGCATAGAAGGGAGTTGGCAGAAGCTAGAGACAGGCAGACCCAGCAGCAAATTGTTGAGAAGTGTCAGGAGAGGTGAAGTTGAAGTTGAAGGTGAAAAAGTATAGGGAGGGATGATTTTAAAATTTGTTTTGGCTTGAATTCATGCACATTATCTTATTCCTTCCTGAGTTATAGGTCCACTGGAAGGCCCTTGAAAAGAGTTGGATGGTGCAATACATAGAGCACTGGACCTAGAGTCAGGAAGACCTCAGATCTAATTAAACCTGAGACCTTTTTTAGCTGTGGGACTGGCAAAGTCACTTCACCATTTTTTGCCTCAGTTTTCTCATCTGCAAAATGGGGATAACAATAGAACTGATTTCCCAGGATTTCTGTGAAGATCAAATGAGATAATATTTTAAAGGAGCTTTGAAAGCATTAAAGCATGATACAAGAACTCTTGTTATTACACTTCCTTCAGTTAGTCTCTTTTCCTACAAGGACTCAATAAACAGTAACTCAGATAAATGGCACAAAAGAATCTTATTAATGACACATTCTGCTTTACTCCTCCAATTGATATTTCTGAAATGGGATGTAGCAGGGCTTGGACATTTGTATGGAGTATCTCAGCACTCATTGTAGAGTTAAGCTGTCAACAGCTGCTCTTCCTATAGCAGCTGGTCCTGGCCCCATGCACAGAATCACTGTTGGGTCCCCAAGCTCCTCAACAGTTATTCACACTCTACGTCCCACACAGAGTTACTCTTCTTAAGTGATTCTTTCCCACAACAAAAACTTCGGGGTTGGAGGGCATACCAGTCTCTTTATTTGATCTTTTTTCTGTCTTCTTCCCCCTCAGTAAGTCCCTTACATAAACTAAGTCTTCCTGATTCACACTTTCCTTTCAAAAACACACTCACTGACTCCCATACCAAGGGACTCTAGTCTGCCACAAGGCCTTCTTTCTCATACAATATCGTTGCTCTCTAAATAGCCTTGGGGATAATTACCAGTTGTGGACAACTATGCTCTCCCATAGCCTCAGGCACACAAATTCTATTTAAGATTTCTCCTAGCTGGAGGGCTTGGTAAGAGGAGGGGAAGATCAAAGAAGGGATAGGACCACTCCCAAGAGTGAGTAGAACAAGGCACCACTCTTCAACTGGTGTTTTTTTCTCCTATTTTCTCCAAGTAAAAGAACATATATTTTGAAAAGAGTGAACTAGAACAAAAGGCACACTATTTAACAGGGAGTTCATTCTAAAGAAGAATGAAGAAATAGAAATGCTAGATCACCAAATCCATAATAACAATAGCAGAAATTTATATTTATTTGTATATAGAAACACACACACATACATGTACGTTCTTGTTCAATCATTTTCAGTTGTGTCAGACTCTTTGTGACCCCATTTGTAGTTTTCTTGTCGAAGATACTGGAGTAGTTTACCATTTCTTTTTCCCATTCATTTTACAGATGAGGAACTGAGGCAAATAGGATTAAGTGACTTGTTCCAGGTCAAACAGCTAGTAAGTATCTGAGTTCAGATTTGAACTCAGGAAGAGGAGTTTTGCTAACTCCAGGTCCAATACTCTATCCATTCATATATAGATGAAACATATAGGTATATAGATGAAATATATAGCAAAACTATATATAGTGTTTCAGTTTTATGTCTATTATCTCATCTGATCCTCGCTAAAATGCCTACCCTTCCCTGACTTCCTTCAAGTCTTAGCTAATGCCCTACCTTCTGCAAGAAGCCTTCCTCAGTTTTCGTTAATCTTTATACATTTTCTTTCTGAGGCTACTCCCAATGTATCTTGATTTGTTTATACATAGTTGTTTGGATGTTTTCTTCCCTATTCAACTATTATCTCCTTGAGAAGAGGGTTTCCCCCTCTTTTATTTGTAAACTAGCTTTTAGGACAATGCCTAGCACATAGGTGTCAAGGTGTCCTGGTGCATAGAGTGCCAGGCCTTGTGACAGGGAGACTCCTCTTCCCAAATTAAAATACAGCCTCAGACATTTACTAGCTGTGTGACCCTGGGCTAATCACTTAACCATGTTTATCTCAATTACCTCATCTGTAAATTGAGTTGGAAGAGGAAATGGCAAACCACTCCAGTATACTTGCTTAGAAAACCCCAAATGGAGTCATGAAGATCATGCACAACTAAAAAAAATGACTAAACAACAACAACTAGCACATAGTAAGTGCTTACACACTGGTTCCTTGGTTGATTGTTGTCCCTCATTTTCAAAGAGGATCAAAATAACATGACTATGTTAGAGTCAAGTTTCAGTGTGTCTGACTGTGGCTGATCAGACCTATACGAGCTTGGAATATTCTACCACATATGGGGCACAGATAGTCCATATGAACCTTTGAGGAGGATTCTCTAAGTCTGCTTATTTTGTGTTTCTCTTGAGTTATTTCAATTCTGCCTTGCCCATAGAGCACAGCACCTCTGATGTGGGCATGCCATGCTGAGTAGTCCTGTGCCACATCACAAAATCAACTCCAAAGTTCTTAAGAGAGACCTATCATTTCATCTGACCACCATGTGATCGCTAGCCTTGTGTGAGTTCTCCATAAAGTAGTCTTTTTGGCAAGTGTGCATTTTGTATTCGACAACATGGTCAGCCCTTCATAATTGTGCTTTCTGAAACAGTTTGAATGCTTGGCAGTTTAGTTCAAGAAAGGACTTCAGTGTCTGGTGTCTTATCCGGGTAATCTTCAGAATCTTCCTAAGACAATTCAAATGGAAGCGATGCAGTTTCCTGGCATGGCACTGGTATGTTCTCTACGTTTCACAGGTATACAACAATGAGGTCAGCACAATGGCTCTGTAGACCTTCAGTTTGGTAGTCGGTCTAATACTTCTCTCCCACACTTCCCTTCAGAGCCTCTCAAACACTGAGCTAGCTCTGGCAATGAGTGCTTCAACCTCATTATCAATGTGTACATCCCTGAAAAGTACACTACCAAGGTAAATGAACTTATCCACAGGATTCAAAACTTCTCTGTTTGCTGTAACTGATGGTTCCATGTATGCATGGTGTGATGGTGGCTGATGGAGCACTTGTGTTTTCTTGGTTGTTAATTTTTGGGCCAAAATTAGCACAAGCAGCAGAGGATTGATCCATACTTTGTTACATCTCAGCTTCAGAGTGCACTGAATGCAGAATCATCTGCAAACAGAAAATTATGCACCAACACTCTATCCACTTTGGTTTTGGCTTGTAGTCTTTTCAAGTTGAAGAATTTACCATCAGTGTGGTAGCTGACCTTTATGCCATGTTTATCCTCATTGAAACCATTTCACAACATGGCTGAAAACATCATGCTAAAAAGCATGGGAGCAAACACACAGCCTTGTTTCACTCCATTGGTGACTAGGAAAACACGAGAGCATTGTCCATTATCCAGAACCCAGGCAAGCAAGACATTGTGAAATTGACATCCAACGCTGATGAACTTCTCCAGGCAACCAGATTTTGACATAATTTTCCATAAGCTCTTATGACTGACAGTATCAAAGGCCTTGGTCAGATCTACAAAAGTTGTGTACAGACCTCTGTTCTGCTTCTGGCATGTCTCCTGGGGTTGCCAGGCAGCAAACACTATATCAACTGCTCTTCAGCCTTTTACTCACTGACTGAAAGGAATTTGAACAAAGATCTCTCTTGACCCCTCGTTCAATTTAGTCCTCACTATTCCACACTATGTACTTGCATGTGAAAGATGAGACATGAAGTGCTTATTAGATTGCATCATATCTCTCATTTTCTGATTTTCAAAAGCTGATTGACATCTGAAAATAAAACATTGCTGTTCAGGATCTTCACAAAAAGTCATGTCCCAAGCGTATATAAGGTACTAATGTTCCATAAAACCATGAAAGTAACCTATTTCCCCTTAAACCAGATCTTCTTTTTGATTTGGTGAGTTCTGTCTCTGACATCACCAGTCAATCAGTGTGCTATTCATAACCTGGGACTATATTGACTCTTTCTTCTATACCACATTTCACAATCAATCAGTATAAGGGATCTTACCAATTCCATCACCAAGATATGTCTTGATTCTGCCCCTCCTCTATATCCCCATTGTCACTAATGGCATTACTAAAGGCCCTCATTAACAATGGACAATAACTTCCTTAAACAACTGACCATTCTATGCCCAAGGGGTCATAATCTCTTTTTTTCTTCCATGTGAATCTGTTGATGTCATTCTTCTGTTCAAAATCTTCAGTTTCCTTTTATTATGTTCCAAGTAAGATTCAAACTTCTTTGCCTCCCATCCCCAACCCTCAGTACAGTATGATTCTTCCTTTCTGGACCTATTTCTTATTACTCTGCATTTCAACTAAACTAGACAAACCTCTATTCCTTGAACATGCATTATCTTAGACCTTTATATGTTTAAGGAGACTTTTCTCTCTGATTGGACTGTTCTCCATCTCCCCCCTCCATTTTTAAAATTCCTACCTACTCCTTGAAAGAAGTTCAAAGGTCAGCTTCTTCAGCATGCTGTCCTTCTGATTTTTATTGTTCTTTTCCCACATATCATTCTTTCCTTTTTTAAAGATCATGCTTTAAACACATTTACTCTGGCTCTCATTGATTGGCCAACAATAGGGGTCCTACCCAAGCACCACTTAATGGTTACTGTTTGGGCCCTGATGACTCAGAGTGGATGTAAATAGTAATTGTTTCTCTTTTGGTCAGAAACACTGAGGGTCTTCCCCTCCAACTTTGATTTTTTTTTTTTTTTTAATTAAAGCAGCAATCCCTTGGCTCACTTCTTAAAGATCCCTCATCACTGAATGGGCATTGCCTCAGTCAAAGTGAAAACTCCAAAACACCTTATCTTTAAAAAGGCCAAGACCTAATCCTGGACCATCTCAAGTTGTCCTGATCTATAAGTGGCCACCAGTGGCCACCACCCAGATGGCTCAGGAGGAGAAAGTAAGACTAGTGACTTTGCACAGCCCTTCCTCACTTAAATCAATTTTACTTACAAGTCATGGCATCATTTTCTTGATGTCATGGTCCTCTTTGAGAATGAAAGACAAACCACAATTGTCCCTCATATCACTCTTTTTTGGTAACTTTTTAATGTGCTTATTCTTTACTTTTTTATTACTGGTATCCTTATGTGGTTTTAACATGCAAATAAACTATAAGTTCCATGAGGCTGGATAATCTGTTTAATTTAACTTTTGGTGGATCCTTTAGATGTAATATAGTACTCTGACAGTTTTCTAGATTAAAAGGATCTCTTAATAAACATAAGTCTGAGTTGTCATTAATGTCATCCTCTTTCACAACAAAACTGTCCAGCCTCCATTTCCATTGAACTTTGAACTGTGATCCATTTTCCTATGCTGAGTAAATTTCCTATGAATGAATTAATATGTTTATTGAATTAAGTTGAATTGTTGATTCTTTATTCTACTTTGTCTTCTCAATAGTCATCTCCTATCCTATTAAGAATGAATGTTTAAAAAAAAGGCTGTCTTAGACCCAATTTTCTTCTTTTTCTATGCTTTCTTCTTCTTTAGAGGTTTCACCTACTCTTATAGGTTGAATTACCATGATTAAGTAGATGATACTCAAATGTAAATCCATCATTAATATCTATTTCGAATATTAACTCTACCTCTCCTGTTACTTGAGTCGCATCTCTTCCTTTATGTTATATTAGCATGTCAAACTCAACATTTCCAAAATGGAAGTCATCAGTTTTCTCCAAAACTTTGTCTTTCATTTAAACTTTTATGTCTCTTGAGAGCAACATTATTTTGCTAGTAACCCAGATTTTAATCTCAGAGATATGAAATTATTTCTCTCTCTCTGTGTATCTCTTTCTGTCTCTGTCTGTCTGTCTGTCTCTCCTCCATATCCAAACAATTGGCAACCCCTGTTGCCTATGATATCACATAGTGTGGCACAGCCTGGTGTTCCAATAATGTAGTCAATGATTCACTGAGTATAAAGAGTATTAACATCAATCCAGCCAGGGAAAAGAGTTACATTCATTTAAAATGTCCATTAAGGATATCTGAGACATAGGGTTCCCTGATATTTTTAAACCCTCAAAATCCTCAGTTCATAGATTATACTCTGTTAAAATCTATCAAGGCAATGTTTAGGTCTTGGAAATACAACAATCTATCCTCTCAAACTGAAAAAGAGAGAGACTGGGAAAATGACAACAACAAAAACAAAAACAAAAAATAGAACCCATGTAATAGGATGGGAATCTCATTGTTTACCAACAGAGTAAAAATGCTGTATTACAGGTCAGAGGGCCTGAATTTACATCTAAGCTTTTCCAGGTATTACATATGTGACCAAGAGCAAGTCAAAACCACTCTAGGTCTCATTCTCATCACCTATAAACTGAGGAGGTTGGGCTAGATGGCTTATAAAGCCTCATCTAGTTTTAAATCCATAATTCCATAATTAGAACAGATAAATTCTAGTTAGGTAGGTGACTAGATTTTTTGTGTGTGTGTATAAGAAACAAAGAAAAAGATAATAGACAGAGAGATAGAGATGGGATTGATAGTTCCAATAGATAGATAATCTAAGAAAACTCTGCAGGTAGGCAATGAGTTGGGCTGAGAAATTAATAGGAGAAATTGACTGGACTAGAATGTATTTTGGAAATGGCCCAGTTTTATCTTCATGTGCTCACCAATATAAAAACAAAAATTAAAAAAAAATTCTTTTTTTTAATCAATTATATTTTTCTAATTTTGTTATATGGCATAAATTAATGTAATACCATATCAATTTCAATGAATCAAAATTTTAAGTGACTCAAAGCCAATGAAAATGCTGACAGTTGTCATAAATTTCCAATTCAGCATGACTACATGAAGAAACTGCCCTGTGTCAGACTCTACGGTAGGAATTCAATATCAAACTAGGACATCAAACACAAGATTACCTTGATACACAAAGCTCAGTTCCTACAAGTAAGTCACCATTTGGTCTGTAAACATTTACCAAACATTATGTTCTTAGCACTGTATTAAAGATAAAAATACAGATAAAGATAAAAATGCTAAAGATAAAAAGAATGACGAAACAATCCTTGCCCTCAATTAGATCAAAATCTAGTGAGGGAGGCAGTATGTCAGCAACTATGAATGTAGAAGACATATATAGAATTGTTGAAAGGACATTTCACATGGGAAGATAATAGGCACAGTGGGGGAATAGTAAAGATGTTCTACAGAAGGGGTGGGAGGTGGATATTGAGCTCAGTCACTATTCCTTTATTACCTTTAGGCATTCAATCTCAACCAATTTCTATAGAAGCATTCTATTTTTTAAAGAATTTCCCAATAACATAGAAAGCATCCCCTCCTCCCAAAACAAAACAAAACGAAACAAAACAAAGAAACAAGCAATAAACACATCTCCATAAGCAGTGCAGACCTGACATGGAAATGGTTCCTTTATTAAAGAGCTCCATGGAAGACCAGATCCCAGCGTTCTCATTTAATTTCTAATTAAAGAATATATACACACGCATAGATGTATATATACTTATATCAACATACACACATATACATAGTATATGTGTGGGATTGATCCCATAGAAATTGTCAAGTTTGTTTTTTAGAGAGTAATTAATAAATTATCTACCAAGTATGAAAGTGGAACATGGCATGATATTGTGGAACAAAGAGCTGGTCTTTCTGCCAGGAAGATCTGTGGTTAAGTCCTGCTTCTCACTCATATTGGCTCACAGATATGGCATTGGACACTAAACTCTCAGTGATCTGGAAAACTCTCTGTGACTGTAAGTAGGAGAAGAGGGAACCACATCCATGAGTAAATGGAGTTTACTCACCTATAAGTTCCTTAGACAAAATAAATCATTGGCTCAATTCAGTCTCCTAACCTATCACTGATTAGGTAAATGATACATATTTCTTTCCCCTGTTTCTTGCTAAACCTTTCTGTTTCTAGAAGTTTTAACCTCTGTTACATCAATGTCTTCAGCTTCTATCTGAAGAATTACCAATATTTATTCATAACTCTTTTTGAGAAACCAAAGTATATAGCAAGAAACTCAAGTGGCTGAGAGGTATCATTAGTGGTCAACTTCAGGATCAGGAAATCCTGGATCAAGCTTTTCCTCTGTCACATACTGGCTGTGCAATACTATGAAAGTGATGGAGCCTTTGGATACTCTAAGTTATCTCTTTAAATCCAAAAGTAGTAAAGAAGTTTCAAACTTAATTGGCAGAGGGAGTTCCTTCATCTGATAATTTCTAATATCAATGAAATCATAGATCCAATGCCTCTTCTATAGGATGTTCACACACTAATAATGATCAGAATTAATATTGACCACTAGAGAAGTATCACACAGTGCCTTATGAAGGATAGGTATAACCTAAAAACAAGGTAAATGAGGAATAAAAGATGGATACCAAGTGTTTTAAAAGTAGATCCAATGCTTTAAAAATTAGAAAAATAATGTCTGTGTGTCTTATGTGTATCTTCTGTTAAATGAATGCAAAAGTACATATATAAGAAAGAGTTTGGGATGAGAAAGCTTGAAGAAACTGGCCCTATTGGAGGGATGAAACACACAGAGGCAATTCATTGAATAATATATATTTTTTGGATTTCTGTACCCCATTTCCTGTATTTCTTATTTCCCAGTTGCATGTGAAAACATTATTTTTAAACATGTGTTTTTAAAACTTTGGGTTCCAAATTTTCTCCCTTCCTCACTCCCCACTGACCCTCATTGAAAAGGCAAGTAACTTAATATAGGCTATACTTGTGCAGTTATGCAAAACACTTCCATAGTAGACATGCTGTGAAAAACTAACTCTATTTCCCTTAATCCTATCCTGGCCACCCATTTATTCTATTCTTTCTTTTGATCCTGTCCCTCCTCAGAAGTATTTGCTTCTGATTACTCCCTTTCCCAATCTGCCCTCCTCTCTATCATTCCCCTACTCTCTTGTCCCCTTGCCCCTCTCTTTTCCTGTAGGGTAAGACAGATTTCCACACCCAATTGAGTGTGTATGTTATTCCCTCCTTAAGTCAAATCCTATGAGAATAAAATTCACTCATTCCCTCTCACCTTCCCTGGTTCCCTTCCACTGTAAGAGCCTTTTCTTTTTTGTGTGTGGGATAATTTACCCTATTCTACCTCTCCCTTTCTCCTTCTCCTAGTATATTCCTCTCTCACTCCTTAATTTTATTCTCCAGATATGACCCCTTCATTTTCAACTCACCCTGTGCCCTCTATCTATCTATCTATGTCTATATATGTACACATAATTGTTTTCCCTCCAACTACCCTAATACTGACAAAGGTCTCATGAGTTACAAATATCATCTTTCCATGCAGGAATATAAACAGTTCAACCTTAATAAGTCTCTTATGATTTTCTCTTTGCTGTTTACCTCTTCATGTTCCACTTGAGTCTTGTATTTGAAAATCAAATTTTCTATTTAACTCTTGTCTTTTCATCAAGAATGCTTGAAAGTCCTCTATTTCACTGAATGACCATTTTTTCCCCTGAAGGATTATACTCAGTTTTGCTGGGTAGGTGATTCTTGGTTGTAATCCTATCTCCTTTGCCCTCCAGAATATCATACTCCATGCCATCCAGTCCCTTAATGTAGAAACTGTTAAATGTTGTGTTATCCTGATCGTGTTTCCACAATACTTGAATTGTTTCTTTCTGGATTCTTGCAATATTTTCTCCTTGACCTGGGAACCCTGGAATTTGGCTACAATATTCCTAGGAGTTTACCTTTGGAGATCTCTTTCAGGAGGAGATTGGTGGATTCTTTCAATTTCTATTTTGCCCTCTGGTTTTTAAAATATCAGGGCAGTTTTCCTCGATAATTTCTTGAAAGATAATGTCTAGGCTCTTTTTTAGATCATGGCTTTCAGATAGTCCAATAATTTTTAAATTCTCTCTCCTGGATCTATTTTCCAGGTCAGTTGTTTTTCCAATGAGATATTTCACATTGTTTTCTAATTTTTCATTCTTTTGCATTTGTTTTACAGGGTCTTGATTACTCAAATTTTCCCTAGTTTCCAATTTCTCCATTCTAATTTTTAAGGAAGCATTTTCTTCAGTAAGCTTTTGGACTTCCTTTTCCATCTGGCCAATTTTGCTTTTTAGGGCATTCTTCTTCTCATTGGTTTTTTGGACCTCTTTTAACGTTAGGCTTAGGCTATTTTTTAAGGTGTTATTTTCTTCAGTATTTTTTTTGGGTCTCCTTTAGCAAGCTGTTGACTTGTTTTTCATGATTTTCTTGCACCACTCTCAGTTTTCCCTCTACTTCTCTTACTTGCTTCTCAAAATCCCTTTTGAGCTCTTCCAAGGCCTGGGACTGATTCATATTTTTCTTGAAGGCTTTGGATGTAGGAGCTTTGGCTTTGTTGTATTCTTCTGGTTGTATGTTTTGATCTTCTTTGTCACCAAAGTAAGATAATATAGTCTGACTCTTTTTGTACTGCTTGCTCATGATCCCAACCAATTATTTGAGTTTTTAACTCTTTGTTAAGATAAAAGTCTGCTTCCAATGTGAAGAGTGTACTGTCCCAAGCTTCGGGGGTTTGTACAGCTGTTTTCAGAGGTACTTCTAGGGACCTGTAAATTTTCAGTTCTTCCAAGGTGGTATGATAAGGGATGAGGTGTTTCCTCTCCACAGCCACAACAAGCTTCACTACACCAGCATTCCTCATAGCCCCAGGACTGCCTCATCAGAACTGTGACCCCTATCCAAGCACCAGAAAAGCAAGAGATTCCTGCCTCAGCACTGGCAAAGAGATCCTTGCAATCCCCCTCTTATCAGCCACTCTGTTCCCCCTCAGCCTGTGGGTCAGAAGCTCAGGAAACAGCCGTGGCCCAGGCCATGCTTGAGACTTGTGACTGAGAACTACCTCCTCTCTCACCACAGTCACAGACTTTTCCCACTGACCTTTCACACTGTCTTTGGCATTCCTGGGTGGAGAAGTCTGGAAACCACCACAGCTGCCAGCGATTCAGTCCTCTGAGGCATGCTCCAGGTTCGCTGTGGCCTGTGCACCCATGCCACACTGCGCTCCTCTCCCTGCCTGGCACAATATACCTTACTGATCAACCATCCAGGCTGTCTTTGGCTGGAAATTTGTTTCCCTCTGTCTTTTTGTGGGTTCTGCTGCTTTGGAATTTGTTTAGAGCCATTTTTTAAGGTTTTTGGAAGGCTTTGGGAGAGAGCTCAAGACAGTCACTGCTTTCCCTCTGCCATCTTGGCTCTGCCCCTCTGAATAATATTTAGGTATAATGCTTATTTTCCCAAAATAGAATCTTCCTAGAGACCTAAAGATATTACAAGTAATGACATAAAATTAAAAAAAAAAAGGAAATTGACTCTGCATTGGAAATGAGTGATCGATTTTTTCTGGTGGAAGAGTTGAAGTAATAGAAAAAAATGAAATATTCATACTGATCTGGAATTCACTAGAAGATGGCAAGTGTGGGGTGAGAAAATTCTTTGTTTTCAGTAGATCAGAAAAGAGTAATGATTGGGAATGGGACTGGATAGATGCAGTCCCCAGGACTTTCACATATCTTTAATTCCTGTTTTTCATTCTTTTTCACAGTTGGATCAGACTTGAGAGAGTTAAATGTGAAAGTACATGGAAGAAATTTATTCTAGTTTTAGCTACTTGCTAGATCATTTTTTGATGTTTCTGTGATTTTGGATTTAATCAGGATGGTTAGTCAGTTCATCGGAGTAAGGAGAAAAATTATGTTTTATTTATGTTAGTCAAATACAATTAGGGTGGCTCTTGCCAATTCTCAAAAAGATGTGAGACCAGATTGTTGAATATGGAAACCAATGAATGTGTTCTGTCTTTATATCTTCTTAGGTAAGCAGGAACCAAAAGCCTAGGAAAAGATTCACTGGTGGAAGAGAGGACCCCAAAGGTAGCTTCCTCTTAGATTGAAACAAAGCACACAAAGGAAGGGAAACAATCATTAGTTTATCTAGGGAGGTGGTTATTGTCATTGAACAATTATTATTCAAATATATTGCTGCCTACAGCTGAAAATTGCATTAATATATACAACTTTAATGTTGCAAAGCTTTTTTTTTATATATGTTACCTCATCTTATCTTCACAACAACCCTGTTAGGTAGATAATTTCATCACTGTTACAGATGAGGAAACTAAGGCTAATGGTAAAGAACTTGTTAAGAGTTATTTACATAGTCAATAAGCATCTGAGACTAGATTCAAACTCGGTTATTCCTGACACCAAGGGCCACATATATTCTCGTGCATCCTAGATGGCTATTAATTTATTGAACAACCATTAATTAAGTATCTGCTTTGTAGCAAGTTCTATGCCTTGAATGGTCCTAGCTACTAAAAATATGTGTTCAAAGATACATGACTGTCCATGGCTCAGGTATGTAGCTAAAATCAATATACTGTGTGATGTAGAATTAGTAATTATTACATTCAATCTCTGCAATCATTGGAGGTATGTTTCCAGCCTAGGAGAATCAACCATCAATCGCTAGGACAGGCTGACAACATATATTCTTTTAGAACAGCGTTCAAGTCCATCTAATAAAACCCTCATTTTCAAATTGAGAGAAGAAAGGCCCTACAAGAAGAAGGGACTGAACCAAGATCTCATGACTACTTGATGACAGAGATGACAATACATGTTTCTAAACTAGTTTTCTTGTATCTTTCCAGCATACTTTATACACTCTCCCTTTGCATGGATTTCAGTGGAGTAAAGTGAGAAGCTATTTGTTTAATCAAAGCCATGTCCATTGGTAAATGTAGTGGAAGTTTCATTTGTGCAACGACACATTTTCTGGCTGGTTTTAAAAGGGCTTTCATAATTCACTTCTTGTTTTACAAGCCAATAAGGCACTTTTTTCTATAAGGGGGAAGCATTCATTTGTATTCCAGCCCCTCCCCCCAAAATTATGCACCTTCTAAACACACTATATATACTACTTAGACTACCGGTATAATTTAGCTCCGTGTCTATTTTACATGATTCAAAACATATGACTGAAAAGTGTAGCACATATTTAGTCACACAGAGGTTGTCAAAGATCTGGCAAGTCGATAAACCTTGCAGACCAATACAGCATTTGAATAGCCTCAGTGAGTTAAATATTTATTGTGAGAAAAGTTACTCAATAGGTCAACTTGTTTCTGTTTTATTGTATATTCTCCATATATTTCTCTTTTAATAAAAATAAAACTGAGAAAGAGGAATTGTCTAAATCATAATCATCCCTTATTTATAACTTGTAACTTTGAGATCAAAGTTGGTGATTATGTGACATTTTCCTATGCACTTTAGTCTGGGAAATGCTATTACTAGGGTGTTGAGAAGAGCTTGCTATGGCAAAGCAAAATAGAGTACATACATAAATCTAAATCATAACACATATACATGTATATCTACATATATGTGTTTGTACATATCCACAGACACGTATATGTGTTTATATACACAGGTATATGCATATAGGCATACACATTTGTGTACATGTAAATGTACATATGTTTATACATGCATACATATATATATATGCATTATATATGTATATACTTTGATCTTTGCCTTCCTTCTAGGTAGCTATAAGAATTTATGTAGTCAGTATTAAGAGTAATTTCCTATAAACCTTTGAGTCACTTTGATCACAGTGGGAAATGCAATAATATCCAGGGTTGACCATAAGCCCCTTTATTCCATGCAGAAAATGGTTCATCTGAGCCCAATACATTAGGAGAACTCAATGATGCAGTTGGAGTCTTAGACAGACAAGTCATCATATGAAAGTGGTTTTGCCAACTAGAGGATCAAGGGCTTCTGGTTGAACAAATATTTAATTCCAATAGAGTCAAGAAGTATTTTCAGAAATTCCTTGTACTTGAATTAGGGAATGGCAAATGCTTCAGAATTAATCAAATTTTGATTGGAATATAACCTTCATAAGAGCAAAATGGAGAGTTTTTTTTTTTGGACTTAACTTTTGCTCTGTTGCTTCATTAATCTTCAGCCCATCTCCTAGAAAGAGAATGGGTTATACCCTTTTCTAAACACAAGTTGAGTCTTTCTGACACTAGGCATGCCCAAGAAAACTGCAGAATTGAGTCTAAACACATATGGTTTGCCTACAGTACATAACATATCTTCATTTGTTTATGTCCAGTTTCCACTGGTATGCTTGATCCTCTGTAAATTAACAGTTACCAGAGAGGAGGCTTTGTCAGCATGTTCTTCTCAAATTTCAAAACCAAACTAAATAACCACAAATAGTGATAACATCAACCAAAAGAACTCTATGCCTCCCATCCTCCAAAAACGAACATTAGCTTTGTGAAGCAGCACTGACTGTCAAGGAGAAATAGATAAAGTATCCTAAGATCTGGGATTTTTTCTAGGTCTGCAACTAATTTGCCATGACCTTAGACAAGTCATTTCACTTCTATGGGTCTAATTTCCCCATTAATCAAATGAGAAAACTGGATACAATGATTAGGAACTTTTTCAGCCGTAAAATTCTGTGATTTTAATCAAGGATTATTGTTCTTTGTCTTTTAGGTTAGCATATAATGCTGTTTACCTATAATCAAATGAATATAGATTTTGAATAATTTTTTTCATAATTAGTTTTATTCATAGGGATGATTGATATAACACTATCTACATTCTTTCATTTTAATGATATATTTTATAGTGCTTTTTCTAAGCAAATGTTTAATGTAACACTTTTCATATTTCTATCTTAACAGTGACCAAAAGATCCACTTAAATTTTTGCTTGTTTTCCCAGAAATCCTCCTGGTCAAATAGATTTTTTTTCCTTTTCAAAATAATTTAACTGAACTTAAATTTACCTCCCATGTAATGACGAGCTCAGATCGACTTCCTCCACCTCCACTGATGTTTGCTGGTGCCACCACAGGGCCTAAATCACAAAGAGAAATGCAGAATGGTCATCACTGTAGTCCACGTTTTACTGGAAGATTTTTGCTTTTGTATTTCAACCTTCAAAGTTTTGAATAAGGACATTGTAATATAGTTTTGCATTTCTAATGATCATAAATTATATTTACATGTTTCCAAATTTCTAAGATAGAGGACACTGCTGTGTTTGATATAGGAGCACCCAGGTTCCAGGATTAATTAAAAAACCAAGTAACATCATGTGTTTGACATTATTATTCATCATCTACTAATTGGCAAAATGATGTTCCATTCAGATGGTAAGTGTGACACTGCTGATTCCCAGACTAATTACACAGTTGTGCTGTAAACATGTTACTGAGGTACTATATTAATTATTTTTTCAATAAACAAGTGAAAAAAGATCTTTCTTTTCTTTTGTCATCAGAAAATTTAAACTTTTTAAAATAATTTTCCCTTGACTAAAATACCCATGCTAGAGCAAACAATATATGAAACACCAATTTCTTAGTGGCATATTTCATTTCAAGATTGAGGATAATTTCATTTTGTTGGTTTACATAATTTCTACTGGCTAGAGAAATGTATTCAATGAAAATACTAGAATGATGGATTGGTTCAAATGAACATAAAAAAAGATGGAATTAATAAATCAGCATTGGAATGTCTGCATCTTTATATTGTAATCTGTTCAATGTATGAAAAGCATATTTTTTCTAGTTGTAATAAGAAAAAACTCTTATGAAAATAAATATCCAGTAAACTTCCTCCTCCATTTTAGACAGATATTTAGCTGGTTAGCTTGTACATACACAAATGAGTTTCTTTCTTTTTTCTTCCTTTTTTTGTAGGGAGAGGCATAGAAGTATGATTTCATTGATTCAATGAACTCTCAGAGTGGAAATTTCTTTCCTTTATGCATTGTAATACATTCTGCAACTTAAGAATTTTGCTAAAATGCCTATGGTACCAAGACATTGAATAACTTGTCTTTGGCCACAGAGCCAATGGTGGTTGTTGTTGTTGAGTCAATTCAGTTGTGTCTGACTCTTCATGATCCCTTTTGGGGTTTTCCTGGCAAATATACTAGAGTGCTTTGCCATTTTCTTCTCCAGCTCATTTTACAGATGAGGAACTGAGGCAAAGAGGGTTAAGTGATTTGCCCAGGGTCAAACAGCTAGTAAATACCTGAGGCCAGATTTTAACTCAGGACTTCCTGATGAAAGGCCTGGAACTTTATCCACTGAGCTACCTGTCTGCCTCCACAAAAGTTACTGGAGTGATTTACCATTTCCTTCTCCAGTGTTTTAAGACAGACAGAGGCTAAGTGACTTGCCCAGGGTCACACAGCTAGCAAATATCTGAAGCTGGATTTGAACCCAGGTCTTCCTGACTGCAGGCCCAGTTCTCTATCCACTGAGCAACCTAGCTGCCTATTGTGCCAGATGCTAAACTTGAATCCAAGTCATAATTACTCTAAATTCTACCCTGCTTACATTAAAACACACTGCCTCTCATCTATATATGTATGTATGTATGTATCATCTATCTATCTATCTATCTATCTATCTATCTATCTATCTATCTATC
>NW_020954551.1:24470767-24483519 GCF_900497805.2 Vombatus ursinus | reverse complement strand
ATCTATCTATCTATCTATCTATCTATCTATCTATCTATCTATCTATCTTCATCTCTGTGTGTGTTGGTAAATGGGTACATATCAATAAATAGTAGATGACCCAGAAAATAATGGAGAAAAATAAGAGGAGGAGAAGTAGGCAGCAACATATTATCAGTGATGACTTCTGTGCAAAATATTTTCTAAAGGTTATAATCTGTAAGATATATAATTGAAAAAAATTTAGGGACAAACATTCAACAAGAGGGGAACAGAATGGATAGAAAGTATAAGTACTACATTGATAAGACTATAATGTTAAAATTAAAACAAACAGAAAATACTCCCACATGTTGGATAGACCATCTATCAATAATCTACAGGAAGACAGAGACAAGACTCTAACAGTTTAAGCAGGGAAGATGGGTTATGGTCTGCATCATTGGGTGATATATAGAGATAGATAGGTGATAGAGATGAGAAAAAGATCATGGATTCACTGAAATAGCTGAGGTAGCAGAAAATCAATTCTTTGGTTCAGAGGAAATGAATGATTGCTCTTAGCAATAAGAATACCAAATTGCTACCTAGTGATACTAAAATTTTATTTGTTCTACTTTTTTTCTTGCTTAAATTGTAAGGATCACTTGGCATTTACTTCTAGTTCATTTACTTAAAGAGTTTAAGATAACCTTGGTCCAAAAGCAAGAAAATTCTGACTTGTACTTAACCAATATTGATCAGATTTGTCTTTGTTTGCTGGAAAAAGAAAGAAAGAAACAAAGAGAGAGAAAGAGAGACAAAGGAGGAAAAGAAAGAATAGAAAAGAAAGAAAAACTTTCTCTTTCATCTGCTGTGAGAGAAGGCAGTGTGATGAAGTAGAAAATTCACTGGGACTAGCATTAGAAGCTCTGGATTCTAGTCCTAGCTCTACCATATAATGGATTTGTGCTGATTTTCACTTTGTATAATCCCATTTACATTGGTGTTTACAGTCTTTCTCCCCCATTCGAATATAAACTCCTTGAGGGCTGGGATGATGTTTTTTTTTTTTGTTTCTTTGTATCCTCAGCATGATCACAGTGTCTGCCACATTAGAACACATTTAATAAATTCTTGTTCATTGACTTCCTAAAAGGAACACATTTGATTAGTTGCATTGTAAGTTACCTTTCTGTGTGAATATTCTTAAAATCTATGCTTAGAAAAGGGTGTGAAGCTTTAATATCTTCTAGTTAATAGAGCATCATTGCACATGGCCCATTTTCAAACAAAATATGCTGAAACTATATTGAAAATAATTTCCTTTCTGTTGATTTCAAGGACTCATCCACATCTCATAGCTTCTTAAAACTGATTGATATGTATATATTTTTTAAGATTTACAAAATACCTTACATCTATCATCTCATCTGATCATATCACTTTGAGATGAGAACTATAGCCTTTTTTAAGGAAGGGGAGATGGTTAGACTCATCTTTTCATTTCTTTAGTATAGTCCCAGTGAGTAAACTCCCTTCACCAATGCAGATCTGTCCCTGCTCTACAGCTTAGTTTTATACAGTGGTCTGGAATAATGAAAAGTTAAGTGACTTGCCAGGGTTTTACCATCAAGATGTGTCAGAAGTGTGACTTGAAGCCAGGCCAAATTTGTATCCATTTTGTCACAGACTACAGACGTTCTATCTATTTTTCAAATGAGAAAACTGAAAATTTATAGAAACATCACTCACTTGTTTCTACTTAGCTAATAAGTGGTGGTAGGGGTAGGAGTCTAAGTCAAGCCTCATCTTTCTCAGAGTCCGGGAAAAACCACTAAAATTCATGGCTTAAAAGCAAACATCATCATGAGGTATTTCTACTATATTACAAAAACAGGAAAAGCCAGCTTATAGATAGCTTTGGTTAATAGAAGCCAAGCAGCACAGGCATTGTTAAAAGGACCAAAGGGCAGCTGTCAACAAAAAGGGCAATGACTGGAAGTCAAGAGAGCTGACTTTTAGTCCTAGTTGCAACATTAATGGACCATATTACCTTGGGAAATTCACTTCATTTCTCTAGGACTCCATTTCCCACATCTACAAAGTTAAAGGTAAGGGATGGGCGACCAATGATGGTCTCTTTCAGTGACAGCTGGAACATAGGTTTCAAATATGACCTGTATGTATGCCATGGCTACACGTCCTCTCCCCACGCAACATGACCAAGTATGATATGAAACTGATTAAAATATAATTGGCCAATAATTAACCAAACACATAAAATACAATAAGACATAGATAACATTACATTTCCCCTCATTTAATAGCATTTTATCTTTTTTCCAATTACATGTAAAGACAGTTTTCAGCAATCACTTTTATATAATTTTGAGTTATAATTTTTTTCTCTTTCCTTCCCTCCTATCTCCCTTCCACAAGATGGCAAGCAATTTGATATAGGCCATACATGTACAATCATATTTGACATATTTCCACATTAGTCAGATAACATTAAATTTCAAAACTCAGTCAATATGTGACCTGAAGAAACACAGGTTAGGTTGAATACACCTGTTTCTATCCAAGTTTGACAGCACTGGTCTGGATGACTTTATAAAATCACTGGGGACAAACTGTTTTGGTTTCTTCTTCTATATTATGGATTTCTATAGAGTAAACAAAGGGGTTAAGAAGTACTCCAACACACTGAGTCCTTCTTTGCCTGACTAATTAAATGTAAAAGAAACTTGTTTGATAATGTAATATAGCAAACAGAATAAATGACATTTTGAACTCAAGAGTTTAAGAATGAAACAAATAGGATCAAGGGAAGAAAGGGAAGAAAGTGGGAATGCCTTTTCTGCCAGGTTCTACTCTGATGCCACTGGGCTATGAACCAATTGATGCTCAATTAGTGTTTCTGTTAAATGGATTCAGGAGGTAGCTCATTTGCATAGCAAAAATATACTACTGCTCAATGAAGCCTCAAGTAGGTCATAGTTGAGAGAGATGGAAATGTATGGCTCACTGCACTAGCAAAGGGTCAATTAATTCTTGGCTACAACATTTAATGAAACAGGCAGCAACTCATTTACATTCATAAATCCACTGATTCTCTGCTGGATTTTGGCTAGAAAAATAATATATGAAAGAATAGAGAGATAATTTCTGAGCAATCTTTAACTTTATCAGGCTGGTTTGCCTATATCTTTTTTTAGACTTGTCCTTCAATTTCATTAGTATAGGGAAAACTCAAGGAGGAAACTTCTAATGCAGATCAGTACCTACTCTACATTTTACAGCCTTGGATAGTTGCTTGAATCACTGAAAGATTAAATAATGTGCCTAGTTTCATCTAGCCAGTGTTCACGAGAAGACAGACTTACATCAATGTTTTGCTGATCCCAGGCGAGGTGTCTATTTAGTATGCCACCTTATTTCTCAAAAAATAATCAACTCATATTAAATTTAAGAGTTTGGGGCAACATCTCCTGCCTTTTTCAGTTAAAAATCTAGACAGGAAGTCCTCAGCTTATAAAACTTGAATGTTAATACAAAAATATAATATTTTATGTCCATTCTTCCATTGTTTCATGTTGGACACAATAGCCAATGTTTCCTGTCTTATCATACATTATCTGCAAGTGTCAGCCAAGCAGAACTTCTTGTTTTTTCCCCATAATACATCCCATCTCTTATTTTCTGCTGATCCTAGTATACTACATCCTTATCTCTACTATCTATCTTTCCCATTTTTCTTAATATCACTTTATTCTTATCAATTATTAAGGACCTCACTCAAATATTATATTTTGTACCTACTTTGTATATGTTTGATGTGAATGAATGAATGCATTTATCAATTACGTACTACATTAAAAACACTGAGCTAAACAGTAGGGACATAAATAGAAAAAAAGACAGTCACTTTTTCAAGGAGTTCCTGTTGTAATGGTGAGACAACACACATGGGAGCTTTCACTTAAAAATCATATAGATATGTTTCATAGTTTCTTTTTTTTTTGTTTTGTTTTTAGGATGAAATGGAAAAACATATGACATTGACTCATCTACAGTATCATTTCCATAGATAACATTTTTTTTTCAGTTATGATGCAGTGTCATTTGATACTTGGTGGATAGCATTGTTCTTCCATAGTATCACAGTTTCATGGCCCTAGGCCATATCCATGGTGGTCATGGTGAGGACTGTGATTTGAACTTCTTAGCACATGCTGCCTCTCTCTCTCTCTCTCTCTCTCTCTCTCTCTCTCTCTTTCAATGGCTTGCTCTTTAAACAGGGCTGGCTTGACTGACCTTTGAATGACTATTGTTTGCAGCTGTGGGGGATATATAGTTCCTTCTCCATAAAAGTTGCTTCCCCACATGCTAGCGATATTATTTAGATTGGCACATGATATTTACTCCCATAAACTAAATGATTCCTCAGGGCATGGAATGAGAATATATACACACATATGCATATATGTATGCATGTGCATGTATATGTATATACACATATGTGTATATATACATACATATATACATAACACACATACAAATAGATGCATAAATGCATATACACATATGCATTTGGAATATAGATAGATAGACTGATTGATTGATAGCTTTGTCATTATCTCCAAAGATAGTGTGTAGCACATATTAAGTACTTAATAAATTATGATTTAATGAATGGACATTTAATTAAAAGATCCCAAAATTGCAGGAACTCATTAGTGCTCACCTGCTGCTTCAGTTCTTAATAATTTGGATGGCTGACTGTGTTTCCCAATTCCAATGCTATTGCCAGCAACAACACAGAATTCATACTCCACCCATGGGTTCAAGCCCACCACTGTTGCAGTGTGCATCTTCCCATTGAGAATTTCTGGAACTGAAAATATTTAGGGGAATAAGTCAAATGTCTTGACAATAGCCAAATTAAATTAACTTCTTATCATAGAAAATGTAATAAATATTTCTTACTTGTGGAAACAGCCAGCGAGCCTACAGAAAAAGGTGTCCAGATCTGGACAGTATATATTTGAATAGGACTATTCTAAGTCTACAGCAGAGCTGAGAAGTGGTACTTGAAATGTTCTCTATTCTCATATTATTTGGTGGACCTGGGGGACCTGTAAAAAAGATATTTTATGATGACTATACCAAAGGCTATTAAAAATCATTGGTTTGTGATAGGTGTGGTTTATTCTTTCCTTGGCAGTCAAGGAAAATAAAATTTGTGAATCTTACATAAGTATAGACAATATATTAATTTCCTGAAAGTCTTTGGTAATTTATACAACATGTTTAGATATTCTTTTTAGAAACTCAAATAATTTCAGAATCAGAGGGGATCTGTACTCCAAAGAATTTCTAGTTCAACATACACAGTAAATGTTCATTCAGCCTGTGGTTGAAGAATTCTAATGAGAGGAAACCTACCACTCATTAAGAGAGCCATTTTTAATAGCTCCAATTAATGGAAACTTATTTTTTTAACCCTTACACTACAGCAAAATGTGTCTCTTGACAATTTCAGTTCATTGTTTCTAGTTCTGCTCTTTTGGGCTAGTTGGAACAAGTTTAACTCAATTTTCCCATAAATCCACAAGTTATTTTCATGGTTCTACTTGAAGACAGCTTCCATGTCCCTCCAACTCTCCTCTTCCTCTTGATAACCATCCCTAGTCCCTTCACCTAAACTTCATAAAACATGCCTGCAAAACTTTCCCTTTCCTAGTTATCATCCTCAGACACATTCCAGTTCATCAAGGTCCTTGATAAGCTGTAGTGTTCCAATTGAAAAACCAATGTTTCATACATCTTTTGTCCAGGACTGAGTACAGTAGGACTATCACTTCCTTATTCTTGAAAGCTATGCTCCTCAATGCAGTCTAAAAATATTTTGACATGCTTAGTCACCATATCACATTACCGAATCCTATTGAACTCCTACATCTCCTTGGATGTATACTTGTGAAGTTGATTTTCTGGATCTCAGTGCAAGACTTCATACATAATCTTATTACATTTCATCTCACAGATTTTTTTCCCCAATAGTCTAGACTGCCAAGAACTTCTAGGTATATGATCCTACCATCCATTGTAAATATAAGACAATACCATGAGGGTGATGGAGATGTCCCTGTAAGTATTCCTTAAATAGTGTTCTAAATCTGGCATCTAATTGAACTCATTGAAAATCTAATCCAAATAACAAGATATCTCTCTCCACTCCTTACCCCAAAAGCTAACTCAGAGAGAAAGCTTTACAAAGGTGTGGAAGGGTCTAAGAGAACATACGCAATAAAAACACTATACAATAATACTGCTTTATTCAGAGGTGCACATAATTCATATTGACTGATATTTTCCATCCAAAAAAATTCCCCACTGATTCTTAATGGAGAAAAATGGATAATTCAAACCTGATTAATTCAAAGTCCATTTTTTTTTCTTCCTCAGTCCCCAGGGTTAGAAAATAACAAGATTTTACTGAATCACTACTAAGACTTGGCCTCTCATGACTCTTCTACTTAAGTATTAAAACTGCCCAATTTCTAAAAATATATTCAAGCCATATGCTTGCATATTTTCTCACTTTTACCTTACCTCTAACAATGATATCTGCCACTGCAGACAGACTGTCTAGAGTCATTTGTACCATGCATACATATTTTCCAGAATGATTCAACTGAATTTCTCTTATCATCAAATCTCCAACAGATTCCTGGAGATAAAAGGAGCAAGAGTATAAAAACATAATCACACACAGCAGGTCCCTCATTTGGAATATTCCTAGAGATTTCCAAATATTAAGAGCAAGACAATTGTGAAATTAAAAGATTCACTCATATCATCTTTCCTTTCCTGTACTTGATCACTTTTTTTTTATTTTATGTATTAACATTCCACATGTAACATAAGCATCTTTATTAAATACATAAAACCACCAAGAACACAACAGATGCAGCTTCATAAAACAAGTGAATATCTATTCACATGAAGAATAATGATAAAACATATTTCTGCAATCCAAGGTCTTGTTTCATTTTATTATACAATAAAGCAACTTACTCCTCCAATTCTTTCAAAATGAGGCACTCCTCTTTGGAAATCAATAATATGCCCATTAAACGACCACGTGAATACAACCTCAACAGAAGGATCATGAAACACCTGACAAGGTAGGACTATACTCTCACCAACAGTAACACCCATTTGAGGGGGTGAAATGGTAATTATGGTCCTTTCTGTTGAGAACAAAATGATCTTCATTATTAAAAATAACATAAGATAAGATAAAACAACAGATATATTTAGATGTTTGAATAAACAGTGTACTAGTTTTGAAAAAGATAAATTTGGCCTAATCTTCCACTACTTTATTTCCTAAAGGTATTTCCGAGTAAATTACCAGCTAAAATTTATTATTCTGGTTGAATTATTTATTAATTGTATAAATTGTACCTATAAATTAGTTATACTAAATTGTACCTATTTTTATGGAAGACAGAAGACATGGTACACCAAGGCCACAAATCTATGAAACAAACCACATCTCGAATTGTCTCACTCTCAAATACTGAAATCAACACAGTTTAACTAGGAATCAAACAAAAAAGTTATACATTATTACCACTGCATATGGTTTGTCTGTAGGAATTTGTCTTTATACTTAATTAAAAAATGTAAACTTCAGAAAATTTCACACAAATATCTCAAACTGGACATAGGTAACTGGCAAAAGTCTTCAGTTAAGATTGACCATTTCAGTCATTTTCAAATCTTTTTGTCCTCATTTGGGGTTTTCTTAACAAAGATACTGGAGTAGATTGTCATTTCTATCTCCATCTCATTTTATAGATAAGGAAACTGAGGTAAATGACGATAAATGACTTGTCTAGGGTCATTCCGCCAATGAGTGTCTGAGGCCAGAGAAGTCTTCCTTTCTCCAGGCCTTGTTCTCTACCCACTGAGCCACCTAGCAGTCCCTGGCAAAAGTTTATCATAATGTAAAATCTACTAAGGTATTGACTAAGCAAATATTAAATAAGTGGCAATGTTATTTGGATACAGAAACAAAAATGAAACAATCTCTTGCCCTCAAGAAGCTTTCATTCTTTTGGGGAAAACAGCATGGGCAGATATGCAAATATATGCCATGTAAACTAAAGGAGAGTGATTAACAAGGGGGATGCACCAGCAATGGCAGGGATCAGGAAAGGCCTCAGGTAGCAGGTGGTACATAAAATGAATTTTTAAATATGCTAGGATTTCTGTGAGTGGGGTGGGTATCTTTTCCAGGTAAGAGGGACAGCCTGTTCTAAGATACAATGATGAAAGATCTAATGCCACTTAGGAGGAAAAGGAAGAAGGTCAATTATGTTGTACTATATGTGAAAGGGAGTAATGCTAGATAAAAGCTGGGAACATCAGTTGAAACAAGGTTGTGAAGGGCTCTAAGTGTCAAATAGAAGTTTGTATTTGATCCTAGAGACAATAAGGAGAAATTGGAGTTTATTGAATAGAAGAGTGAAAGTCAAATCTATGTTCTAAGAATCCCTCTTAAGCAGTGGCATAAAAGATGAGCTGACTGAGTTATTCCTTCCATGGTTTATAAGTATTTGTCATGTGGGTCAACTGGAATAAACACACACACACACACACAACATATTACATGATTTTCAACTTTTGCTAGGGCTAACATATGCTTTTCTTTGACATTCTTTATGTACAATCATAATTGTGTGGCGTTATCATAAATGTTACCAATGCAAATATGAAGAAGATTTCTATCATGCAGATGTAGCAAAGAGATGATTCATTGATTTTTCCATTTTCTTCTTAATTATAAGAAACAGAGACAATAGTACCATACAGTTTGCTTGTGAAAAAAGTGACTTTTTTTCACCCTTTGGGGCATAAGGAATGTAAGATATAGGGAAATGAAATGCCCTTCACAATTTTACTGAAATAATTTTTGTCAAAAGTATGAGGGACCATGTCTTTTCATTCTTTCTCCTTAATGAAAATGAAAAGTTTCCATATAGGTCTTCAATATGGAAAATGAAATTTAGTTGTACTCTATCAGGCAGAGATGAAAATAAGTAGAAAAGGGGTTTAAGTTGTAACTATGTGATGGCTAAATAAAATGGGAAATAAAAATAAAAAGCAGGATAGGCCAAATGGTTAAAAATCCACTGAAGTGAAGAGCTCTTTAAGAAGTGAAATAGACAAACTTGAAAACATTGCAAAAAATAACTGAAGAAAGCACCTCTTAAAAGGTAGGACTGGACACGTGGAAAAAGTGGTACAAAAGCTCACTCACGAAAATAATTCCTTAAAAGTAGAATTATTAAAGTGTAAGCTAATGATTCCATGAGACAATGACAAACAATATTACAAAATAAAAAGAATGGAAAATGGAAGAAAATATGAAATATCTCATTCAGAAAACAACTGACCTGAAAAATGGATTTAGGAGAGAAAATTAAAGAATTATTGGACTACCTGAAAGGTATGATAAAAAAAAAGAGCCTAGACATCATCTTTCAAGGGATTATTCAAGAAAACTGCCCTAATATCCTAGAACCAGTGATCACCTCCTAAAAAAAAGGTACTAAAATAAAAACTCCCAGAAATATTATAGGCAAATCCCAGAGCTCCCAGGGCAAGGAGAAAATATTGCAAGCAGGCTGAAGGAAACAATTCAAATATTGGTTAGCCCTTGTCATGATAACTCAATAGTTAGTAGTTTCTACATTAAAGAAACTGAGGTCTTGAATTATGATATTCTGGCAAATATCAGGCAAAGGAGATAGAATTACAACAAAGACACCCAGCAAAACTGATTATAGTCTGTCAGGAAAAAAGATGGATATTAAATGAAATTAAGGAGTTTTAAGCATTCTTATTGAAAAGATCAGAGATGAATAGAAAATTTGATTTTTAAATACAAGACTAAAAAGAAGCACAAAAAAGTAATCAGAAAAGAAGAATAATAAGGAATTCAATAAGGTTGAACTGTTTACATTCCTACATGGAAAGATGATGTATTTAACTCTTAAGAAATTTATCATTATTAACACAATTAGGAGGTGTACACATAAACAGGGGTCAAGGTGTGAGTTGACTATGATGGGATGATATAAAATGAAGGGGTGAGAAAAAGGAATGTACTGGGAGAAAGAAGAAGGGAGAAGCAGAATGGGATAAATTATCTCACATAAATAAGGCACAGAAAAGGTTTTTTCAAAGGCAGGCAACACTTGAATCTTATTCTTGAAAAACTGACTGAAAGAGGGAATAACATATACACACAGCTCAGCAGAGAAATAGATTGTATGCTACAGGAAATTAGGAATGGAGGGAGATAAGAAAAGGGGCATGGTAGAAGGGAGGGCAGCTTCTTGCAGGAGGCACTAGTTAGAAACAAAATATGTGGAAGGAGGGACAGAGCAAAAGAAGAGAGAGAAAGAGGGGGAGGGAGGGAGAGAGAGAGAGAGAGAGAGAGAGAGAGAGAGAGAGAGAGAGAGAGAAGGATAAACAGAGGAAAATAAGGTGGAGAAAAACACACAGTGATTGTAACTGTGAATGTGAATTGGATGAACTCAACCATAAAATGGAAGTGGATAGCAGAGTGGTTTAAAAACCAGAATCCTGGAGTATGTTTATAAGAAACACACTTGAAGCAAAGAGACACACACAAAATAAAGGAAAGGAGCTGGAGCGAAATCTATTATGCTTCAGCTGAAGTAAAACAACAACAGCAATAACAACAACAAAACAATGGTAGCAATCATTATTTCAGACAAAGCCAAAACAAAAAATAGATCTAATTGGAATAGGTAAGCAAGAAAACTACAACTTGCTAAAAGTTATACTTGACAATGAACTAGTATCAATATTAGACATATATGTGGCAAAAGTCTAGAATCCCAATTCTTTTTTATTAATCAATCAATTAATTTTTATTTTTAACATTCACTTCCATAAGATTTTTAGTTCTAAATTTTCTCCCCCTCCCTCACCTCAAGATGGTGTGCAATTTGATAAAGGCTCTACATATACATTCATATTGAACCTATATTCATATTAATCATGTTGTAAAGAATTAGAACCAATGGAAGGAACCACAAAAAAAGAAGAAAAAAAAGAGAGAGATAGCAAATAATATGCTTCAATCTACATTCAGACTCTGTAATTCTTTTTCTAGATGTGGATAGCATTTTCCTTCCTGAGTCTTTTGGAATTGTCTTAGATCCTTGCATTGCTGAGGAGAGCTAAGGCTATCAAATTTAGTCATGGCGGAATGTTGGCAGAATGTTGCTGTGGCTATGTACAATTTACTATGTACAATTTTCTCCCGGCTCTGCTCACTTCACTCAGCATCAGTTCACATCAGTCCACATTTTTCTAAAGTACACCTTGCAATTTATGTGCTGCTGAATAGAGGTAGAACAAAAATATCAAACAGTGCTCATTGAATCCATTACAAATTTATGTGAAATAATCACAACTGAATGTTCACTGTATCAAAACAACACTTTTACACTTCCCTAATGAATTCATTAAATTCACTAAACCATTCATCACAGAAGTATTCTAAAACTTTTCATCCCTTCTCAAACTTCCCATGCCACCTCATCTTCTTACCCTTTCAAGTGAGAAGTATGTCTCATATTTTCTGGAAGGAAATTGAGAATATTTTCCCAGAGCACACTCCTTTTCTCTGCTAATTTCACATCACTTGCATGTGTTCTCACACTATTCTCTTCTTTCATCATGTTATGTAATATGAAAATATATCTGTTTAATATCTATAAACATCCAATTTTATGTTGTTAACTGTTAATACACTCCATTATGTATATGTATAAGTATATATGTATATATATCATATTGATGCATAATATGACACATGTCAATATATAAATATAAACTTAATGGATTATATTAATATACTTTTGTGAAAGAAGAATTAAAATAAACTAATGCTTGAATTAGGAGGTAGGCTAATAACAAGCACATTTCTTTCTTTATAAAAAGTTTTATCAAATATTTGAGTTTTTAACACTATAAATATCTATAAATTATATCACTCCATGAATTGTATCTTTTTAAAAAAAAAAGTAGGGCAGCTAGGTGGCACAGTGGATAAAGCACTGGCCCTGAAGTTAGGAGGACCTGAGTTCAAATTCGGCCTTAGACCAAACACTTGACACTAACTAGTTGTGTGACCCTAGGCAAGTCACTTAACCCCAATTGTCTAAAAATCAACAACAAAAACAAACAAACAAAGTAAAATGATAAAGTAAAACTAACATTATATGACCATATTTAAGAATACATGCACCATTTTACAAGTATATTTCCCCTCACCTCTCTATTTAAAAATTAATTAATTAACATAAATCTACTTTCTCTCCCTCTTACCTCTAACTCAATAGTTTGAAAAGAGGGGAATAAAATTAAAAATCCTTTTAATATACATAGTTAAGCAAAACAATTTCCCTCAATGTAAAAAAAAAACCAAAATGCATCTTATTCTGTGCCTTAAATTCATCACCTCTCCCCTAGTAGATAGTATATTTCATAGTAACTCTAAACTGACAGAATAAATTAATAAAAAGAAATAAAAAATTTAAATAAAAAAGTTTGATTAGAATGATTAAAATGCTTTGAAAAAATGATACAGGGATTTTAACATATATCCATGCACCCATACATTTCCATACCCACACACATATATATGTATGTATACATATATGCATATATACACA
>NW_020954551.1:24458346-24470757 GCF_900497805.2 Vombatus ursinus | reverse complement strand
TATACACACAATATATATGTGTGTTTAACTGTATGTGTAGATATAGATATATAGACAACAAGGAGCCAAACATAAATAATTCAAATGTCAAGAATCACAATCAGGATTGGACAAGATTTAGAGCTGCACTCTAAAGGAACAGAGAACATGGCATGAGATGTGCCAAAAGGCAAAAAGTAAAGGGCTACAACCAAGTACAACTCAACCATCAGATTTCATTGTAATCCAACAAGGGAAAGATTACATTTCCAAAGAAATAGACAACTTCCAAATTTTTCTGAATAATAATAATTTAAAGAATGATCTTAAAAGTAACTTTGAAATACATATATGGGAGGAAAGAAAAAACGTCAAATAAAATGAGTAATCAAAATCTATTATGTAAGGATAAACTGTTAACTTTCTAATGAAGGGAGTAGGAAAGTTAAAAGTGCTTTTAGAACCCTTGTGCCACAAAGTATTATAGCAGTAATACATTAAGACAGGACACCTATAAATATCTTGTTATATTTTGAACATGCTTCAAGATAATAAAGGGGAAAAAAGAAAGGGGATGGGATACATATAAACATAGAAAGAGAGTTTGATAACACACATAATTATGTTGTAGAAGTAGAACTATATGCAAATATGGGAACTGGGAATCGCCAGGACTTCACTTTTATCTAAAGTGGTCAAAAGAGTGCCAGCTCTTTCTCTCTCTCTCTCTCTCTGTCTCTCTCTCTCTCTCTCTCACACACACACACACACACACACACACACACATTTGTGTGAGTTTTCTGTTGAAACATTTCACTCAAAAGTAATATGGATAAGATTAGAAAGAGTAGGGGAGTAAAAGAGAGAGTAAAGATTAATCTTCTGGAGTAATTTTCTAGAGACCTCCCAGTAACAGAAACAATGACAACTTCTTTGGCAATAATGTCACATATGGATGTGAACTTGTTGGAGTGGTTACTGAGAGGGAACTAAATTAAGTTTTGAGCCTACTACCATCACCCCTCTACCCTCCCACTCTCCTAACACCCACCCACCAAAAAAAATGATGTAGGGGAGAGTATGAAAAGAAAGAATTAGGAAAAGTAATTGTGCTTGTTTTTGCTATATTTTGGAAGTAAAAATCCCTTTGTAAAGGTTAATCTATTTTGCATTGCTAAATGAAACTGGGGTGCTAATCACTTCCCCCTAAAATAGAGGGGAACACAGCAAGTGGAGGCTTGAACCAATGTAAGTAGAAAAGAGGCACCCTATACCCCTCAGGGTCACTCCCTTGGCAAACTGGGGTGAGATATAACTAGCTTAACCCTGAAAGAGTGGGATCAGATAGAATATACTACATATACATTGCATGTACCTAGTTGTTTGTATGTTGTTTTCCCCATTAGAATGTGAGCTCCTTTTGGGCAGGGGCAATCTTTTTTGTTGTTTGTCTTATCTTTTTTTTTTTTTTTAATTTGTTTTGCTTTTGTTTGTATCCCTATTGCTTAGCATCCAAATGTTTTTCTTGAGAAATTTTACAATCTTTTCTGACTCTTCATGACCCAATTTACCTTTTTTTTTTTGTGGGGTGGGCAGAAATATTGGAGTTTGCTATTTCCTTCTCTAGTTCATTTTACTGATGGAAGAAACTGAAGCAAAGAAGATTAAGTGACTTGTCCAGGGTCACATCTGTATTTGTAAGTGTTTGTAAGTGTTTGAGGACAGATTTGAAATTCTGAAGATATACTTTTGACCTCAGGCCTCGCCCTGTGTCCACTGTGCTACATAGCTACCTCAATATCCAATAGGTAATTAACAAATACTTGTTGACTGATCAACAGGTAGCAATAAAAGAGACTGCAAATGCAAATTTGATAGATGAAGAAAAAGCCTGGGAATCACTAAGAAAACCATGTAAATTAATTTATTTCTATTATTTGGGAATGAACCAGAAGGCGAAGATATCTGAGATTCCTAATACCTATTTAATGTTTTTTTTCACAGTTGTTTAATTTGAATATCTTAGCAGTCTTTTTTTTTCAATAATTCAGGAGTAATGATAACATAGATAAGGATCATTGGAGTATGGATTTATAGCTGGAAAGAGACTCAGAGACCAACTAGTCTCGACCGTTTTTTTAAAAGATGAGAAAACTGGGGCCCACAGAGGTTGTGATTTGCCCAAAGTGACACAGTATGTACCATATGTAGGATTTGAACCTAACTCCACTGATGACATAGTCAGTACTCTTTCCACAATATCCCATTACTTTCTTCAGGTACATAAGAGAAATGGAATGACGTTTTGCCTTTCTATTCATTATTCATTTCTTTGGGATGGAATTTGTTACCTAAGAAATTTCTGCTGTATGATGCCTGGAGAGCCACATAACCAGGTTATCACAGCCATGGATTAGTTCTTTACCACATGGGATGAGGCAAATGAGGCATGCAATTGCTAAAAATAACATTTTGTAAATGGTTGAAAGAAACCCATCAAATTGTTCATGATTATCCCTTGAGATTTTGCAAGTCTAAGGAATACCTTACATAATACTGTATTCAGCCATTGATGTAAGAAAATAGATCTAAACAGGAGAAGGGGAACCACACTAAATGTATCTGACAGCTCATTCAATGTAATTAGTTTGCATGGCAAAGGGGCACCAATAACATATTGTAATGAAAATGGAACCCAAGGCATTTAAGCATTATAAAAAGAAGTGTAGGAGCATATAATTCTTTTTTTCTATATTTTAAAATATTTCATTATTACACTCTAGGTAAAAATTAACATATTCAAGAATTTTGAAGTCAAGTGATTTCTTTGAACTTATTATTCTTGTTCAGATTCAGAATGAACTGTCTTATCCAAGGGTTTGCAAATGTTTCTGTTTCTTGAGCCCTTTTTGAAGTCTAGTGAAGCATAGGGATTCCTCAAAATAATATTTGTAAATGCATAAAGTAAAAGGCATAAGATTACAAAGGGAACGAATAATGAAATATCTATCTATCATCGATTTAAATCTCACAAACCCCAGGTTAAAATCCATTGCTCTAGCCTAACTGATAAACTTCTTCAAAGGATTTCAAACTTGGCACACAACTAACATAAACCTTTGGAACTGTTTAATCCTCTTTGATCCTTAGGGCAATGTTAGTAGTACATATTGGAAATCATTTTTGTGTCTTTCTTTCAAGATTTAGTTGAAGCTCAAGATGTAAACATGGAATATCTCCTTCCCAAGTAGCTTTGTGTTACTCTATCTGGGCTATTCACTCAAAAGCCTTGCCATAGACTACTCCATCAGCCGAAGTTCATGCCTCCTGGGCTCTCTCTTCACAAAAGGGATTTCTCCACTGCCCCATGCATTCTTCAGATGATACCATATCCTTCCTTCTGCCCTGAATCCCTGAGGCCATGATTGCACTTATATTTACTATAAGATGGGTCTTCTGGGCATCATAGAATTAAACATCAACAAAATTCATGGGTTTTGACAATGATGGGAGGCACTGAGAAGTCTAATCATCTGTCTCTTTCAAGATAGCGCTCTCTAGCTATTGACTCTTTACCAGAGTTTCTTCATCAATGATTACCATACATCAGCATTCTTATACTTTTCCCATCCCAATGCTTTTTAATCCATAGCTGTAGTTTTACAAATTCCATTCTCTATCCCCAACTGACCACTCCCTTACTTCTATCCCCTTCAACTATATTGCCCCAATATCCCAATGCAGATTTACCTCTCCTTTATTTTGTGCTTTCTGCAATACATGTTCCATAAATAGCAAGTTTGCTTTCATTATAATCATTTTCCTTCATCAGTTCTCCATCTTCTGATTCTTACTGGGATCTCCCTAATGATCCTTCATCATTGTCCAGCCTTTTCAGTGTAAATTCCACTTTCATTCACTACTTCCCTATCTCCCAACTCACTGGTCATTGTGAGGGAGTCAGAATGCTCTTTACCACACATGGTCTCTTCAAAAATCATCTTCTACTACAATGATGGAGTAATTGTGCCTCTTTTGAGATTTATTTAGTCCAAATTTATCATACAATCATGATTCTTGTAACAGTTTTTATAGGGTCCTCAGGACATTCTCTTTCACTCTTCAATAAATTTAATACTGACTTCACAATCTTTCTCTCCATCCCAACCTCTGCCTTCACAATAGGGTACATCAACATAAGTTTTGATACTCCTTTAAATGCCTTACCTTCTCAATGCCTAAAAGTACTCAACTCCCATGGTTTGTTTATCCACTACATTTCAGATATACAGACTGTTATATCCTTGACCTTGCCATCACATGCAAGTTTTCTAATTCCATGTTCAAGAAATTCCTTTAACCAATTGCAAATTTTATATTTCCATTTTACTCTCTGCCTTAAGATTACCAACCTCCTCACTTTGTGACTCACCATGTCTTCCAATTCAATCATACTTCTGTTCTCTCCCAGGCTGATGATTTTTCACACTGTCCTCTCTTCCACATTTGACCCCCTTAGAGAATTAGTTCAGCTCCACACTATTCTCTACACCCAATCATTTTTTTTTTCCAACCATGCTTTGTTGATCTCCATTCTTAGTTTAATCCCACAATTCATTAACTTTTCATTAACTCACCATTTCCATAAATGGAGAAGAACAATTTGGAACTATGCCAAAAGTGCTATAAAATTGGGCATACCCTTTGATCCAGCAATACTACTTCTAGGTCTGTACTGCAAAGAAATCATAAAAATGGGGAAAGGACCCACATGTACAAAAAATATAGCAGCTCTTTTTGTGGTGGCAAAGAATTGGAAAATGAAGGGATGTTCATCAATTGGGGAATGGCTGAACAAGTTGTGGCATATGAATGTAATGGAATACTATTGTGCTATAAGAAATGATGATCCTGTGTACTTTGCACTGAAAAGGTGAGTTAATGAGTCAATAAACAAAAGAATATAATGTAGAATATGGAACACATTTCCTTGGCCAAAGAACAGAGCTTTGAGGGACACCAATGATTTAAGATGTAGTCTGGATGAAAATCCAGCAAAGGAAACTGAGAGGGAATAGACACACAGTAGTAAGAAGACCAGTAGAAAAATATCAATGAAACCTAAAGAGGAGATAGCATCCAACAGACTGCAATGATCCACATTGTCAAAGTCTGCAGAAAGAACAAAGAAAAAACACATGAGAATGTAGGGAATACAAATATCTTTCATCCTTATCTCACAAGAAGAAGTAGTCTATCTACTTCCATGCTATCCCACCTTCTATAAGAAATTGCCCCATCATGCCTTCTCACTAGTTTTCATCTTCTCCATATCTACTGGCTACTTCTATGTGCTCTACAAATATTTCCATGTTTCACATATCTTAAAGACAAAGAAAAAGCCTCATTCCTCCAAGATATTGTCCTATATTACCCATATTTTTCTCAGCTAATCTGTAGTAGAAATCAACTTACACTTACCTGCATCCATTTTGTTTCTTCTCACTCTCTTTCCAACCCTCTGTAATCTGGCCTCTCCCAAAGCCACAAATGATCTCTTCATTGATAACTTCCATTTGCTCCATTCTAATTTTTAAGGAAGTATTTTCTTCAGTGAGCTTTTGGACTTCCTTTTCCATCTGGCCAATTCTGCTTTTGAAGGCTTTCTTCCCCTCATTGGCTTTCTGAATCTCTTTTGCCATTTGGGTCAGGATAATTTTTAAGGTGTTATTTTCTTCAGTATTTTTTTTTGGTTCTCCTTTAGCAAGCTGTTGACTTGTTTTTCATGATTTTCTTGCATCACTCTCATTTCTCTTCTCAGTTTTTCCTCTACTTCTCTTACTTGCTTCTCAAAATGCTTTTTGAGCTCTTCCATGGCATTGGACTGATTTATATTTTTCTTGGAGGCTTTGGATGTAGGAGCTTTGACTTTGATGTCTTCTTCTGGTTGTATATTTTGATCTTCTTTATCACCAAAGTAAGATTGTATGATCTGATTTTCTTTGTGCTATTTGCTCATGATCTCAGCCAATTATTTGACTTTTAAACTCTTTGTTAAGGTAGGGGTTTGCTTCAAGTGAGGGGAATGTACTGTCCCAAACTTCCAGGGTTTTGTGCAGCTATTTTCAGAGATATTTCTAGGGACTTGTACATTTTCAGTTCTACCAAAGTGATGATCAAAGGAGAGGTGGCCTGTGTTCTGGCCCATGAGTGACCACAAGCACTCTTTTCTGCCTTGCAACTGTGAGGAGGATTCCCTCTCCACCACCACCACAAGCTCCACCATGCCAGCACTCCTCCTTGCCCAAGGACAGCCACCCAGAACTGTGACCCAGATCCAGGCACAGGCAAAGTAAGAGGATTCTGCCTCAGCACCAGCAAAGTGATCCCTCCAATCCCCCTCTGATCAGCAACTCAATTCCCCCTCTATCTATGGGCTGAGAGCTCCAGAAGCAGCCTCCACCCTGGGGCTGCACTGGGACTCCCACTCGACCAAGCTCCTCTCTCACTATGGTCTGACAGACCTTTCCTACTGACTTTCTAAGTTGTCTGTGGCATTTGTGGGCTGAGAAGTCTGGAAACATCCAGAGCTGCCAGTGATTAAGTCCCCTGAGGCTTGTTACAAGTTCACTAAGGCCTAGTCTTTGCTTGTGGGGCCCATCCTGAACTGTTGTGATTCTTTCCCAGCCTGGCACAACAGATTTTTCCAGTCAACCTTCCAGGTTGTTTTGGGTTGGAAATTTGTTTCACTCTGTCTTTTTGTGGATTCTAGTGATCTAGAATTTGTTTAGAGCCATTTGACAGGTATTTGGAGGGGTTCCTTAGGAAAGCACAAGGGGGAGAGCACAAGGAAGTCATTGCTTTTACTCTGCCATCTTGACTCTGCCCCCTATAAAAGTTATCATTAAAGCACACTGAATGCAAACAAATAAGGTGTTTCTATTATGTGTAGCTTTGTATTCATGGAGAAATTTCATGATTTCTTCATGAACTATGAACACCAATTTAAGGTACAGCTACAAGAAATGGCATGTTCCCAAAACTAAAAGTAGCCTTTTGTGTAAAGTTAGGTTCCAATTAAATATAACCAGGCTTTGAGAGGGATCTGAGCATGCTTAGTTTGCCTGTCATAGCACTCACTGTATCCCAGGTAGATGCAGTCTGTATGTTAAAAATTGGTGATACGTAAAATCTTGTTCTTTGACAAAGCCACTGAACTGTGTATGAGAAAATGAAGAGCATACACTGAGGCTTCTCCACAGAAATAAGACATAGCATATAATTGAGATAAAAAATGAAATTCAGTTTACATATTGTGTTTATTTCTCATCTAAATACTAAACATGATAATTTATTTAATGGTTAAATACTTAACCAAGTATTTTTCCAGTAACTCTAAGTCTTGGTTGTCATAAAATTACAGGCTTATTTTTAGGAATGGAGAGAAGAATTTGATTTCTAATTTTTGTAGTTAATAGTTTTCAATAAATGCTTGTTGATTTTAATTAACCTAAAATGAATCAAAGATAAAAGAAAAAAAGGGTAATTATTTCATTCATAGTCTGAGAGAACTTAGTGTAAACCCCCTGAAATCCTTCTATGGACCTGGTGCTCCCAGATTAAAAAACCCTGACTTAAAATTGGTGATATTCCACTGTTTCCAGTGACTCCAATCTGCTGCAACCAGTGTGGATGCCAGGAACTAAAGGGATGAGAAGGAAAATATCATCCTTTCCTTGATTAACTTTCTTTTACTCAGGCTCTGAAAAGGGCCTTGAAGTGTTTGTTTCCAATCTATGTTGTTATTTGTCCTGCTAAGAGTCAGGTGCAAAATGTGATCTGCTTGGGAACAATAATTTCATGTCATGGTGACCTTAGAACCCAGATTACAGGCAGGTAGATTGAGTAACCAAACCAGTAGCCAGACCAACATGGGAATTGACAATCAAGAAGCCAGGGACTTGAGTCCAAGAGAGTTTTTGGACTTGGAACTGGGAATGTGTTCAATGAGATTGTATCTAAACTATGTACCCACTCCTCTTCCCTTTCCCAGAGACTGAAGAGAGGTTGAAGGAGAGGAGGATTATGCCTCCCATGTGTTAAGGGGAGTAAGTTTGTATATTTGTGATCATAGCTTTTGAAGTAAATACATTCCTTTGTAAAAAAAAAAAAAGCTCCTATGTTATATAACTGAAAACTCAACTGAGACTTTTCTTTCAACTTTAATCAACAGTGAAGGAAAATACACAATCACAGGCAATGTCAGGATGAAAAGATTTAGATAAAAACAACAACCTAAAATAATGACATTGGTTGGATGAAACTTTTTCTCTTGAATAGGAAAACAGATGATCTCTTCTGCTTTGAGTTTTACAGATTAAAACTCATACTCAAAATGTTCTATTGTACCCTAATATAGACACACCAACTCTTTCTCCTAATATGACAAGAATTGCTGTAGGTATTTTCCAGTTCTTTTAGATTTGCTACCTTATATTTACCCTCAACTTCAAAAACAAGTTTTGAGAGAAACTTTTAGAAATTTCAAAAATATGTTAAGCAAGCATTAAGAGAAACTTTCCTAAGTTTAAAAAATATGTCAAAGAGAGAGAAGGACAATTAGGATCAGGGTCAGAAGTACATGAGATCTAGAGCCTGAACATGAATATGAGAAAATAGATGCAAGAGTCATACATAGGAGCAGAGCAAATTTTCTTCCTAAATAACACATGCCAAATTTGATCTTGGTTCTTTTTCTTTGACAGAGTCAATAAATTGTGCAAGAGAACATTGTAGACTATATGCTGAAACTTCTAGAAAAATTATACATAGTGTGCAATTGCAATGAAATATTAAATTGGGTCTGTCTATGTATTGTGTTTACTATCATGTTAACATGATAATTCACTTTATGTTTATACACTTAGCCAAATATGTGTCTAATGAAGTCTGGGATGTAACAAAATGACAGTCTTATTATTAGGAGTAGAGAGATGAGAAAAAGTAGAATGTGATTTCTAACTTTTGTGGTTAACAGTAGGTGCTTAATAAATGCTTGTTGAAATGAATTCAACTGCAATGAATTGAAGATAATATTAAGAAAAACTCATTATTTAGCTCATAGTCTGAGAGGATTTAGTGTAAATCCCCTGAAATCTATCTTTGGACCTGGGGACCTCAGGTTAAAATCTTCTGCCTTAAGGAGTTGGAGGAAGGGAGAATCTACCAGTTTGTCTGTCTACATTTTTCCTTGTTTTGTGGTCAATAACATTTCCTAAGTGCCTCCATTGACATGCAGAACACAAAAGCAGCTCCAAAGCCTTCCCAACTCAGTAGGCACAGTGTTGAGTCTACAGCAAATGTTAGTTTAAGTAAGTGAGGCTAATCTCCCCTATCCTCAGGGACATAATTAGGCTCTTTCTCTCATTAATTGTCACTAGGCCCCTAAAAGACTACTAGGGGTAATTGACAAATAAACTATCATCATGCTATTTTAGAGACAGAGATGTGGAGCGATAGGGAGGGAACAATGTGTTTTCACAATGTTCCTTTGTGAGGCCAGAAAGCTAATACTGACTTCCTGGCTCAGTCAGCCCAATAGTGTGTCTACAAGATCAAACTATCTATCAACATCCAATGAAGTTAGTAAGTATGACACAATCAAAGTTGTAAATGGTGTTCTATAGTGAAGAAAATGATGAACAGAGGAATGAATTCAAGTAGGCTAAGTTTTTGTAGATATTTTCTAAGAGGACGGGCTTATGTTTGCTTAAAATTTTAAAACATTAATCACACACAATCTGCTGCAATCTGCAAGATAAATTGTATGTGGGGAGGATTTATTTGACATTTCTCATGTCAGAATGAATGTCAAAGTAGAATAACCCTTTGGTGATTTGGTTTTGAAGTTATTTCAATGATTAGATTTCCATTGGAATTCAGGAGAGTATGGTTAGTGTATATCTTTCAACTTTGGTGTAAGAGATCTAATACTGCCTGTCACTACTTGTCACTTAGGCATTTCTGAGGCTAAATACTCTCCTTTTATAGTTTTAATTGCCTAAGGCAATTGTGAGGTTAAAATGAGACAATTCATATCTATACATACATATATATATATATATATATATATAAATTTAGAGAGAGAGAGAGAGAGAGAGAGAGAGAATTATAATAGTTTTGTGTCTAATATATACCTTGGTTGAGTCAATTAATGTCTCATGTCACAGTTCATTCTCAAAGACTCCTTGATTGCACAGAAGGTGCTGGTCTATTGTAGCAAAAGGAGTTTCCTCATTAAACATTCCCTATACCAAAAAAAAAAATCAAATATTTGATCTTAAAAGAGTTCACATTTAATATTTTTTTCTTTGAGCTCTGATTTTACTCTCTGATAATAAATTATCACAAAACACAAACTTTCAGATTATCCTTTCAATGACTTCCTTGCTTTGTGTTGAAAGGAAAGAAAGTTCTTTTTGGGTAAGATAATCTAATAATTGCACAAATTATTCTTTTTCTTAAAATATATTTGTTTCATGCTTTTTTGAAGAAGGGCTTCTTTTTATGAAAACATTGCAATCAATCTTTTGGAATGTATACTCACAGAGTACAGGAACAATTTCAATTGTATCTTTCTATCTATAGGAGCTATCAAAATGCCTGGCATGTAGTAGGCATTTAATAACTGCTTATTATGTGATTGATGGATAGAGATGGATAATACATCATTGGAATCTGCAACTTTAGTGGGACAATTACAATTTTCTCTAAACTTTTTTCAGTCCTACTGGAATCCATATCCAGAAATATCACCAACCACAGTACAACTAATATATCCTAATATGTCTTGCCATTCCCTAATACCATATTTATGGTTTTGACAAAGTTGTATTCAGGCAGAGCACCTCAAATCCTCTTAAATGCTTTTGAGAGCCTCTAGATTTCCAATTATCCCTTCATCTCTATTAGTAAATCTGGATGTGTATTAAAGTATATTTCCATTGTGAAGGAGAAACCCAGATAGGACCTTTGATATGCTAGCATAATAAAGATTTCTATCACAAAGAATAAACAACTAAATGAGCAGCAATAAACTTAATTTGCACATTAGATATGCTTTTCCAAGTTCCAACATTTCAGTAGAAAATAATGCTGAAGCAATGAGGCCTATAATTGAACATCCCAAACTTCTCCAGTGGGGAAACAGAAACAAATGTTGCCTGAAAACAAGATCATTTGTATAGCCTGCTGTTGCTCTGTTTTTTAATAATTTTCCAAATGCCAAATCAAATAATTTCTGGTTTTTATGTGATTTTCATATACTTCTTAGTAAATATACTCTTGCTAAATGTGATACAATGCATTACTCCTCAGAGGAGAAGGTTGCCTAAACCTGGTTTCCCTTCAAACATCATCCTGTGCTTCTGTAACAGCCTCAAATTACACTTGGCATCTTCCATGGAAATGTGTAATATTGAGGTTAATTGTGCTTTCAACATAGCATTGGAAAATTACCTCATCCCACTGAGTTTATGAAAGTCAAAATTTTAAGTCCATGTAGTACATAAATCCAGAATCCTCTTATTTTAGATAAGCCATAATAACCAAAAAAAGTACTCCGAAAATAGCTAAATCTTGTAACTATTATTTTTTGCATGTTACCTAACAGCAACATCTCTTGCATGACTAAGGCTGATCAGCCAGTTCTAAAAGAGGTAATTGTTTTACCTGCTTTCCTAATATTCTTTATTTGTTTTTCAGCCATCGTATTACCATGAAGATCATTCTATGTTTAGTTTGTTTAAAAAAATCAACAGAAAAAAACAAAATCAGACATCATAAGATAATAAAACACAAATCCCAATACCAAGCCATTTCAACAATGGACATGTTGGTTGTAGATCTTGGCACTGACAATTGCCAAAAAAAAATTAGTAGAATAAATGGTAGGATATCATTCTTTTCATTTTTGGAAAGACAATTTTCATCTTATATCCAGATTGAATTGAAAATCTCTCATGTGTATTACATAGATGTGTTTATATGTAATATATACATGCATATATAATACCTGTGTATGTGTGTTATTGTTTGTCCTTAGTTCTCAAAGAGGACCATGACATCAGGGACATGATGACATGACTTGCAATTGACTTTGATTTAAATGAAAGAGGGCTGTGCAAAGTCACCAGCCTCACTTTCTCCTCTAGAGCCATCTGGGTATAGTGGCCAAATATCAATCAGGATGACTGGAGATGGACCAGGATGCAGTAGGAGACTTTGACTTTTTTAAGCTAAGGTCTTTTCAGGTTCTCACTTTGAGTGAGGCAATGCCCAATCAGTGAACAGGTCTTTTTAAGAAGTGAGTCAAGGGATGGCTCCTATAATAATAATAATAATAATAATAATAATAATAATAATAATAATAAT
>NW_020954551.1:24420506-24458336 GCF_900497805.2 Vombatus ursinus | reverse complement strand
ATAATAATAATAATAATAATAATAATAATAATAATAATAATAATAATAATAATAATATCAAACTGGGAGGGAAAGAAAAATAGTTACTATTTATATTCACTCTGAGCCAGGAAGGCCCAAAAAAATAACCATTAAGTGGTGCTTAGTCAGGGACTTATTGTTGTCCAATCCATGAGATCCAGAATGAATTGGGTTTAAGGTTGATGTTTGAGAAAGAAATCTATCTAGTAAACCCCAAGTCAACTAGGCAGCTTTCAGCAATCGAAATTTACCTTTCTTTGGGCAGAATACCCTCAGGGGTGAGGACAGGAGAAGAAAGGATAGTAGAGGGGAAAGGAGGGGAAAAAAGGGGAAGATCTGGGAGAGAGGGGAAGAGGAGGACATTTGGTCAGCAATCCTGAGAATGTTCCCTTCACACTTTGATTTTTTTTTTATTAAAGGGGCCATCCCTTGACTCACTTCTTAAAGAGGCCTATTCACTGAATAGGCATTGCTTCACTCAGAGTGAGAACCTGAACAGACCTTAGTTTAAAAGAGCCAAGGTCTCCCACTGCATCCTGGGCCATCTCCAGTAGTTCTGATCTGTATCTTGCCACTGGACTCAGATAGCTTTAGAGGAGAAAGTAATGCTGGTGACTTTGCACTGCCCTCCCTCACTCAAATCGAAATCAATTGCAAGTCATGTCATCATCTCCCTGATGTCATGATCCTCCTTGAAAATGAAGGACAGACCACAATCTATGTGTAGTCCAAGCTGCCTGAATGGGGACCCAGCTGGCCAGTTCCAGTTGGGCAACTGAACTTGTCATATGTGTGTGTTGTATTATTGGACCCACATAAATATATACAAACATAAACATATATTTCTACATGTTATATAAACATAACATTATATATCACTAAACTGCAGAGTTTAATAGCTTCTATAATTATATACATAGTCATATATACATTTACATATATACATATAAAATACACAAATATACACTCACACTTCATTAAAACTTTGGGGACTATACATACATTCATACATATGAGTGAATGTGTGCGTATATACACATGTTCTTAGCAAATTGTTCCTGGCAATTGCAAAGGAAGAGAAAATTTATGTGTTTCAATCATGTTTAATAGATTTAGGAAGGTTCTATAAGTTTTTCCATGTTACATGAAGATAAATGGGAAGGGAGGACATTGACTTCCCTCAGTGAAAACCAGAATACATGTTGTGTTTTATGAACACAGTGAGAGTGAGTTATTTTGGCTACTATAAATAAAACAAAACAAAAGAAACAAAAAATGCTACTGACTATTAAAATTGGTCAATAGAAGCATTTCAAGTTTTGTTGTTCTCTTAAAATTTTCCAGCTAAAAACTTATCCAAACAATTCATAGTATCATAGATCATAGACCTAAGTGTGGTAGTAAACTCAGAAGCTATCTATTTGAACACCATTTTACAAATGAAGAAACTGAGGTTCAAGGGATGTTTAGTAATTTCCTATGGAAAGATAGTCTGAAGATCATAAAGTTTGAGGAAGAAAAGCTGTAAGATAACATTTAGATCAGTTCTTAATATTTTGTGTCATGATTCTCTTTGACACTCATGTGAAGCCAACACACCTCTTCTCAAAAAAAAAACACTTTTAAAATACAGAGGATTAAAAAGAATTGAAATAAGGTTACCAAAATATTAAAACAAAAACAGCAACAACAAAAATATCATAAGTTTCATCTACTATAACTTTCTCACTTTACAAATGAAGGAAATGAGCCACTTATAAGGATGTTAAGCAACTTGCTTAAAATGACAAATAGTAAATATTAGAGGAGAGTTTTGAATTTAGATCCTTAGACATGCAAGGCAGTAAAAATTTCAGCAAGTACCTTAATATTTTAATAGAAGACATAAATAGATTGAGGGAACCATGATAGGATAATTTAGCCACAGCTAGAAGGAACCTTAGAAACCAACAAGTGTTATTCTCTCATTTTAAAGATAAGGAATCTGAAGCCCAGAGAGGATGGGTGACTTGCCCAAGGTCACACAGATTTGATCTGGACCCAAGGTCTCTGATATAATATTTGCTGGTCTTCCATTAGAAAATAGCAAATATTTGGCACAGTTGTCCTCTGAAAACAAAAACAAAAACAAAAAAACACTTTGCTTGTAGTCTGAATTAAGCTGTGTGATCTCAGACAAACCTCAAAGCATTTTGGCAGAGAACATTTGGACATAACAATTAATTTTGGTCAGGATCTCATCTGAGAGCAGGAATGGACAATGGGGGTTATTGGCTTATCTTGAAAGGGAATTTTCATTTCAAAAGAGAAAAGCATTTACCTTTTATAGGCTATCTAATGTCTAATAGATTAAAATGAGACTTCCAGCTGTTAGATCTCACTAGAAATCTGGACAAGAGACAAAGATGACATGATCTACTGGGTGTTCATGAAAAAGGGAAAAGATTTGATTTGGAAAGTTTATCTGAAAGACCATTTAGGCAAAGTGCTGATGCTGATGTTTAGTATTTGTCATTTTTTTTTAATTCTAACATATTTAAATTGTTCCAAATGTCATCAGTAAGCAAGGATCACATTATGGAATTCCTAGAAGGGCAACATGAAAGACAACAAGTAAGTATACTAAAAAAAGAGGATGTTTTGATTCTCTTTGTCCATAACTATCCAGGACAGATTGCTTGCTACCAATATGTACTTTTTTATGATGATGATGAAGATGAAGAAGAAGAAGATGATTATTATATAGTCAGAGAGAAGTAGTAGATAGTTAGATAACCTGAGAGATAGACATGGATTCACATTACACTTCTGATGAAAATTGGCTGTATGACTATGAGCATACCACTTAATCTTTCAATACCTCAGGCCCTCCTTTAAACCTATAAATTGCAGATTAGGTGTCCATCTTTGGTATTATGAGCTTCCTCACTGGCAGTTGCCCATAGCAACAGAATCACATCCTACCTTCTTCAGGATACCTTCCCCAGTTTCCTGAACCCAACTTCTATTGATACACCCTTCCTTCTGAGATTACCACCCATTTACACTGTATATATCTGTATATATATAACTGTTTACATATTGTGTTTCCTCCACTTAGAATATGAGCTATCATGAGGTCAGGGAACATATTTTTTGCCCTTTTGTTAGCTGGCATAAAATAAAAAAAAACTTAATAACTATTTGTTTATTGTGATAATAATTATTACTATCAAAATTATAATTATTATAGTGAACATGTAAAGATTCCTATGATTTTCATGATAAAGGGCTTAAATATGATGCTTTCACGAAAGTTTATTTCTCTCTTGGATTTTTGTATTCTATTTTCTGTGGATATTAGCTTATTTTTTTAAGTTACATTGCCTTTTCATGAAGATGATCTGTAGGCTCTTCACCCTGGATAAATGTATGTCACAGATCCAACTAATTTTCTGGTTTTCACATGGTGAAATGAGTTGTGTTGTCTTTATGGGTAAGAATCATGGAATTCACAGAGTTTTTACTGGCAATATGAAAAACTAACTCCAGCACTAATCCCATTGTCATAAACAACCCAGTTTTTCAAAAGAATGGGCAAACCTCATATTGTTAGTACTAGAATCTGGGCTTGCTCAAAATAAATGTCCTCCCTTGAGAGAATACAAACTCTTTAAAAGTGGGGATTGTTCCATTTTTTGCCTCTGATTCTTCAGAGTCTTGCACAGTGTCTATTAGACAGATGTTGCACAATTTGTTGACCGGTTGAGAAGACAAACAGAATTACCATTTTATTATAGCCATAGTAAATAGTACAATGGTACTTGATAAACAGTATATATTAATAAATACTTTTAAATGAATAAAGGTCAGTGCCCTGAGGAAGTAAACTCATGGTATTTTTTCTATACTTTTTTTCAGATGAGACATTTGATCTCTACCTATATTTTCCTCAACTTAGCAAGGTCATATCACATCTTAGAGTATTTACCTATTTCCCATTATAGATGTGAGTGAAAAGTGGTTACAGATCACAGATTGTCTCTGTTATAAAATATAGTCGTGGTATGTGTTGGAAGCACTAAGTCCATTTCTGTCTTTAAAAAAACAACAAATCCATCTTTAGGAATGGCTGTTTTTCAAAATGAAACACATCAGGTAGATTTTGACACATCACATTTCACCAGTCACATTGTGCTCCAACTCTTCAGACAAGAGTTGTCATAATGAAATATCCTTGAGACAAGTTGGCAGTGATATCTTCCAGGGACAGAGTGGAGACTGATCTTCTCTGAGACACTTAAATGGACTGATGGGGTGATAAAGTATAACCACTTAAAATCTTCATTATCTAAGAAAGATGTTTAAAATTTTAAAAAAATCTGAATTTCCTAAATGGAGAACTTAAACATTTTTGAGGAATTAGCATCACACCCTATTTCAATGAGTTATTCATTTTAGCTATCCAAAGAAACCAATCAATTGAGGCAAATGACCATTTCAAGTGAATGTGGTAGCTTATTATATTAGCATTCAGCAAAGTGAAATAGCAAAGATGGGGAATAGAGAAAAGCCTTCAAATACTAATTATGTCCTTTGGGAATGTATGTGAGAACATTTTCATAAGAAGAATAGAATATGTCTTGAAAGACTTTAAAATATAGTATTCTGTTTTACCATCTTCTACAGTACAGACCTAGATGTTTATGACAGTAAGAATAGAGCAGTGACTCATGAATACTATGTTTTTGGAATGCATTTTAATCCTTTTATCCTTTGAAAGAGCTGTCTATTTAAACAGTGATATTTTACATACTCAGCAATGCATTACGTTCAGTATGGTTGTATCCATGGCCTATATACATAGGTAATTACATCTAGAGGAATGTTTCTGAATTAAGTCCTGCTTAACAAATTACACGAGTTAAATGACTTCATCAGCATTTCCATAGCCCAGCACATGAAGACATTTGAGGAAACTCAAATATTTTGAGTGGAAGCTGTAATTTGTGACTAATTATCCTCCAATGTTATGTTCAGCTGGTTTTATAAACACCAGCTCTGAGAGTTGTCTTATGATGGTACCACTCTGTTCAAATGGAGAGGTGTGAACCAACTTCAAAGACTTAAAACCACTGCCCCGCTATGAGTGGCACTTGGTGAATACCAATATATAAATGCCTCAAGCAGGTTGCTAACACAAGTAGGGAAGAATCATAAAATTAAAAATTCTGTACAAGGTGTTTAAAGTGGTGATATGGTATCAACAGGTACACACATTCCCAATAAAAATACAATACAAATGAAGTAAAATTACCTTTTATGACCAGGTTGCCTGAAGACTTGGCAATGCCAAACTGATTTGTTGCTATGCAAGTATATGTTCCTGCATCTGAGTTGGTAACATTATATATCTTGAGACTGCCATCCTCTAAGATATAGAATCTAAAAAAGTTGAAGAGAAAAACAGATATAAGATATAGATATAAATAAGATGTAGAATCTAAAAAAGTTGAAGAAAAAAAGTATATTATTAATGGAAGCAGGGCCATTTTATTATGGTTAAAACTTACAAATCTTTATCTAATGAGGATATTAAATTCTCATGTTTTAATAACCCATAAAACCCCTTGATCTAACTCTGTGCCTCTGCTCATGTTCAATTGCTGATTATTTACTTTAGATTGCAAATTTCCCCCTTTTCCTCTAAATGCTGACATTATTATAATATAACTCAAAATATGAATTTATTATTTGGGTTTTATGTTAACATTCAATAGGGATGGAATGCTGATATAAACCAATATTATTGGGCAAATAAGGAATGTAACTTTTAACCATATATTTGAAGAAGTCACAGATTTACTTAGTTCATTAGTAAAAATTTAATTCAGCTTTGGAGAAATAAAGAGAGCTCTATATAATATCTAGCCTGAGGCTCCATATATGGTGAGATTTCTATGTAGTCTCAAACACTGAAGGATTGTCAATATCCTTGGGATCCTGTCAGATTTAATGGAATGAAGGTGTCCTTGTGGTTATTTTCAAGCCAAAGGAACTTCTTGGATCCTAGAACAATCATGCCTCCTTAATGAAAGTTGGAGGCATTTTTGAAAGATGAAAGAATTGAATACACTGGGTGCTCACTGAAAAATTGAAGTAAACAGTGTTTCAACCTTTGTTTATATTGTTTCTGCATTTGACAAAACAATACCTATGGAAGTTTCCTTGGAATTTAAATATAGCTAAAATTATGCTTTCCTATGCCACTCCATAATTAGGGCAAACTTCAGAATGATAGTAATTATACCAAGGTTCTCCATAATTAGGGCAAACTCAAAATGATAATCATTGTAGCAAGATTCCAGATTTTAGGTGAGGAGAAATTGAAACATTTATTCATTTTAAGTCATGCGTATTCTCAAGGTTTAAAATATATATATATATATATATATATATATATACATGAAATAGATTAATAGCATTAACAACATACCCTTTAAAAACTTTATAATAATAATAGCTCTCACTTATGCAGTACTTAAAATTTTTCAAATCACTTTACATACATTATCTCATCCAGTCCTCACAATAGCTTTGACTATAGATGCTTTTATCCCCATTTTGCAGGGAATACAAAACTGAGAGTTTCTGGGACTTTCCAGAGTCACAATTTGAACCCAAGTGATCCTGACTCCCCATCCAATATTTTATCCTCTATGTAATGCTGAATCTCAGTAACCATGCTTGTGAGTATTTAACCTTTGTAGCAACAAAAAAGCCAGAAATTATTGTTTTTGGATGAAAATGAAAAAATGGCAAGAAATTAATAATCATATCTTTTAAGGTATGAAAAAATAGTATTTTGTTACATTTCAGGTATATTTTATTACTAATATAGGTATTTCATGAAATATAGCTAATAGAGTTAATTGCCCACTTTGAAACATTGTCACTCTTCTAGCTGAGTACAGTAACAAATGGTGATTTGAATGAAATCCACCTCTAATTTGAGGTTAATTGTCACTGGCTGTGTTCAACTCACTGTCAAGTGAATAGAAGCAGTCACATCCGTATTTGGAGTATTCACTGATACATAACTAGATACAAAAGTCAGGCCCTTTGCAGTGTATTGGAGAATGCCATTTTCCCCTGTTCCTGAGATATAATTCAAGTCACTGCATAATACTATTTAAGTTTTAGAATTCAATAGTCCATTACAAAGTTTAAGTGTAATTTTAATTCAATGGAATTGATTGTTAATTTCTTGTTCTGCCACAAAGGTATGTTGGAAATATGGAATGACCTCTTTCCTTACATTCTACAAATAAGTGCTTATTTGGTTGTATTAGGAAGTGGAGTTTGAGAATGTAGTATTTGCCACATATCCACTATGTTTTTTTTTTTCAAACTACCCATGGGATTTCTGGGGGTGGAGCAAAGATGATGAAATAGAGAAAACAATCAGTTGAGCTCTCTCAATACTGCCCTCTAAAAAACTTTAAACTAAAGCCTCAAATTGAATTCTGGAGTGGCAGGGCAAACAAAAAGTCAGAGTGAGATATCCTTCCGGTCCGAGACAACTTAGGGGGTCAGAAAGAGAGATCTGTGACCTGAAGATGGAGGAAAGCCCCGAGCCCAAGTGGATAAAACACCAGTGTTGGGACTAAGTGGTGGTGACAGGAGCCCTCAAGCTGTAGATAGTAAGGAGAGGGGGAAGGGGAGGGAAGGGGAGGATTGTGCTAGCACTAGATACAAGACAAGATGCTGTTTGGCAACTCCATTGCCTATATATACTTCTAGGTCACAGTTTGGGGGCAAAGAAGAGTAGTTTTGATCAAGAGTGGGTGGGATTCTTGAGAAGCAGTGTTGCTTTCAACCCCAAGTGAACAGGAGCTCTGGAACGGTATTATCTCAAGACTTAAATGATCAGAGAATCAATGGAACATCTCATTTCTGGTCCCAGGGGACAATATTAGGAATAATTTACCATATGAATAACAAAATCAACAAAAATCATAAAATTATAACAATAAATGCAGAAAAAGCCTTTGACAAAATATAATACCCATTCCTTTTTAAAATGATAGGTACTATCTATCTAAAACCATCAGCACACATTTATCTATATCAGGGATCAACTTGAAGCCATCTGGATAAGACCAGAGGTGAAGCAAGCACGGCTATTATCACCATGATTTTTCAATATTATACTAGAAATTCTAGCTTATATCAATAAGATAAGAAAAATAAATTGAAGGAATAAAAATAGGCAATGAAGAAACAAAATTATCCCACTTTGCAGATAATGTGATGGTATACTTACAGAACCCTGGTGTATCAACTAAGAAAAAAAAAACTACTTGAAATAATTAACATCATTAGCAAAGTTGCAGGATATAAAACAAACCCATATAAACCATCAGCATTTCCATAAACCACAAAAAAAATAAAAACAGCAGAAAGAAATAGAAAAAGAAATTCTATTTAAAATAACTGCAGACAACATATAATAATTAGGAGTCTACCTGTTAAGACAATCCTAGGAATTACATGAAGACAATTACAAAACATTTTTTTCACACAAATAAATATAGCTGTGAACAAGTGGAGGAACACTAATTGCTCATTGATAAGTTGAGTTAATATAATAAAGTTGACAAGTCTACATAAATTAGCTTAATCATTCAGTGTCATACCTATTAAACTACCAACAATGTATTTTTAGACCTAGAAAAATATTAATAAAACTAATCTGTCATACCAAAGGGTCGAGAATATCAAGGGAATTAATTAAAAAAGTGAAGTAAGGTAATGTAGCAGACTAGATTTCTAACTATATTACAAAGTAGTAATACTGGCTGAGAAATAGAGTGGCAGATAAGTGGAATAGATCAGGTACACAATATACAATAGTAAGTGGACATACTAATCTAGTGTTTCATAAACCAAAGATCCAAGCTTTGGTAGTAAGATCTAACCATGTGATAAAAATCGCTGGAAAATGAGCAGAACCAAAAGAACATTATATACAGTAACAATAATATTTTAAGGATGATCAACTCTGAAAAAATTGCTACTTTAATCAAGACAATAATTTAAGAGAATTCCAAAAGGCACATGATGCAAAATTCTATCCTCCTTCAGAGAGAGAACTTATCAACTCTGAGTGCATATTGAGGCATGCTTATTTTCTTTATCTTTTTTTCTTTTTAGCTCTATTTTCTATTGCAACATGACTAATATAATAATATATTTTGAACACTCCTAGGGCTGTATCCCAAAAAGATTATAAAAATGGGTAAAAGACACACATATACACAAAAATATTTATAGCAGATTTTTGCAGTGGGCAAGAATTGGAAATTGAGGGGATGCCCAACAATTGAGGAATGGCTGAAGAAGTTGTGGTATATGAATGTAATGAGTACTATTGTGCTATGAAAATGATGAGCAAGCGGACTTCAGAAAAATGTGGAAAGACATATATGAACTGATGCTAAATGAAGTAAGCAGGACTAGGAGAACATTGTACACAGTAACACACACATTGTGCAATGAATAACTTTCATAGACTTGACTCTTCTCAGCAATGCAAGGATCTAAGACATCTTCAAAAGACTTATGATGGAAAATGCTGTCACATCCAGAGAAAGAACTATGTAGTCTTAATGCAGATAGCAGTGTACTATTTGCTCTCTTTTGCTATTGTTTTGTTTTGTTTCTTCTTTTTGGTGGTTTGGTGGTTCCTCTTATTGGTTCTAATTCTTCTTTACAACACGACTAATGTGAAAATACATTTAATATGAATGTATATGTAGAACCTATAAAAATTATTCCAAATGGCCAACTTAGTAATTTTTGTTCACATCAAAACCAAACAAACTAGTTAATAGTTGGAACTTTCAATATTTATCACCTATATACCACCTAAGGCTTTATACATTATCTAAATCAATAAATCTTTTTTTCAAATAACAAGCATATATTAAGTGCCTACTACTTATAAGGTATTGCTATAGTATCTGAAATTAAAATGGGGAAAAAAAATGAAATCTGCCCCCAACATGAGCAGACAGTCAGAGAAAAAAATAATATATACATATACATATACACACTCATATATATATGTACATATACATATACATACTATATACACATACATATACACACATACATACATACATATGTACACATATATCTAGATAGATAGCTATACTGTTTTTCTCTAGGCTACATTCCTGAGTCATATCCACAGGACTTTGTCTATCATGCCATAGAAAATACTTTATCCTAGAAGTGTACCCTACTCTAGACTACTTTTCACATTAGAAATATTATCTTCCCCTGTAGCCTCTCCCTCTTATTAGCTGGTCATTCCCAGAACCTCCATTTTAAGGAGAAGGTCTAGGTCAATCATATCTTCATTCTTTTGGATATTGAACTCCTGACATCTGCACTGGAGTTTGTCTGCCATGACCCCATGTTAAGTACCTTTATTCCCCACCACTCTGCCCCAGTCCTACCAAAAATGCTGAAAGGAACTTTAGCCCAATCTCTTCTTCAATTTTGGAACCAACTCATAAACTAACTCAGGGATTATTCAAGGTATGTATCATTTTGAACCGAATTCATGAGCTTTAGCAACCAATTAAATATTATAATCTGGGGAATGAATGAATGAATATGAATATATAGATTTCCCCTCTAATTGAAAGCTATGAAAATTGAAACATTTTGTAGACAGTGAGCTATATGTACATTTTTTTGTTTTTTTAATTTTTTAATTTTTTTTGTTTTTTTGTTTTTTTCTATATGTCCATTTAGCACATTGTTATAAATCCTGATATTATTTGAGTGTGAGAGCAATAGTTCATAAATACCCACTTTTCTGTATTAAAATAAGTTGAATTTTTTAAATAATTATGAACAATATTTTCGTGGAAGGACCATATTAGAACTGAATACTTATGAATGGTTCTCTGATTTTTTGAAAAATTCATTATTTTAATACTGTGAATTTTCCATCCATTCATGCACATCACAACCCCTTCATATTTTGGGAATTGTTATGGTCAATATTCTCAGTGCACTGATTATCATGGTCAAATAATTCATCATCAAATGGCTATTCTACTGGTTAAGATGTACTATTTTGAGTTGTAGGCAATAATTAGAATGATTCTTAAGATGTATCTTTAAAAAAAGTCCTTATGATATTACATATATTTTATTTGATTCAATTTTATATTACTAGACTTATTTTTAGATCAACTATATTTCATAGTTTATTCTTTCAAAAGCTTGAACAATATTGCAATTGATTTTAAGAACACAATGAAGTATCAGAGCAGAACTTTGTAGTTAATTTATGAAAGAATATTAACAATACTTATATAAAACAGTATGTAATAGATTACTTGTGATCTATGTCATTGGTTGGGATAAGAATAATGATTATAAGATTATCTTCTATTATTAGAAAATACTTTAGAGTCTGTCACATCCCATTTGATTTTATAGATAAGGAAATTAAGGCCTAAGAAGTTTAAGTAATATGCCTAATTTTACCCATCACAGATCCCCTAACCTATGAGGAATTTGATCCATAAGGCAAAATGTACATTCAAACTATTTTAATGCAATATGTCATAGGTACATAAAATAGTATTAATAGTAAGTTTATTTTATAAATCAATGAACTTGTGGTTTATCCAATTAATTCATTGTCATAAATCAGGTATCAGGACACTAAGGGAATCTGATATGGCTCACTTAAGTTTTAATGTGAGAAAGGAAGGAGTAAATATTTAGAACCTGTGGGGTTGTCACACTCTTAGTCCCATTCTCAATAGTGCATCAAAGTGTGGACTTCCTGGACTAGTATGAGGGTAAAAGGAGATTGGAGGTACAGAGAGTAAAAGAAAACAGTTCCAAGACAGATTGTCTTCCTTTATAATTTTCTCCATGAACAACCCCTTCCTGGACCATTCTTTCTTGACAGCAATTCCTGAATTCAAACAATATATTTGCTATGGTGCCAAGTATTTGGGATATAAAGAAAAGTTGGAAACTCAGTTCCAGACCTCAAGGAGCTCATATATTCTAATAAATAAAGTGTTTAAACAAATATGAACACAAAAGATATGTATAGTGTAAGTAGATGGTGATTTAAAAGGGGAAACGTATTAAGAGTCAAATAGGGGATTTTATTTTTGACCCTGGAGGTAAAGGGTAGCCATTTTTGTCAAGTCATGATGCCAGACAATGGGAACAAAAGGAGAGTTAGGAAAGATCCTGCCTTTAAGAAACTTAAAATCTAATGTGGGGTAGGGTGGGAAGGAATGATCATTATAGACATATAAAAGTCATATGATAATTTTAGATTGTGAAATACACAAGGAGTGGGTGTATATAAAATGCCTTGGGGAATATGAGTGATCAATTATTTTAGCTGAAGGAGGGTGAAGAGGTATGAGGGAAGGAAAAGCAGAGGCAAGGATGCTTTTGGAGAAGTGCTTCCTGATTTGTGACTTGAAGAGAGAAACTTCAAAGGCAAAAGACAGAGAAAGTTGAATTTAGGCATAAAGGACATGCAGCAAGAGCCAGGACATAGAGACAAGAGAGGGCAACATGAAAAAAAAAAGAAGGTGAGGTGTATATTAGAGTATTCCCAGAACATAACATAGATGAAAAAGATGACTATGACCGAAGCTTTGAATATTACATTAGGACCAGGTGGAGGAGTGTCAAAAATGACAGGATTATAGTTACTGCTTTTATTCAGTAGAGAAGGGGAAACCACTGGATGTTCCTTAGTAGAAGAATGAATAGATGAAAGGTCTATATTAAGAAGATTACTCAGACAGAGAAAAGAAATTAAAGGACACAACGGAAAGAAAATTGAAACAAATATAAATCATATCCACTAAGATATAAAAAAATGCTATTATTTTGTTACATTTCATTTGTTGGTTTTATTTAATATGCACATCATTCTGTGATGTTTGCTGGATGAGGCACAAATAGTCATGATGAGAAATCCTCTATTAAATTGCATAAAGGGTTCAGATTACTTCTCATTTACTTTTTCCACTGGTATTAAAGTGAAGAGAAGAGAAAGAAGAGAGCAAAGAGTCTCTATGTTGTGGTGATTTAGACTGGACTAAATCATACAATCACAAAATATTATAGATTTAGAGATGAAAGGGACCATAAGGCTCATTTAGTCAATACTTCTCATTTTGCAATTAAAGAAAGTAAGGCACAGACAATTTAATAGATTTGTCAAAAGTCACATGAGTAGGGCCAGAATACAAACCCAGATTCTATGTCTCTAAATCCAATAGTAGTTTTTCTGCATTGAGCTGCCTACATTAAGCTGTTCAATTAAATAATAACTAAGTAAGTGAGCAGGGGAATTCTAAGACTGTCACTTAACAAAATGTGTACAAAGCACACCTGCCTGCAAATTGCTAGACAGTTACTAGACAACCTAAGTAAGAGATTCATTCATAAAACTATTTATTGAAATACTTTAATTGGTGATTCAGTAACTTCAAGAGAAAGGTGAGTCTCTTTTCAGCCCTGATTTTTGAATATGAGATAACTAAAGACAGTGTTTGAAATAAAATCAATGACATTATCACAATAAATTAAAATGCCATTTCCTTTGGATTTATACTTCTCTTAGTTATGAGACTTTTACAAATGTAGGTAAAATGTTATTATTTTTATTATTATGTGATAAGATCATAAATGAACTCTACAGACACATCAGAATAACATCACACTGATTGCCAAATTAAGCATTAAGGTTGAGAAAACTGATTAGTAGACAATAAATATGGCAGAATTACATACATTTTGAGTGAAATGTATGTCCAGGTGTTACTTGAAAGTAGTAAAAGTTAGTTATTTCTGAGTAGTCCATGCAATCAAAAACATTCAAACCCTTCAACTCGCTGAAGATAAAATATATTTCGAAAGACGATTTAGAGATTACATGTAGAATTGTCTGCTCTTTCCCCTAAGATCTTTACTTGAACATTTCCTTGACAATAACACATTAGATCCCATTGCACTGGTATCCCACCCAATAGGATGAGAAAAGGTTTCAGTGTAATAAGGTTTGGGTAGAAAACTTGCCTTTGACTCTGTGTTCAAATCAATCTCAAGTCCTCATTTTTACCATCTGAAGAATGAGGGTACTGGCTTATATCTCTACTAACTCTTTTATTCTATATGTATCTGCCTGTAATGTGTGCCTTTCAGAAAGATGAAAAAAAGAAACACAAACATTTAATTTTAAAAACTAAGTGCTGTTTAGTTAACAATTCTTTTTTATGGAAGAATATATATTATAACTTAGGCATATGGACACTGAACTGAAGTGCTCCAAAGATTCTGGAATGGAATAACTGATTTCCAGAAAAACAATTCCTTTTTTTTTCTTTTGGGTGTTATCTCCACAAATATTTTAATTTTTTTTATTTTTAGTTTCCAACATTTACTTCCACAAGATTTTGAGTTCCAAATTTTCACCCCATCTCACCCCTCGCCCCACCCCAAGATGGCATTCATTCTGAATACCCTTTCCCCTAGTCTGCTTTCCCTGCTATCTCTCCTCCCCCTTCCCCTTCTATTTTCCTGTAAGGCAGAATAGATTTCTGTATCCCATTTCCTGTATTTATTATTTCCCAGTTGCATGTGAAAATATTTCTTTTTAAAAATGTGTTTTTTTAAACTTTGGGTTCCAAATTTTCTCCCTTCCTCACTCCCCACTGACCCTCATTGAAAAGGCAAGTAACTTAATATAGGCTATACTTGTGCAGTTATGCAAAACACTTCCATAGTAGACATGCTGTGAAAAACTAACTCTATTTCCCTTAATGCTATCCCACCCCCCATTTATTCTACTCTTTCTTTTGACCCTGTCCCTTCTCAGAAGTATTTGCTTCTGATTACCCCCTTTCCCAATCTGCCCTCCTCTCTATCATCCCCCTACTCTCTTGTCCCCATCCTCTCCTATTTTCCTGTAGGGTAAGATAGATTTCCATACCCAATTGAGTGTGTATGTTATTCCCTCCTTAAGTCAAATCCTATGAGAATAAGATTCACTCATTTCCTCTCACCTTCCCCTGGTTCCCCTCCACTGTAAGAACCTTTTCTTTTCTGTTTTTTTTTTGTGAGATAATTTACCCCATTCTACCTTTCCCTTTCTCCTTCTCCTAGTATAATCCTCTCTCACCCCTTAATTTTATTCTCCATATATGACCCCTTCATCTTCAACTCACCGTGTGCCCTGTATCTATCTATCTATCCATCATCTATCTATCTATCTATCTATCTATCTATCTATCTATCTAACTATCTATAGATACATATAATTTTTTCCCTCCAACTACCCTAATACTGACAAAGGTCTTATGAGTTACAAATATCATCTTTCCATGCAGGAATGTAAACAGTTCAACCTTAATAAGTCTCTTTTGATTTATCTTTCCTGTTTACCTCTTCATTTTCCACTTGAGTCTTGTATTGGAAAGTCACATTTTCTATTCAGCTCTGGTCTTTTCATCAAGAATGCTGAGGCAGGAATCTCTTGCTTTACCTGTGCTTGGATCTGGGTCACAGTTCTGAGGGGTGGTCCTGAGGAAAACTAGAGAACAAATTGAGTGGAATGTATTTTTGTACCCAATTCTGTGTGTATTTAAGGAAGTATTTTCTTCAGTAATCTTTTGGACTTTCTTTTCTATTTGTCCAATTTTGCTGTTTAGGGCGTTCTTCTCTTCATTGGCTTTTTGGACCTCTTTTGCCATTTGGGTTAGGTTATTTTTTAAGGTGTTATTTTCTTCAGTATTTTTCTGAGTCTCCTTTAGCAAGCTGTTAACTTGCTTTTCATGATTTTCTTTCATCACTCTCAGTTTTTCCTCTACTTCTCTTACTTGCTTCTCAAAATCCCTTTTGAGCTCTTCCAAGGCCTGGGACTGATTCATATTTTTCTTGGAGGCTTAGGATGTAGGATGTTTGACTTTGTTTTCTTCTTCTGGTTGTATGTTTTGATCTTTTTTGTCACCAAAGTAAGATAATGTAGTCTGACTCTTTTTGCACTGCTTGCTCATGATCCCAACCTAGTACTTGAGTTTTAAACTCGTTGTTAAGGTAAGAGTCTGTTTCCAATGTGGAGTATGTACTGTCCCAAGCTTTGGGGGTTTGTACAGCTGTTTTCAGAGATACCTCTAGGGACCTGAAAAGTGCCAGTTCTTCCAAGGTGCTATGATAAGGGGTGAGGTGTTTCCTCTCCACAGCCATGACAAGCTCCACCACACCAGCTCTCCTCCTCACCCCAGGACCACCCCTCAGAACTGTAACCCAGATCCAAGCACAGGTAAAGCAAGAGATTCCTGCCTCACCCCTGGCAAAGAGATCCTTGCAATCCCCCTTTGATCAGCCACTGGATTCCCCCTCAGTCTGTGGGCCAGAAGCTCAGAAGCCAGCCGCTGCCCTCAGGGCGGCTGAGATTTAGCTTCTTCTCTCACTGCTGTCACAGACTTTTCCCACTGACCTTCTAAGTTGCCTTTGTCATTCGTGGGTTGAGAAGTCTGGAAATCACCACAGCTGCCCACAATTCAGTCCTCTGAGGCCTGCTCCAGGTTCGCTGTGGCCTGCGTGCCCACGCTGAACTGTGCTCCTCTCCCAGCCCAGCGTGATGTACCTTTCCAATCAGCCATCTAGGTTGTCTTTGGCTAGAAATTTGTTTTACTCTGGTTTTTTTTGTGGGTTCTGCTGGTTTAGAATGTGTTTAGAGTCATTTTTGCAGGTATTTGGAGGGGTTTGGGGGAGAGCTCTAGCAAGTCACTGCTTTCCCTCCACCATCTTGGCTCTGCCTATCTCCATCCACAAACACATTTCCAAAGCATAGGTAGCAGCTGCTTCTCAATGAGAAGTGCCACACGTACAACTTACCAAAATTTTTAGGTCCCAGAAGATTAGCAATTGTTATATTTCCTATACCTAGTGAAAAGAGGGCATTGGTCAATTACAATTTCTCACTGCTAAAAGTGGATCAATCTGCAATATTTTAGTAAAATTATTAACTAGAGGATTGCTCCAAGCTCTGTCTAAAGATAAGACCATAGACCATGAAATTTTAATTGACTCTAATTTTCCTGAGATCTGGTAAATGTCAAATAGATGGGATTAAAATGGGTTCGATAAGAGGCTGTGAAAGTGTGGATAAATTGTGACTCAACAATTGAGTTTGGAGGTAAAACATCCCTCTGGAATGCAGCTTAGATCAAATTATTTATTTTGTCTTTTAATGATCTTTGTACCTGATTATCATAATTAAGATATAATTTATATGCTAATCCTTTTGTCATTTAATAAGTCATCTTCAAAAGAAACTTTTCTTTATCTCAGAATAGAATTTAATGAGCTCAAAAAAGTGGCTGACATGATAATCTGAAAATAAATAAACACAGAGTGAACAGCTCAGATCAAAGTAAGAATGGCTCTTCTTAACTATTGATGATAATTGTCTTCAGAAATACTATTCTGCCAACCAGCACAGGCCCGTTCATCATGCTACACCCCTAACACAGTAAAAAAAAAATTCAGGGTCTTAATCCATTAGATTAATAGAAACTGAAGACACCATAGTTGTTGATAGAAAACAATTGAGAATTAAGGTTGAAAGAACAATGGAACATTAGAGATCAAATGAAAATTTTATAATCTAGCCATATCAGAATTCAATTTAACAATCCAACAAAAATATTTCTCAATCACCTATGCTAATAGCTGGAGATATAGACAGAAACTAAAACCAATTCGCCAGACCTCATCATCAAGTGGCTTGCTGCTGCTCTGTTTACTTTGACTATTACTATAGGGAAGGCATAATGCACACACTAATAAAGAAAGGAAAAGTCTGTTCAAAACCTATTGACAACTAGAACTAACAGGAAATTGATCAGAATATGAGTTGGTTCTTGACTGGGCTACAGAGAAGGATCTATTTTCTCTAAAATAAATGTGGCCACTTCTACTCAAACCAACCCAAACAGTTAAATGAGTTGTTAATATATCTATAGTTCTATTTATGCATCAAATCTGTCTATTCATTATATAAATTGCAGTGATCCATAGAAAGAGGGCTAGATTTGTTGTTATAAAACTTGAGTTTATCGCTAAGGTTTTCCATTAACTTACTGGGTAACTATGGGGAAACCATACAATCCCTCTGGTAGTCAGTTTCTCCATATCTGTGATGGAGTTAATTATTTCTATACTGCCTACTTTGTACAAGTGTGAGAATGAAATTAAATCTTGTATATAATGGATTTTAAACTGTAAATGGTCATATTACTACTTCTATTATCTTGAGGAAGTCAGCCTCCCAGGGCCTCACTTTCTTCATCAGTAAAATGATTGGGTTTGAAATAGATGGCATTTGAGGACCTTTACAATTCTCTATTAATCTGCCTATTATCCTCAACATGTGAAATGCTCCAAGTTTCAATCATAAAATTGAAAGGAACTGAGCTAATTCTTATCCATATTTCCTTTAAAAAAAAAGCTGTGGGAATTGTTATATACTAGTAGACCTTCTTTTTCAAGGTTGTTGTTGTAGGATGGAGGGATGAAGGTATTCAAAGTAAGATCTGGACTACAGATTTCCCAGAGGAACTTTGAAGTGATTTCCTAGTGTTGTGTCACCAATTTGTCTCTGGGCAGTACTCAAATCCAGGTTTTCCTAACTCCAAGGTAAGTTCTCTTTCATTTCTCTGTCACTCTCATTTGAAATCCTTTTTTTTAGAGCTCTTCAAAAAATAATTAGGCAATATTCCCTGCCTGAAATATCCTCCCTCCTCCTACCTGTACCTTTGTAACTTTTGTGCAGGCTTGAAAGGTTAAAGTTATGAACTATCTCTTCCACAAAGTCTTTCCAGACCATCCTCTGTTCCAAATGATTTTCCCCTCTTCTGAACTTCTATGACACTTATAACACCTCTCCCTTTTACACTTATTGTCTGTACTATAAGAATGAAAACCAGACTCAAAGACTATTCAGGATAGAAAGGACCTTACAGTTGATAATGTGGACAGCAAAAATGAGGTACAGAGGGTTGAATTAGCATGCCTAGAATCACAGAATCATAGATTCTTGGTAGTAAAAATGTCCTTAGCAAGAGAGAGAGGAGGAAGGGAATACCTAGTAATTAAGTGCCTTCTATATTCCAGGCATTGTGTTAAGTGTTTTACAAATATCTCTGATCCTCACAATTCTGTGAGGTAGATGCTTTTATTAAACACATTTTACAGATGAGGAAATTGAGGCAGGAAGCAATTAAGTGACTTGCCCAAAGTCACAAACAGTAAATGTCTGAGGCTGAATTTGAATTCAAGTTTTCTTGACTTATAGTCCAATTGCCTACTTACTACACTATCTAACTGCCTAGCTGCCACAGAGGCACTGCTGTGAAGTGAGAAGGGCACTAGACTTTAAGTCATTAAGGTTGCTATTCTGCCTTGGACACCTGCTTGCTGAGAGACAAAGGTCTGTAGAGTTTCTCAGATAGAATTTAAACCCAAGGATTTGAAACAAAGCCCAGTGTTCTGCACCACTCTGCTAGCTTTTAATAGTTATCTTTTAATATGAGGATGCCATTCCACTTGCCGTAACTCTAGGATATTCCCATATAGTCCACTGGTTCTCCAAGGGCATAGAAAACCTTTTATCTCTGGTTCTATGTATTCCCATAAACATCTAGCATTTGAACATGCTCATGCACATAATAGCCCCTGGGCTAAGCAATTATACACTTTGGATTCTATGGGTCCCTTCACAGAGCAGTGGTTATATGATGACAATATAACAGAGAGAATGACTGAAAAAAAATTAAGCTGGTTATTTGAGGGGAAGAAAATATTTGTTGGAATTAGCTCTTTTACAGTTGGTTACAGAACCTTGGGGTTAAACATTACAGTTTCAGATTCTAGAGAAAGATATAAAGCCAAATCTTTAGCACAGTGCTAGAAGACAGGGAACACATTTTTATATCTTTTAGTACACCACCTATCACAGGATTATAAGCAGTTAGATACTTAAAAAATGTTTTTTCAATAATGATTATGATAATTTGGACTCAGTAGATGTTTCTAACACATGTAAAGCAATAATAGAAAATTTGGGAAAAACACCATAGACTAGTGATATTTCCTCTGATCCTATCCTAGTTCCAGACAGATGGCAGTATTTCTTTGGGGCCCTTCAGCTGAATTGCATTAGGCCCAAATAGCTCAAGTTTATATGAGTAGTTTGGGGAATGGGGTAAGTAAACTCAAATGAAAACAGTCCATGAAATAGCATCATCAAATGGTTTCATGAAAATCACTTTTAAATCCTTTGTCAGAAAATATGGAAGCAATTCTGAAACAACTAGAAAGGGAAAAATTGTTTATACTTCATAGGATTATAAAATTTCTGTTTTGGAAGGAACATTACTGACCATCTAATTCAATACATGCTGAAGGGAGAAAATATCTGAACTGTATATCTACTTTACCACAAAAATTGATAAATGTATAGACAGACAGATAGAGAGATAGATAGATAGATAGATAGATAGATAGATAGATAGATAGATAGATAGATGGATAGATAGATAATAGATTTTTATAGCTGTTTATATGTAGACAGAGATAGAAGGAGAAGGAGAGGGAGATGGAATAAGGGAGAGAGGAAAGTCAAATAGCATTTTTGAGGAGGATATTCAAAGAGAACAGGACAGGTTTTCTTGAGATTGTTACATTACATGACACATTTTTTTAAAAGAATCACCCAATCAGTTCAGAGGTGTATATAATACTAGTTAGCACTATGCTTATTATAAAAGGTAACTATTGAAAAATAGTGTTTTTTTTTTACCCCAAACCATTTTTTCAAGTATCTCCCCTCAATTTAATGTGGTTGACAAAAATCTTTTCCCCTAAAAGAGTTCTAGCCTGACCTCTGGAGATTTATCTATGAACATGGCCCAGTATCTCTCGTCATCCACGATTTTGTCAACTATGCTCAGCACAGCCATGTTGAGAGATTCATCCCTTTCTGTCTTTTTATTCCCCATATTAGGAAGCACTTGCTAATGAGATTGTACAATCAATGCAATAAAAGGGCTGGCATTTTCTCTAAGAGGTTTCCTGAGCCTGGGTGTGGAAGTAGTGTTGTTTTTTGCCAAATTCCTAGAGGCCTAATCTGTTTTCCTGGCTAAGAAATGGGTGAAGATGGGGGTGTGCATAGTACCAACCTCCTTTAATGTGTCTCCATTTCTGCCTATTTTAAAGGAATCGCAAACAGTGACCTTGAAGTCCTGGAGAGGAGGGCCAAATATATGAGGACAGAAAGGGGAAGCACCCCAGTAGGGTCAGGACTCTTGTGGCCTACAGTGTTGACCATGAACCAGTTGTGTGTTACTGTTTCTGTTACTTGTTGGTTCCCTTGGCTAGTGTTAATATTTGAATACCATTTTGAAATGCTGTGATTTTATTTGTTTTTTTTTTTGTCATTAAAGAGCAAAAAAATTTATGATCTTGCCAATGTTTTCTTCTCTCCCAACAAGGTGTCATTTATCTATATGCCTGATTTATGGACTAAACTTTGTAACAAATAGATATAACTTTATTTAAAGATATTCCTATTATTAATATCAACCCAGGCTTAAAGCAAGGAGACATTTAATCATCAAAAATGTTTTCCACTGCCATGAAGGAAGTTAATAATAACTAATAACTATCATTTATGTGGTACTTTAAGGATTGTAAACTACTTTACAAATATCTCATTCAATCCTGACAATAACCTTGAGAAGGAAAGGCTAATATTATCTCCACTTAACAGTTGAGGAAATTGAGGCAGAGGTTAAGTGACTTACCAGGATCACACAGCTATTAATTCTCTGAGGATAATTAATATCTGAACTGATATCTTCCTGATTCCAGGTTTTATGTTCTATCCACTGTACTACCCAGCTGCCTAAACGTGGGCTTTAAGGTAGATAGGGATTCCATATAGATGCTATTTTTTATTTTTAGATACTGCTTTTCCTATATAATAGTCTGATTGCATCAAGTCCTCACAATAGTCCAGAGCCAATGGATAAGCAAAAAAAGTCTAGGAAATTCTAAATGCAGAAGAAGACCATTTTCTTGACCATCATGTGAAATTAAATCACTCATAAATTAATTTCTTTTAGTATAGACATTTTCCGGAAAAAAAATGAGCTAAACTCAGAATTGCATTAGAGTAGGAAAGTAGGAGGGAATTTTGCCTCTACGCAATTGCAGTTTTCGTAGCCCCCAAAGTTCTCCACGAAAAAAGGCCCATCTTTTTAACATCGATATTTTTATAAATAATGTGATACGGTTGTGAATCATGGAGTATTGTACAACACAAAGAATTGAAGTCGAATTCACCTACTAGGAAGGAGTGAAGAGATAATTACTAAGTGTTTACTATGTGTCAGACACTGTATTAATAGATAGGTGCACAAGTGGGTTTGAAGAAGTTGCAATATACTAAATAGAAATTTTGAAGGAGATTTAATGTGAAGGATTGTCATTCAGGGGAAAAAAAGTACATATGGGAAAATGACATGGACCCACTATGTAGTAAGAAAATAGAATAATTACTAGTACATATTATTTCATGGTGTCTCTGTTAGGCCTAGATAATTCAGGAAAAGAACATGTATAAGTGTTTCAAGCGATCACAGGAATGAATAATTGAATTGAGAGCTACATTATTCAAAGTAATACTTACACTGATGATATCACAGATATTTTGGAGTATTTGAGTGTAACCCTGTATGAACATATTGAAGATAGATAGATAGATAGATAGATAGATAGATAGATAGATAGATATGTGCAAATTATATTTATACTAATTTGGTTTTTTTCAAGGGTGATTAAAAAGTTAGATATTTTAGATGATGATGTCTAATTATCTGTCCTTTCAACATATTTAATAAACTGAGTAGATATGGACATGAATTATTTAAATTAGTAATACAAAAAATGTTCCATGGGTTCCTTTTCAGAGATGACGATACTATAATTGGCAAATATAAATGTATTATATCAAGATTACATTGAGATTGAAACTATTTAAATTAAATGGGAACAAATTAGAATTAATCCTGCTAGGAGGAGATTTTTCTATCCAAAGTAAAGAGAAAGACATTTTAGTCAGGTTGAGTTGCATCTGACTCTCCACTTACAACTTATGTGTCCTTTGACTTGTACTTGATTTCCTTTGAGCTTTGATTCTCTCACCCATCAAATGAGGGAGTGAGACTACATAATATTTAAAATAAGTACCATTTCCAAACCTATGATCTTATTGTTTATAGAAAATAGTCAAGGAAAGGAAGGAAAGGTACATAAATATAAGAAAAGAAAGAAGAGAAAAAAAGATAAAAGTGGAGATGTCAGAAGAAACCAATTGCTTTATGGCATAAATATTTTGGTATAATAGTTTTACTATTCTCCTTTCAATGACAATGCTATGGAAATGCCATAGTTACATACCTGATTTTTTTTACCTCCTGGAAGTAAGTGAATGTGATTGAACATTAACAAAAATAGCATTAGATGGGAAGCTCAGTGAAATGAATCCAGTGAAATGGGCCTACAAGGAATGTTTAGATTTTGACCAGAACAAAGAGAAAGATAAAAAAAGTGTTTCTAATTTGTGGGGCATTCTGGTACAGTTTAGAAACTATGAAAAGTAATTAAGAAGTAGCACTGTAGTAATATAGCCAGCAGTCCAAGGATATCTAAAAGCAAGATGAGAATTTAAAAAGTTGATCAATGACAAAATGAAAGCTCTGAGATTTAGTATAAAAAGAGATTCTGCCAAGTTAAGTGGAAAAGAACTTTTAGACAAATTAGTGGGAATTATTTTTTGGTGAGGCAATTGGAGTTAAGTGACTTGTCCAGAGTCACACAGCCAGTGAGTGGTATGTGTCTGAGGCCAGATTTGTACTCAGGTCCTCCTGACTCCAGGGCTGGTGCTCTATACACTGCACCACCTGGCTGCCTCTAATGGGATTGTTAAATAGAACAAAATATATATAATCCAAGAAAATTGGGATTAGTTTCCATTCACATTGATAACCAAATTTTATTTTAATTTAATTTGTTGCTTGTAGCTTCCTTAAACTAAGATTTTACCTTTAAGTAATTGGACTTGCTTTAGATTTTCATGGAGTAGGGTTAAAAAGTGTTGGACTGGAGTTGGCTCAGCCTACTAATATCTATGTCATCTTGGGCAAGTCACCATAATCTTTCTAAAAAACAACTTAGAATAGTGCCTGATATAGTTCATTCATCCTTTAATAAGCATAGCTTTAAAAGATTTTCTATTATCTTGAAGATGGAATTTGAAATGCTGCATCCAGGAAAATTTCAATTCTGAATCTTCTCTAGCCATTGAGTGATTACATATATCCTTTCCACCTAAACATCTTCAGATTCATAACAGGGACTTTGAGATACTGCCAGGTTAGCTTTTGCTAATTTGGTTGTTCATGAGATATCACATAGACATTGTGTCTTTTCTACTAGCTCTAATAAAAAAGTTTATTTTTTAATTAGTAATTCATACATATATTAGATGAGCAATTTATGAAGTGTGCTTAGAGAATGGTTGTTATTTTAATATTTTTTATCTCTATGGCTTCATGATATATAAGATATAGGAAGTTACATTTGATATTCCCTAGAATTACTTGGATATTTTGAATACAGAATGGTTGGAAAACAAATCAACTGATTAAAAAAATAATAATTTCACTACTTTGAAATTGTGCAAGGGAATTTCATGTGGTCCTTCAAAATAAATAATTTTAATTCCATAGGTTTCTGTTGGGCTGATGATCTTACACCAAAAAAGAATTGCATGATGGATTTGCCTTGGGGATATATCTCACCACTAACTGTTTTGTTTCCTGCATTGGATGCCTGGGTGGGATAAGTGGGAGCACTGAGATAATGTTATCTGGTTTGTATTAATCAATGAATTTTGTGGTTTATTTTTCTCTAGAGAATCAGCATAACATAATGTATAGAGAGGTGGCCAGTCAGTATTTCCTAGATTAATGTCCAAAAACATACAGAGTGTAGTAGAGCTCAGTCTTAAACACAAGTCTGCTGATGTCAACCTCAGTACTCTTCCCAAGTTGTTACTCTTCTTTTTTCAAATAACACTAACTGATTGATCACTTGCCATATTTATTTTAACAAGCAAAAGAATTGCTTTACAATTGACACAGCTCTTTTCTAACCAGCTTATAAGTTCCCTGCAGACATCGAATGCATTTCCCTTACATTTTTTCTTGCTCCCAGACTAAGTGTAAGAAGCTAAAAAAAAGTAAATACTTTCTGACTGAATGAAAGGTTGAGAACAAACTCAACTGGGATAGAGGCATTATCATTTTTAGTTTGTAAGGTAATCACAGATTCATTGAAAATGTAAAAATGATAATAATGTAAAAATATAGAGGTCATTTATCTCAGTTGCACAAACATCTCATCTTCAGAAATACAGAAAAAATGTTCCAGCACATTTTAAACCTTAGTATTAGGACTCCCTGTATAGCATTTAAAAAATTGTGAAAATTTGTAAAGTGGGTTGTCACATAGAAAATTAAAAAAGACTGAAAAAAGTGGACAATTTTTGCCAGATGCATTTTGTACATATTTTCATTTATTAACAAATGAGAGATAAAGCATCTTTAGCTGTGAGTAGAGAAGATGAGATGGCACAGCCAGCTGAGGATGCAGAGTATAGGGGAAATGGAGATAAAATGAAGTTTTTATTATAAAAATTATATAAGTAGCAGCATATATATTATCAGCTAACGTCTTCTCCAAAAACTAAGTTTATATATATTTCAGTTAGAGAATATGATATAATAGCTTATGAGGAAATGTAACTTTTTTTTATTAGCTGCACATCTCTCCCTTTCCTCCAACTCTACCCCACCTACACACACAAACACACACACACACACACACTCACACACACACAATTTTGCTCCTTTGCTTAAAGCTACAGTATTCCAACAAGAAAAAAAATAAACATTCTAAATGCCTATCTCTTGCTATGACTCCAATTGGATGGACCATGTTTGGTAGACAGAATTTACCTCTTTAATAAATTAGGGCTTTGTCAATCCATGACATGCAGTTAATTTTCTAAACATTGTGGGGGAGAAATCCTACATCCGTAGGCTGAACAGGCCAGAGGTGGGAAACTACTTCCTAGGGAACAGAAAAGACATCCTTGGAGGTAAGGGTGGGGGCAGAATGAGGACAGTCTTGACAGTGAAACCTTTAGGATTTTAGCTTGTTACAACTCAACATGACACAGGTAACAGCATCCTATAGCTCTTGACATCTTCAGCTTGTATTCCCTTGGAAAGTCTCACCTTAACAAGGCTCTCAGGAGCTGGATATGGACAATTTAAAATTTTATTACAAAGGAGCAGTACAGGGGGGAGATTGTAATGAGGGCAGCATTATGTGGGCTGTCATTTTTGCTTAAACCTGATAACATATGGTTCATTTGCCTATTTGATACTCATGCTACTTGATGTACTAAGCACTATCACATTAACTAGGCAGTGGTACAAAATAAAATTAGACTTATTTGCTTGTTACATTACAAAGCACACTAAGGAGAAAGAAGGTGAGAGGGAAAACTGCTTACCCATTATTACATGATTGATTTACGGTATAAGAAAAAAAAAAGATTGAGGGGGAGTTCATTTATTTATTTAATTTCCTTGACTCAGTAAGACACAAGCACTTTAGTGCAAAAAAAAATGAAGAAGGAAGAAATGGTAAAGAAAGAAAAAAAAAGTAGACAATAATCTTTGACAGCCATTTAAGAACTTTGATTTCATTAACTGAGGCATATTGTTTTAATAAGAACAGGTGACAGTCCTGATCTTACTCTTCTCTGTTCAGATGAAAATTTGGGGAGGAAATAAATGCTTTGACAGATTAAACCATTTCCAGATGGATGCTGACAGTAATGGTGAGGTTTTCAGAGATCATATTATAAGAAGGACAGTTGAAAAAAGTGGGACTATTTAGCCTGGAGAACATAAGACTTGAGAGGAATGTGATATTTGAAGCTCACTTCAAGAATGTGAAGGGCTATCATGTGCAAGAGTTCTGTTTGTATTCCCACAGGACAAAACTAAGAATAATGGGTAAAAATTGCAGTCATAGTTTCTGATGGGAGGTGTGTGGGTGGGTGGGGTGGGGAGTCAGTCTTCCTTAGACTTAGAAGTATATCAAACTGAAATGGGCTGCCTGAGAAAATTATGGGTTGCCCATCACTGTTGGTCTTCAGATGAAAGCTGAAGGACTACTTATCAGGGATGTCATAGAAAGTATTCTTAGTCAGCTGCAAGTTATATAGGTCACTTCAGCTCCAAGATTCTGTCATTTGGTGACTCTAGAATAATATTTCTTGATACCAGGGAAGTAAGCAGAAAGCTTCCTGCTCCATAGAATTATTTAACATACAAATAGTCAGAGATAAATAGTACTTTACAAATATCTCATTTGTTCCTTGCAACAACCCTGCCAGGTTAATGCTTCCAATTTTACACCACAGGAAACTGAAGCAAACAGAGGTTAAGTGACTTGTCTAGGGACTCACAACTTGTAATAATGTAAGACTAGATTTGTACTAAGTAAGGTGTTTCTGACTTCAGGCCCAGAATTCTATTCAATGACACATCTAATTACCTCAAGGAAAGCTTAATGCTGGCTAAATTTTGGAAAATGAACACTTTAATGGAGGTTAGTCTAGTATAAAACAGCTGAATCAACTATATTGAAATCCATGTAGATAATTAAGTCAAACTGTGGTAAGACATATTCACTTATGCTGTGTCATTGTCCCTCAATGAAAGAAAGATTTTAGACAAATGGGGTCTCTTGGTATCCTCCAATAACAATGTTTAAAGAGTTCCCAATTTTTCTTATGATTACGAGTTGATCTTAACATTTTTGTTCTTCAGGCTGAGCCAAGATGGTATAGTAAAAGCAATGACTTGCTTGGGCTCTCTCCCAACCCCCTCCAAATACCTGTAAAAAATTACTGTAAACAAATTCTAGAGCAGCAGAACCCACAAAAAGACAGAGTGAAACAAATATCCACACCAAGACAACATGGATGGTTGTTGGGAAGTTCTTCGTGCCAGGCTGGGAGAGGAGCACAGCTCAGTGTGGGCCCCAGTGAACCTAGAGCAGGCCTCAGGGGACTGAATATTTTTCAGCTCTGTCAGTTTCCAGACTTTGCAACCCACAAATGCCAAAGACACCTTAGAAGGCCGGTAAGAAAGGTCTGTTCAACCTGGGTGAGAGAAGAGCATGGTCTGGCCCCAGCCCAGAGTTGGCAGCGACAGTGGCAGCTGCTGCTTCTAGATCTCTCTGTCCATAAATGGTGGGAAAATAGAGTGGCTCATCAGAGAGGGACTGCAGGGATCTCTTTGCTGGTGGTGAGGCAGGATTCTCTTGCATTGCCTGTGCTTGGATCTGGGTCACAGTCCTGAGTGGCAGTTTCTGGGGCAAGGAGGAGCACTGGTATGGCAGAGTTTGTGGTGGCAGTGGAGAGGGAATCCTCCTCACAGTTTTGAGGCAAAAAAAGAGTGTTTGTGATCACACATAGACCAGAGCACAGGCCAGGAAAGGAGTAAGCACCTCTCCTTTGCTCATACCACCTTAAAAAACTGAAAACTTTCAGTCCCTAGAAGTATCTCTGAAAACAGCGGCACAAAACCCCTGAACCATGGGACAGTATACCCTCCACACTGAAAGAAGAGCCCTACCTTAATAAAGAGTTAAAAAGTCAAATAATTGACTGGGAACATGAGCAAATGACAGAAAAAAAAACCCTCAAACTATAGAATCTTACTTTGGTGACAAAGAAGATCAAAATATACAACCAGATGAAGACAACAAAGTCAAAGCTCCTACATCCAAAGCCTCCAAGAAAATTACTAATTAGCTCAGGCCATGGAAGAGCTCAAGAAGAATTTTGAAAATCAAGTAAGAAAGCAGAGGAAAAACTGGAAAAGGAAATGAGAGTGATGCAAGAAAATTAGGAAAAGGAGTCAACAGTTTGCTAAAGGAGACACAAAAATACTGAAGAAAATAACATACTAAAAAATAGACTCATCCAAACAGCAAAAGAGGTCCAAAAAGCCAATGAGAAGAAGAATGATTTGGCCAAAGCAGAATTGGCCAAATGGAAAAGGAAGTCCAAGAGCTCACTGAAGGCAACAATTCCTTAAAAATTAGAATGGAGCAAATGGAAGCTAATAGCTCTATGAGAAATCAAGAAATTATGAAACAAAACCAAAAGAAAAAAAAAGAAGAATGTGAAATATCTCACTGGAAAAACACCTGACCTGGAAAATAGATTCAGGAGAGATAATTTAAAAATTATTGGGTTACCTGAATATCATGATAAAAAAAAAGAGCCTAGACATCATCTTTTAAGAAATTATCAAGGAAAACTGCTCTGATATTCTTGAACCAGAGGGTAAAACAGAAATGGAAAGAATCCACCGTTCACCTCCTGAAAGAGATGCCAAGAGAAAAACTGCTAGGAATATGATAGCCAAATTTCAGAGTTCCCAGGTGAAGGAGAAACTATTGCAAGCAGTCAGAAAAAAACAATTCAAGTATTGTGGAAACACAATCAGGATAACACAAGATTTATCAGTTTCTACATTAAGGTATCTGAGTGCTTGGAATATGATATTCTGGAGGTCAAAGGAGCTAGGATTAAAACAAGAATCACCTACCCAGCAAAACTGAGTTTAATCCATGAGGGGAAAAATTGACATTCAATGAGATAAAGGAATTTCAAGCATTCTTGATGAAAAGAGCAGAGCTGAATAGAACATTTGACTTTCAAATATAAGACTAAAGAGAATAATGAAAAGAAATCATAAGGGACTTATTAAAGTTGAACTCTTTATATACCTACATGGAAAGATGATATTTGTCACTCATGAGATCTTTCTCGCATTAGGGTAGTTGGTAAAAATACATATCTATATATATCTATATATATAGATATAGGTATAGATATATAGATATAGATAGATAGATAGATATAGATAGATAGATATAGATAGATAGATGTAGATAAAGATATAGATATATAGATATATAGATACATAGACAGAGGGCACAGGGTGAGTTGAATACAAAGGGATGATTTCTTAAAAATAGATTAAGGGGTGAGAGGAATGTACTGGGAGAGGGGAAAATGGAAGAGGTAGAATGGAGTAAATTATCTCACATAAAAGAGGCAAGAAAAAGCTTTTACAGTGGAGGGGAAGGGGAGGGAAGTTAGAGGGAATGAATGAATCTTACTCTTATCAGATTTGATTTAAGGAGAGAATAACATACATACCCAATTGGGTATGGAAATCTATCTCACCCTACAGGAAAATGATGGGCATAAAGAGATAAGAGTGAGGTGGATGGTAGAAGGGAGGGCGGATTGGGGGAGGGGGTAATCAGAAGTAGAAACTTTTGAGGAGGTACATGGTCAAAGGAGAGAATAGAAAAAAATGGGGGTCTGGTTAGGATGGAGGGAAATACAGTTAGCCTTTCACAACATGACTATTTTGGAAGTATTTTGCGTGACTACACATACATAGCCTATATTGTATTTCTTGCCTTCTCAATGAGGGTGGGTGGAGAGGGAGGAAATGAGAGAATTTGTAACTCAAACTTTTAAAAATGAATGTTAAAAATTGTTTTTACATGCAACTGGGAAATAAGATATACAGGCAATGAGGTATAGAAATCTGCCTTGCCCTGTAGGAAAATAGGGAAATGGGATAAAAGAAGGGCTGGAGGTGATAAAAGGGAGGGCAAATTGGGGGAAGGGGTTCAGAATACATGCCATCTTGGGGTGGGTGAGGGGTGAGAAGGGGAGAAAATTTGGAATTCAAAATCTTGTGGAAGTGAATATTGAAAACTAAAAATTCATTAATTAACTAAAAATAAATAAAATGTTCGTTTCTTTTTCCCTTTGTTTTCTTTTTTAGGTTCTGTATGATATATTTTAGCATTTCTCTTACCAAACATCTTCTGTGCCCTCCTTGTCATTCACCCACATTGTATTTCTGATTTTTCTTCTACTTCTGAAATGTTATAGAATCATAGAATGTTAAAAACTTGAAAAGGCCTTAGAAATCACCTATTATAATGATCTTATCTTTTCAAATGATATCACTGAGAACAAAAAAAGTGAAGCTACTTGTTTCAGGACACACAGCTAGTATGTGTGTATACGTTATTCCCAATGGAGTAATCTCTGCTTAATACCACGCTAATCTAGAAAGAGATCTAGTGAGATTTGATAGATAGAATGTACACAGGTGGGGGCAAGGGGAGAGAAGGTATCTACATAGAGTCAGAGAGGTGCTATTTCAAAATCTTTGCTCATGGGCCCAAATTTCAAAATCAAATCACAGAACTGATGAGTCAATGCCATCCATTGCATTAAAATCTCCCAAGTACAATGTTTATTTTCCAAAATACTCAAGGTAATAAAACATTTGATCATGGTGTTGTAGGAGCATTAAGAACATAGAAATAGTGATTTGATAAGCCTACTTTCTACTATAAATTGTGGCATAACTAAGTAGTGAAGAAAATTGATATTAAATGATATTCCATTTAACACAGCAAGGTTTTGGGTGTTTTGTTTTGTTTTCTATTTTCCCCCCTTCTGTATATTTTGATTTGTTTTTGGCAAGGCAATTGGGGTTAAGTGACTTGCCCAGGGTCACACAGCTAGTGAGTATCATGTGTCTAAAATCAGATTTGAACTCAGGTCCTTCTGACTCCAGGACCAATGCTCTATCCACTGCACCACTTAGCTGCCCCTATATTTGGAATTTTAATGCAATCCAAAGCCAAATGCTATCAGGTATTATCACTTGAACTCATTGGGCTCAATTCTACTTTATTTTGAAGGCCATTTTTATTCAGCTCTAGTAAGTGATTTGGGTAAAAGGTGGTGTAAGCCAAACAAATACTTTAAAATATGACTTGACAAAACCCTGAATATATACAGATGAACTTAAAACAATAGATAATTATCATGATCATAAATTAGTAATTCATCAGAGATTTAAAAACTATACTAATAAAACAGTGCATGTGTTCAGACTGACCAACACAATTCATCCCTGAAGAAAGATTAAAGACAGCATTAGCATTATATTTAATGCTAGCGGTCAATAGAAAATTCAGAGCTGCCAGTCCAGCAGACTAATATTTTGTGTTAAATTCAGTAGATGATCTCTGAACAAGCTGCTGGCAGTCACTGGGCATAGGTAGACAAACCTATGTTTTTGATTTCTGTCAGTTCACTTGTTAGCTAGATCCATAAGAAGGAGGGGAAAAAGAAAAACTATTAATCAAATTTAGCAGATGTGGAATTGATTCCCTTGGTTCCCTAAGCAAAATTAGAATGCCATTCAGTGATAAGCTTAATCAGTATGCATGTTGACTTTTCCTGATGCTGTTTATTATGGTCTCTTCCCTTATTGCTGAAGGTACACTTTTTTGGGCTCCAGGAAAAGGTTATAAAATGAAACAGGTCCTTTAATTCTCATGAAAGTCCCCAGAGAACAAGAAATCTATTATATACCTTATAGGAAATTACTGAGTATTCAATAGAAACTATGAGAAAAAAAACTGGATGTGGAGAAAGATAATCAGGAAATGATTTTACTATAATCACTCCATGGTTATATGAAATCAGTGAACCAATCTGATACTAAGTAGCATCATAATTGAAAGGATAAAGAAAACACAAAAGTAATACTCTCTCAAAAGATTTGAGTTTAAATCCTTACCCTGCCAATTATTCAATGTGTAACAATGACCAGATTTTTTTTTATTTAGTCTCTCTAAGTCTCAGTTTTCTCATTTGTAAATTTTGGATAACACTGGTATAACTCACCTCCCATAGGGTTGTTGTGAGGTTAAATGGAATGATATGCACTACTGCCCAAACTCATAATTATAAGGGGTCTCAGAGTCCGTTTTCAAAATTGAAAAGACTAATGAATCACTTCATCATATTGGTGACAAGTTTCTATTGAGTCTTTTCTTGGAATTCTCCAGCAAAAATGAATCCATTCTTGACTTTCTTCCTAATACTACTTGCCTTTTGATTGCAAAGTTCTTCGTAAACTCTAAAGCTTCCTATGTAAATGCAAGGTATTAACTAAATTATCACTGCTCATATAATGCACTATAGAAATTCAGTGTGGTATCACTGTTAGTAGTTTATATGTATTTAGAAACATTCAAATTTTACAAAGTATTTTATATCCCTAAGTCAAAAATGTGTTTAGTAGATGAAGGACACTTCTTGGTCTCCAAGTAGAGTCTGAACCATTATTGAAAGCACATATTGTAAAGTATATTCTTGGTCATTTGTGGATTGCATTAGATGACTTCTGAGATACTTCTAGATCATATGATCACATTTCTCTTGGCCAAAATAACAAGTCATTGGTGAAAATTTCAGGTTATCAGGTTTTGACATTGTCTTGACATGAAAACTCCCAAGAGATATTATATATAGTGCTATGAAACTATAGAAAATTAAAAAAAAAGAGTTGGAGCTGTCTAAGAAATTTGGTTCTAGGCTTTTTTTTTTTCCCCAAGCATCAGTGAGCAGAAAGGGACATGAAAAAGGGATGAAAATTGAAAAGTATAAGGTTACTTGTGGGAGATGCAGGGTATGAACAGAAACTGAGAGGCAAACTATTAGTTGCCATCAGAGAAGACAGATGGAAAAGGGACTGCTTATGTTTGTATTGCTATGCTATGTGTCAAACTAAAAGTGTTGTTAATATCCCTGGGACTTTAGAGAGTGTAGCCTGGTAAAGTGTGCAGGGTCTCAGGCAAATATTTTTTAGGGGAGGGAGAAGGGGCTGACTATATAAGCAATATAATTAAAATATATTACAGAATTCATTGGCTCATGTGTTGTATACTGATTGATTGATGATCTAGTGTGAATTAAAACATTGCACTGTACAGAAAAAAATGCATTATGATTCAGATGTGACTACTAATGACTATAAAAAGTCAATCCCTGCCCCCACATCCTTCAAGAAGTTGTTCACAACTATATTGTTCATACTGCAGGAAAAATTGCTATGTTGATTCATCTCACTCTTTTACTACTTGCGGTGCCTCAACATGCCACCAATATTCATAGCATCATTTTCAGAAAGTGTTTTCAACACCATTTGATAGCTAATGCCTAAATTTTAGAAATCATCAAACTATCTATTCCCATTGATACACATTCAAAATGCCCATTGAAAATATTACATAACAATTACAATGAATAAAAAACTTTTATCAAACTTTGAATCACTGTTTCATCAGGTACTTTTTTTCCCTTTTTATTAGTATTTTTTTTTCTCAATGACATGTCAAGACAATTTTTAGCATTCATTTTTACAAGATTTTGAGTTCCAAATTTTTCTCCCTCCCCCTCACCTCCACTCTTCCAAAAATGGTAAGCAATTTGGTATAGGTTATACATGTGCTATCATATAAAATATATTTCTATATAAGTCATAGCTGTGAAAGAAGAAAAATCAAAAGGAGAAAAAAAAAACAAGAAAAGAATAAAACAAAAAAAGTATGCTTTGATCTGCATTCAAAGCCCATCAGTTCTTTATCTGGATATGGATAGCATTTTGCTTCATGAGTCCTTTGCACTTGTCTTGGATCATTGTGTTGCTGAGAAGAGCTGAGTCATTCATAATTGATCATCACCCAATGTTGCTGATACTGTGCACAATGCTTTCCTGTGCCTGCTCATTTCACTTTGCATCAATTTGTACAACTCCAGGACTTTTTCTTTCTGAAATCCACCTATTCATCATTTCTTATAGCAAAATAGTATTCCATTACATTTTTACAGGACAGCTTGTTCAGCCATTCTACAATTGATGTGCATCCCCTCAATTTCTAATATCTTGCCACCATGAAAAAGGCTGCTATTAATATTTTTGCACAGGTAGTTCCTTTTCCCTTTTTTATGATCTCTTTGGGATACAGATTTAGTAGTGGTATTACTAGATCAAAGGGTATGCACAGTATGGTTGCCTTTTGGGCATAGTTCCAAATTGCTCTCCAGAATGGTTGGATCAGTTCACAACTCCACCACTGCATTAGTGTCCCAATTTTCCAACATGGTACCTCAGAGTTGTTTTTATTTGCATTTTCTAACCAAAAGTGATTTAGAGCACTTCTTCATATGCCTATAGATATCTTTCATTTATTCTTGTGGTCATATACTTTGACCATTTATCAATTGGCATGTATCTTGCGTTCTTACAAATTTGACTCAGTTCTCTATATATTTGAGAAATGATTTATCAGAGATACTTGCTGGAAAGATTGTTTCCCAGTTTTCTGCTTCCCTTCTTATCTTGGTTACATTAGTTTTGTTTGTGCTTTTAATTTTAATATAATAGAAATTATCTGTTTCACATTTCATAATGTTCTCTCTTGTTTGGTCCTGAACCTGTAACTCACTTAACTTCTTTAAAAATTTGGATATTCTACCATCTGTTGCATATATGTTTAATATAATCATTGCTTCCTTGTCTATGGTGGTTCCTTTCAGCAAGATGTAGTTTCCTTCCTTATCTCTTTTAATTAGGTCTATTTTTGCTTTTGCTTTGTCTGACATCAGGATTGCTACCCGTTTTGTTTTGTTTTTTTTTTGTTTGTTTGTTTTGTTTTATTTTATTTTTGTTTTTTGTACTTCAACTGAAGTATAATAGACTCTGCTCCAGCCCTTTTCCTTTACTTTCTGTGTTACTCCGCTTCAAGTGTGTTTCTTGTAAACAACATGTTGTAGGGACAGCTAGGTGGCACAGTGCATACAGCACCAACCCTGGAGTCAGAAGGACCTAGATTCAAATCTGGCCTCAGATTCTTGGCACTTACTATCTGTATGACTCTGGGATAGTCACTTAACCCCAACTGCTCCCCTCTAAAATAAAACATATTGTAGGATTCTGTTTTTGATCCACTCTACTATCTGCTTCCTTTCTATGGGAAAGTCCAGTTATGATTACTATACATTCCCCTCCATCCAATTTTTACTCATGTTTGTCCTCTCTCTCCTTTCATCTTTTCCCTCCTTGACAGTATTTTGCTTCTGTCTACCCCTTCCCCCAGTCTGTTTCCTCTTCTGTCAGTCTCTGCTCCCTCCCCCATCTTTACTGCTTTCTCCTCCCCTTTTCCTTTCCTATCATGTAAGAGAGATTTCTGTACTCAACTGATGGTGTATATTAATCTTCTTTGAACCAATATTGATGAGAGCAAGGTTCAAGTGATGCTTATCACCTATAATCTGATTTTTTTCCCTCCAGTGTAATAATTTTTGTTGTACCTCTTCATGTGGAATAATTTACCCCATTCTACCTTTCCCTTCCTTCTGCACTCAGTGTACTCCTCTTTTGCATCCCTTAATTGTGTTTTGTGTCATTCCCTCAAATTCACATTATACCAATACTCTCTCCCTAATGTATATTTCCTCTAGCTATTATTAGTGGCACAATTTTTAGAAATTACAAATATCATCTTCCCATGTAGGGATGTAAACAGTTCAGCTCTATTGAATCGTTTATGTTTTCTTTTCTCTTTTTAATTTTTTTTTAGGCTTCTCTTGGGTCTTGATATTTGAGATCAAATTTTTTGTTCAATTCTGGTCTTCGCCTTATGAAAGTTTGAAATGCTTCAATTTCACTGAATGGCTTTTTTGTTTTGTTTTTTTTAATTAATAAATTTATTTATTTTTAATTTTCAACATTTCCTTCCACAAGATTTTGAATTCCAAATTTTCACTCCATCTCACCCCTCCCCCCACCCCAAAATGGCAAGCATTCTGAATACACCTTCCCCTAGTCTGCTTTCCCTGCTATCTCTCCCCGCCCTTCCCCTTCTATTTTCCTGTAGGGCAGGATAGATTTCTGTACCCCATTTCCTGTATTTATTATTTCCCAGTTGCATATGAAAGCATTTTTTTTAAACATGTGTTTTTAAAACTTTGGGTTCCAAATTTTCTCCCTTCCTCACTCCCCACCCACTCTCATTGAAAAGGCAAGCAACTCAATATAGGCTATACATGTGCAGTTATGCAAAACACTTCCATAGTTGACATGCTGTGAAAAACTAACTCTATTTCCCTTAATCCTATCCTGCCCCCCCATTTATTCTATTCTTTCTTTTGACCCCATTCCTCCTCAGAAGTATTTGCTTCTGATTACCCCCTTTCCCAATCTGCCCTCCTCTCTATCATCCCCCTACTCTCTTGTCCACTTCCCCTCCTATTTTCCTGTAGGGTAAGACAGATTTCCATAACCAATTGAGTGTGTATGTTATTCCCTCCTTAAGTCAAATCCTATGAGAATAAGATTCACTCATTCCCTCTCACCTTCCCCCGTTTCCCATCCACTGTAAGAGCCTTTTCTTTTCTGTTTTTTTTTGTGAGACACTTTACCCCATTCTACCTTTCCCTTTCTCCTTCTCCTAGTATAATCCTCTCTCACACCTTAATTTTATTCTCCAGATATGACCCCTTCATCTTCAACTCACCCTGTGCCCTCTACCTACCTACCTATCTATCTATCTATCTATCTATCTATCTATCTATCTATCTATCTA
>NW_020954551.1:24271554-24420496 GCF_900497805.2 Vombatus ursinus | reverse complement strand
CTATCTATCTATCTATCTATCTATCTATCTATCTATCTATCTATCTATCTATCTATCTATAACCATACATATAATTTTTCCCTCCAACTACCCTAATACTGACAAAGGTCTTATGAGTTACAAATATCTTTCCATGTAGGAATGTAAACAGTTCAACATTAATAAGTCTCTCATGATTTCTCTTTCCTGTTTACCTCTTCATGTTCCACTTGAGTCTTGTATTGGGAAGTCAAATTTTCTATTCAGCTCTGGTCTTTTCATCAAGAATGCTTGAAAGTCCTCCATTTCACTGAATGACCATTTTTTCCCCTGAAGAATTATACTCAGTTTTGCTGGGTAGGTGATACTTGGTTGTAATCCTATCACCTTTGCCCTCCGGAATATTATATTGCATGCCCTGTGTTCCCTTAATGTAGAAGCAGCTAAACCATGCGTTACCCTGATTGTGTTTCCACAATACTTGAATTGTTTTTTTCTGGCTGCTTGTAATATTTTCTCCTTGACCTGGGAACTCTGCAATTTGGCTACAATATTCCTAGGAGTTTTCCTTTGGGTATCTCTTTCAGGAGGACATTGGTGGATTCTTTCAATTTCTATATCGCCCTCTGGTTCTAAAATATCAGGGCAGTTTTCCTTGATCATTTCTTGCAAGATGATGTCTAGGCTCTTTATTTGATCATGGCTTTCAGATAGTCCAATAATTTTTAAATTCTCTCTCCTGGATCTATTTTCCAGGTCAGTTGTTTTTCCAATGACATATTTCACATTGTTTTCTAATTTTTCATTCTTTTGGATTTGTTTTACAGTGTCTTGATTTCTCATAAAGTCACTAGCTTCCAATTGCTCTATTCTAATTTTTAAGGAAGTATTTTGTTCAGTAATCTTTTGGACTTTCTTTTCCATTTGTCCAATTTTGCTGTTTAGGGCATTCTTCTCTTCATTGGCTTTTTGGATCTCTTTTGCCATTTGGGTTAGGATATTTTATAAGGTGCTATTTTCTTCAGTATTTTTTTGGGTCTCCTTTAGCAAGCTGTTAACTTGCTTTTCATGATTTTCTTTCATCACTCTCAGTTTTTCCTCTACTTCTCTTACTTGCTTCTCAAAATCCCTTTTGAGCTCTTCCAAGGCCTGGGACTGATTCATATTTTTCTTGGAGGCTTAGGATGTAGGAGGTTTGACTTTGTTTTCTTCTTCTGGTTGTATGTTTTGATCTTCTTTGTCACCAAAGTAAGATAATGTAGTCTGACTCTTTTTGTGCTGTTTGCTCATGGTCCCAACCAATTACTTGAGTTTTAAACTCTTTGTTAAGGTAAGAGTCTGTTTCCAATGTGGAGAACATACTGTCCCAAGCTTCGGGGGTTTGTACAGCTGTTTTCAGAGATACTTCAAAGGATCTGAAAATTTTCGGTTCTTCAAGGGTGCTATGATAAGGGGTGAGGTGTTTCCTCTCCACTGCGACAATAAGCTCCACCATGCCAGCACTCCTCCTTGCCCCAGGACCGCCCCTCAGAACTGTGACCCAGATCCAAGCACCGGTAAAGCAAGAGATTCCTGCCTCAGCCCTGGCAAAGAGATCCTTGCAATCTCCCTCTGATCAGCCACTGGATTCCCCCTCAGTCTGTGGGCCAGAAGCTCAGGAGGCAGCCACTGCACTTGGAGGGGCTGAGATCTAGCTCCTTCTCTCTCTGCTGTCACAGACTTTTCCCATTGACCTTCTAAGTTTTCTTTGGCATTCATGGGTTGAGAAGTCTGGAAACCACCACAGCTGCCCGCAATTCAGTCCTCTGAGGCTTGCTCCAGGGTTGCTGCGGCCTGTGCACCCACACCAAACTGCACTCCTCTCCCAGCCTGGCACGATATACTTTTCTGATCAGCAATCCAGGTTGTTTTGGGCTGGAAATTTTTTATACTCTCTTTTTTTGTGCGTTCTGCTGCTTTAGAATTTGTTTAGAGCTACTTTTTATAGGTGGAGGGGTTTGAGGGAGAGCTCAAGCAAGTCACTGCTTTCCCTCTGCCATCTTGGCTCCGCCCCTTAATGGCTTTTTTTCCCTTGGAGTATCATGCTTAATTTCTCCAGTTAGGTGATTCTTGGTTACAGTCCTATCTTCTTTGCTTTCTGAAATATTGGGTTCCATGACCTACAATTTTTCAATGTTGCAGCTGCCAAATCGTTTGTAATCCTGATTGTGACTCCCTGATATTTAATTGTTTCTTTCTGGCCACTTGCAGTATTTTTTTTCTTTTACCTGAGAGGTCTGTAATCTGGCTGTAATGTTCCTTGGAGTTTTTATATCTTTCCTGAGGTGATCAGTGGATTCTTTAAATTGCTTTTTTGCCCTCTGGTACTAAGATATCAGGGAAATTTTCCTTAATAATTTCTTGAAAGTGACTGTCCAGGTCCTTCCAAATAGTCCAATGATTCTAACATTGTCTCTCCTAGATCTATTTTCGAGGTCAGCTGTTTTTCCAATGAGACATTTTACATTTTTTTTCATTCTTTTTAGTTTGTTTGATTAATTCTTGATGTTTCATAGATTCATTAACTTCCACTTGCCCAATTCTAACTTTTAAGGAGTCATTTTTCTCAATTAGTTTTGGTACTTCTGTTTCCATTTGTCCAATTCTACTTTTTTTTTGAGGGGGGGGATTTGGCAATCAGAGTTAAGTGACTTGCCCAAGGTCACACAGCTAGTAAGTGCCAAGTGTCTGAGGCTGTATTTGAACTCAGATTTTCCTGACTCCAAGGCTGGAGCTTTATCTACAGTGCCACCTAGCTGCCTCCTCCAATTCTACTTTTTAAGCAGTTTTTTTTCCTTTTTCCAAGCTGTTGACTCTTTTTTTTCATAATTCTCTTGCATCACTCTCATTTCTTTCCCAATTTTTCTTCTGTCTCTTTTATATAATTTTTAAGATCCTTTTTGAGCTCTTCCATGAGTTTTCTGGGCTTCAGACCACTACCCATTTTTCTTTAGGGTTTTGCCCATAGGTGTGACATTGATGTTGCCTTCTAAGTTTGTGTCCTTGTCACCATAATAACTTTCTATGGTCACATTTTTTTTTTTTTGTTTTTTGTTCATCTTTTTTGGCCTTTTTTCCTCTTTTTAAAAATTTGAGCTCTACCCCCAGGGTTGAAGAGGCACTGTATCAGGCTTCTTGTGCTAGGGCCTTCAGACCCTGTCTGGTTTACCTAGTGATGCAGTAATGTTGTTCTGAGGCCCAAGGGGAATCTTAGTGTCTGTGCTGCACTGAGGGGGTGAGATGTGGGTGGCTGGCACTACTGGAGGCCGTAGGATTCTGGAAGCTTAGCTCATACTGAACTAGGGTCCTAGTATTGGTGACTGGCATGTGCTGAGGCTGGTGGGGTATTCTGTGTTTCCCTGGGCCCATACTGAAGCATATGGCATTCTGGCAGCTGGAGATGACCTGTTTGCCTGAGGTTATGTTGAAGCATATGGTGGTGGCCTGGTGTTAGTAGCTGCCTATTTGTTTAGGCTCTAATTGCGTTGGCATCTACCTGTTTGTCTGGGGCTTTGCTGAAGCAGGTGGAGGTCTGGTCACTGGAGGATGCCTCCATCAGGTACTTTTTCGAGTGAAATATTTTTGTTTTCATGAAATTCATCATTTTAAATGTCCTTTTCATTGGGATACACAAAAGTTTAAATTGCTATTCTTATTTTTTTGGGGGGTGGGTATTGGTGGGAGAAATAAATCTTAGAATAGTATGTTGATATCTCTGTAATTATAATGCCCTTTCTTTTTGGAATCTCAGACATAACTGTATATAAAAGTAATTATTTTGTAATAAATATGCACAACTCATAAAATTATAATCTAAGAAAATAAAATTAGGTGGACTGTATATTTCAATTATTTATACAAACATATAAAATATTTTCATACTCAAAAATATACCACACTTTGGCATTTCCCATTATTATAGGAGGATTTTTTTTAACTTGGGAAATCTTATATGTCCTTATAAAATTTTATCACAATTTGCAAGTACATATTATTTTATTTTTAAATGACAGTATTCAATAAAAATTGTTGTTAAATTATTTGAAGGGGATAACACATTTTAAACCTTCCCCTTCTTGCTAGCACTGAAGAAAGACTCTTTTGCTTTGCCCATAGTCAGATACAGGTCCCAGTTCTGGGTGGCAGTGCCAGGGCAAGGAGAAACTATATAGCAGAACTCACAGTCACAGTGGAGAGGAGACCTTCCTCATAGTTCTAGGGCAGAAAAAGAGTTCTTGTGGTTGCTCATAGACCAAAGCACAGTCTAGGAAAGCAATAAACCACTTTCCTTAATTCATAACACTTTGGAAAAACTGCAAACTTACAGGTCCCTAGAAATGTCTCTGAAGAGTTGCACAAAACCTGTAAAGCTTGAGACAGTGCACCCTCCACCTGGAAAGCTGAGATCTACTTTAACAGAGAGTGAAAATCCAAATACTAGACTGGAAAAAAGAGGAAATAACAGAAAAAAAATTGACTATATATAGTTACTATGGTGGCAAGAAAGATCAGAACACTCACTCAGAAGAAGACAACAAAGTCAAAGCTCTTATATCCAAAGACTCCAAAAAAATATGAATTCGTCTCAGGTCATGGAAAAGCTCTAAAAGGATTTTGAAAATGAAGTTAGAGAGGTAGAGGGAAAATTGGAAAAAATAAATGAGAGTGATTCATGAAAATCATGATAATGAGTCAACAGCTTGGTCAAAGAGACACAAAAATAATGCTGAAAAAAATAACACCATAAAAATAGCCTAGGCCAAATGACAAAAGAGGTAAAAAAATCCAATAAGGAGAAGAATGCCTTTAAAAGCAGAATTGGTCAAATGAAAAAAAGAGACCCAAAAGCTCACTGAAAAAAAATAATTCCTAAAAAAATTAGAATGGAGCAAATGAAAGTCAATGACTTTACAAGAAATCAAGAAACAATAACATAAAAATGAAACAAAAAATAGGAGGCAATGTGAAATACCTCATTGGGAAAACAACTTACATGGAAAATAGATCCAGGAGAGATAATTTAAACATTTTTGAACTACCAGAAAAGCATTATCAAAAAAAAAAAAAAGAACCTAGACATCAAATTTCAAGAAATTATCAAGGAAAACTTCTCTGATACTCTAGAACCAGATGGTAAAATAGAAATTGAAAGAATCTACTGATCACTTCATGAAAGAGATTACCAAATGAAAACTCCTGGGAGTTATTGCCAAATTCCAGAGCTCCCAGGTCATGGAGAAAATATTGCAAGCAACCAGAAAGAAACAATTCATGAACTGTGGAGCCAGTCAGGATAACACAAGATTTAGCAGCTTCTACATTGAGGGACTAGAGGGCTTGGAATATAATATTCTGGAGGGCAAGGATCTAGGATTACAACCAAGAATCACTTACCCAGCAAAACTGAGTATAATTCTTCTGGGGGTAAATGAATATTCAATCAGATAGAGGACTTTCAAGCATTCCTGATGAAAAGACCAGAACTGAATAGAAAATTTGATTTTCAAATACAAGACCCAAGAAAAACATAAAAAGATAAACAGGAAAGAGAAACCATAAGGACTTAATAAGCTTAAACTGTTTATCTTCCTAAATGAGAAGATGATATTTGTAACTCATATGACGTTTCTCATTGGTTGGATAGTTAGGAGAGGTATATATAGAAAGAGGGAACAAGTGTGAGTAAAATATGAAGAGATGATATATAAAAAAATATAATTAAGTGGTGAGAGATGAATGTACTGGGAGAAGCAGAAAAGGAGAGGTAGAATGAGGTACGTTATCTCACATAAAAGAGGCAAGAAAAAGCTTTTATAGTGGATAGGAAGATGAGGGGGGTGAGTGGGAATGAGTTAACCTTACTCTCATCAGAACTGGCTCAAAGAGGGAATAACATAGACACTCAATTGGGTATAGAAACCTTTCTCACCTTATAGGAAAGTAGGAATAGAAGGAGATAAGAGAAAGGGGTGTGATAAAAGGGAGGGCAGATTGGGGGAGGGTAGTCAGAATCAAGACACTTTTGATGAGGGATAGGGTGAAATGAGAGAGAGAATAGAATAAGTAGGAGGGGAATAGGATGGAGGAAAATACAATTAGCAATAGTAACTATGAAAAAAATTGAAGGAAGTTTCTCTGATAAAGGCCTAATTTTTCAAACACATAGAGAATTGAGTCAAATTTATAAAAAAAAAAAATAAGAGCCATTCCCTAATTGATAAATGATTAAAAGATATGATCAGTTTTCAGATGAAGTAATCAAAGCTATATATAGCCATATGAAAAACAATATTCTAACTCACTATTGATGGGAGAGATGCAAATCAAAACAATTATGTGGCACTACTTCATATCTATTAGACTGGCTAATAGGACAGAAAAGGTAAATGAGAAATATTGGAGGGGATGTGGGAAAATGAGACATTATTAACACACTGTTGGTGGAGTTGTGAACTGATTCAACCATTCAGCAGAGCAATTTGTAACTATTTCCAAAGGGGTATAAAGTCATGCATAACCTTTGACCTAACAATACCACTACTAGGTCTGTATCCCAAAAGAGATAAAAAAAAGGAAAGGGGCCTAAATGTACAAAAATATTTGTGTCAGCTCTCTTTTATGGGCAAAAAATTAGAAATTGAGGGGATGACCTCAATTGGGGAATATCTAAACAAATTGTAATATGTGAATATGAGTGAATACTATTGTACTATAAGAAATGATGAGCAGGATGCTCTCAGAAAAACCTGGAAAGACTTGCATGAGCTGATGCAAAGTGAAATGTAATGTGTACAAAGTAATAGCAATATTGCAAGATGATCAGCTAAGAATGATTTAGTTATTCTTAGCAATACAACAATCCAAGAAAATTCTGAAGAACTTATAATGAAAAATGTTATCCATCCCCAGAGAAAGAACTGTTGGTGTCTAAATACAGATTGAAACACTTTTTTTTTTTACTTTATTTTTCTTGAGGTTTCTTTTTTTGTCTATGTTTTCTTTCACAACATGACTATTATGGAAATGTTTTGCAGGGTTACGCATATGTAACCTATATCAAATTGTTTGCCTTCTCAATGGGGGGAGGGGCAGGGAGCAAGAAAGAGAATTTGGAACTCAAAGTTTTAAAAATGAATGTTAAAAATTGATTTTCTATGTAAATAAGGAAAAATAATATACTAAATAAAAAAATTTAAAAAATCAAAAGTTAAGATATTTGATCACATTGTTCTCACTAAAAATGAAATAAAATTAAGCAAAACTTTTTGTAACATTATTAAGCTAATTATAGTGCTTTGAATTTATTTTGCAATAGGATCATGTATATTTAACCTGGAAAAGATCTTAAAAAATTAATTAAGTTTTCTGGAATTTTTGATATTACTATCTCCACTTTAAACATGTGAATTAACATCTAAAGAGGATGAAACTTGCCAAGGTCATGCAATTATTGAGTAGTGGAGAATATATAATCTAGCTCTCCTCCTTTCTAATATTGTGCTATTTCAAGTAGATCATATTGGCTCAATTATAGGAAAATTTTACTTTTCCTGACTAGTTTGCTTTTATATTCAACCTATTTAAGAGTCCCATTATAAAATGGCTGAAACCCTTTTAAAATACATATGGCAGGTGTGATAAAATATTTCCCAATTTGTAGTGAAACCATTCCCTTAATAGCTGGATCAGAGAGCCATCTCTTTATTTCTTACCCAGCAGTCCTCCTTTGGGCTTTGTTATCTCCCTCCAGTGCACCATCCCCATTTCAGTTTCTTTCTATGTCTTCCCCCATTAGAATATAAGTTCATTGGGCATAGTGGATTGTGTTTTGCCTTTCTCTGAATTCCCAGGATTTAGCATAGTGCCTGACAGACACATAGTAGGATTGTTGACTGACTGACTTTAAGAAAATCACTTTGGCAGTTTTGTGAGGGATGGATCAGTGTGGGAGAAAGAGTCATAAGATAAAGAAAGCACTTATAATACTGTTACAACATTCCGGTGAGAAGTATAAAGGCCAGAACTAGGGTGATAGTTTTGTGAGTGGAGATGAGGGAAAAGATATGAGAGATGAGAGGGGGACAGAAATGGCAAACCCAGCCCTGAATACAACTAGTATACAATCATATGCAAAAATATTGTCTGAAAAATCTTTTTTGTTGGTAACAATAAAGATATCCATGTATCTATTCATATCTATCTATCTCTCTATATCTATCTATTTATCTATCTATATCACTTTAATGGCAATTAAAACATTGTATAGCAGCAATTTGAGTCAAAGGACTAGATTCAAACTCACTTTTGCCATGTAAAATCAATATACCCTTGGGCGAGTCACTTAACCTGATTAGACCTTATTTACCTCAAATATAAAATTCAAAGGTTGAAAAGTTGTCATCTGACACTTCTTTTAGATCTATAACCATAACTCTATTAAATAAAAAAGCTTTAAAATGACTTTTACATATATAATTGTTTATATCCTCACAGAAGCCCTGCTATATAAGTACTATACATGTTGTTTTCATGCTCATTTTGGGGATAAAGTGATTAAAGTCTTAGTGAAGGGGGACTCAAAGCCATCTCGATCTTTGAATTGGACACTGTGGACTGCACAGTAGGTTCAGTATTCTTTCCATCATACTACACAGCCCTGTTATTGAACAGTAATCCTAACTTTGGGATTTTTCATAGGTAATCATCCATTGTACTATTCACTTGCTACCAATTCTATATCCACCATGTATTCATACTCTTACAAGATGTATGCATAAAAAATTAAAAAAATACTAAATTAAACAAAAGAGAACAACAACAACAACAAAATCATTTTACCATTTTATTCTGAGTCAAACTAAGAGTTGTTGGAGGGCTATAGAATAGGGAAAAACAAAACAAAACATCAAGGGAGCTTATATTATCAAACATGATGCTCTGTGCAGTGGGTCTGGTTTTATTGATTAGCTCTCACTCTGTTAATAAAGTGACTGTAAAGTTTGACTCTAACAGAATATAAATGAATACCCTTTCACCTTCATGACCCAGAAGTCTACAATATAGAGAATAAGCTATGTATATATTTAAGGAGTGAGTAGAGATGGTGAGCAGGGGAAGAAGAGAAAGCCAACAGAAAAAAAAAATTACTGAAGAGACACAAGGGACTGAATTCTATTGAAATAGCAAGGTTGTATCATTATGATATTAATATTAGGCAGTCTAATATTTTCTGATAGTTTTTATTATAATAACTCATAGCGTTGATTGAGTAATAATAATAATATGGCAGAAACTGAACCTAGGTCATCATCTTTAGATACAGAGTTCCAGTTAGCCATTATTCCATGCTAATTAAAGATTTTTGAATTTGGAGTAAAAGGATGAGTTAAAATTTTAGCTCTTCCACATCCTGTGATGACCTTGTCAAGACATTAAATATTTCTGAGTCTCAGTTTCATCAACTAAAAAGTGATGGAATTAGTCAAGATGATTTGTAAGGATACTCTCAATTCTATAGCTATAATTTTATTATCCTGTTGTGAGGTGCTGCTCTTTTCTTTTTTGGATAATTTATTCAAAGAGAAAACAAATGATATTTTGTCTGAGAAACAGAGAAAGCAGCTTTAGGAGAAACAAAGAAATCTGAGATAATCTGAGGGAAAAACAGCCACTCAGATAAAAGTGTTTTTGAGAAGAGGCACAACATTCTGATAGAATGGGAATGACAGCATGCCCCGCAGAGGAAACTGTGCTGATTGTTGTTAGAGATGACCAAAGTACATTGTTTCCTATGCCAAATTGAATGTGACTTTTTTCAGGACTTTATTGGGAATCTCTGAATCAAATAACTTTTTGGTCACTATGGAAAATATGTATGTACGTATAATATCTGACAGAAACTAGTAGGTTTTTTGTTTGTTTGTTTCAACCTAAAAGTGGGTCATTAAACATGACAAGACCCTGATTTGAAGGATGCAAAGTTGGCTAAGAAGACTCAGAGGACCCAATGAGAGAAACTCATTGTAGAAAATGGCAGCCCATTAAGGTGAGAAGCCAGGTGAAGAAAAAATTGAGATACAGTAATAGAAGTCAAAATAGCTAAGAAGCTGAAAGTACCTAAGCACTGCTGTGATCAGCTGACTAGAGACAGACAGGTTCTGTGGTGAATGCAGGGAACTGATGTGATTAGTGGAATATCTTGATTCTGAGAGCTGATTGGAGAAAGTATTAGTCATTTCTGTTTAAAGAACTGACTAAACATAGACTTTATCATCATCTACACTATTAAGAGGGACAATGTCTCAGAAACTTGTCTACATTGTCCTTTTTTTTTACCCTCTGTTATTTGAGAGGTCAAAATACTTTAAGGCCTATATGAAACCTGCCTGAATAGTTTGCATATATAAGGATTAAATGGAATTACACTGAGTTTCATGGTTTTCCAGTGCCTTCATAGGGGAACAGGAAGTTATGCAAACTCCATACTTATGAGTACTGTTAGCTAAAGAGCTTAAAATTACTTCAAGGGCTTCATAGCATCAGAAAACTAGTAGATGATTGAAAATGGAGAGAAACAGTACCACCAAGTAGGTGATCTGTGATTCTGCTTTTCCTGAAAGATACCAAACATATCAAAGCCTGCAGTATAGAATATGCTTCTTCAAACACATGGATTTTCCTACTCAGGTGCCTCATTATTTGATTTAAGTTAAGCACCATTACTCCTCCAACTTGCTGAACAATACCTCTAAGACACTATGTCCATTGGTCATAGAAAAAAAAATCCATTCTTTAGAGTGAACTGTTATATCTTGATTATTTCTTCTTTTACTTTCTATTTAGTGAACATTATGCTACAAACATTCTTTCTTCTCACTTAGTAAATGGTTCATGTTTAAGAGGTAAGGATATAACTTTGACTGATTTTTATAAATGGGAAGCAAAACAGTCTGTACTTAGGATTTATAGTCTGGAATATAAATATGCATTTTGAATACCAGAGTTGATACTAAGATTCTGATAATGAGTTGTACAGCTAGGTCATCTTTTTGGAGAGCCACCTCAAACTTCCATTGAGTGTTCCCTGATGGGGATAGTTGGTGACATAGCCCTTCCAGTTGAGAAAAAAAGGAGGGAGGGAAGGAGGAAGGGAGAAAGAGAGAGAGAGAGAGAGAGAGAGAGAGGAGAGAGAGAGAAGGGTAGCACCATTGTAAATCCATTGGGCTGCATTATGAACCTAAGAACAGTATCTACCATTTATGTTATTTTTGTGTTAGCCAAATACTTTATATATGTTATGATAATAATATCCAATATTTTAAGTTTATAAAATGTTTTACAAATAGTATCACTTTGATTCTCACAGCAACTACATGACGTAGGTATGACAATTAATTCATTTGGCATACTAGAATATTGAGGTGGAAAATGTTTAAATGACTTTCCTGGGACTCTTAAATGTCTATGATGAGATTATAACCCAAATCCACCCAAATTTAACAAAGTATCCACTGCATCACTTATTTAATCCTCCCAATAACCTTTTGAGATAAATTTTTCATTTTCAGTACTACATATGAGAAATCCGAGTTTCACAGAAGTTAAATGACTTGCCCATGGCTACATTACTAGTAATAATTAGATTCAAGATTTGAACCAAGATATTTTCTGATTATGACTAACAGCCTTTCAATTTATAAATGTTTATTCAATTGATCAAATCTCTGCCTCTATTAACACATACAGACTAAATTGAAGAACAAAGGAGATCTCTTAGGTAATTTAAAGAAATGCACATTTTTATCTTTAATTATAAGAATTTCATATAAGTAGAAGGGAACCAGAGACATAGTTATTTACTATACACATATTTTACTCAATTAGGGAATGGTAACAAAGGTGGCTTTATCCTCCTCCCTTGCCAGTTTTTGATCTGAAGAAAATCCCTCTTCCTACCCTTTATAAACCAACCTTTTATGCTTCATCTGAAGGCTTCAGGATAATATAATATTTCAAAATGCTTTACAATGGACATGTTTGCCACCCACATAGAATCATAAAAGAGTATCAATGAAGACAAAAATGAATAAACTTTACTCAGACTAACTCAAAGGATCTTACCATATGTCCATATCCTAAGGTTTGAAAACTTAATTCAAATATCCCTCAAAATTCTAGGGATTGGTATTTTAGAGAAGCAGATCAGTCAATTGAAGACATTGGTTCACCTAGTCAAGGGTCTTGAACAAAATATAAAACCAGAGCATTCAAGTGATTGGGTTTCATTCATGAAAGGTGCCAAAGTCTAATGTTGTAAAATAACTAGTCTTTCAAAAAAGGTCTCTGGCATAGAGATGGTTTCTCAGGTATCCCAGTTTTCTAACAAGTTTTCAGGTTCTTTTCAGGAACTGTCAATTTAATAAACCATTGCTTGATTGCCTCTTCCAGAATTTCATTATATATTTGAGAAACAACAAGATATACTGGAAAGGACAATACATTTAGAATTCAAATCTTAGATTCACTATTTATTACATGGTTTACCTTGGGTAAGTCACTTTAACTTTATGGGTCTCAGTTTCCTTATCTGTAAAATAAAGTTCAACAAAATCAAATCTTGGTAATCTAGTTTGTCTGGAGTTCTGACCCATCTTTTATGTAAAGATATATCTGGTAGAGTTATATATCAATATTGACAAAATGGAAAGTGATTAAAACAGCAACACTTCTCCTAGTGATAGACTGGGCTTACTTATAATGGTTTTAGAGATATAGACATGTCTATATCTGAGATTCTTCCCCTATCATCCTTTCATCATATATATGTATTCTTGAGGAAGTCATCTTCCTAAGTCCTGATCTTAATAGCTCACTTTGGAGATATAATATATTTATCTATTACTATAATATAATTAATACAATTTGTTGTTCTTTTTAAAATTAATTTATTTTTTAGTTTTCAACATTCACTTTCATAAGCTTTTGAGTTTTATATTTTCTCCCCCTTCTTTCCCACCTCCCTCCCCAAGACAGCATGCAATCTTATATAGGCTATACATATTCATTCCTATTAAACATATTTTCACATTTGTCATGTTGTAAAGAAGACTTAGAACCAATAGGAGGAACCACAACAATAAAGAAACAAAACAAAACAGTAGAAAAAAAGGGCAAATAGTATTCTTCAATCTGCACTCAGACTCCATAGTTTTTTCTCTGGATGTGGATAGCATTTTCCATCATGAGTCTTTTGGAGATGTCTTAAACTCTTGAATTGCTGAGAAGAGTTAAGTTAATCAAAGTTAGTTATCGCACAATATTGCTATTACTGTGTACAACATTCTGGATCTGTTCACTTCACTCAGTATCAGTTCACGTAAGTCCAGGTTTTTCTAAAGTCTGCCCGTTCATTGTTTTTATAGCACAATAGTATTCCATTACATTCATATAACACAACTTGTTCAGTCATTCTCCAACTGATAGGCATCCCCTCAATTTCCAGTTCTTTACCACCACAGAAAGAACTCCTTCAAATATTTTTGTACATGTGGATCTTTTTCTCATTGTTTATGATCTCTTTGGAATAAAGTCTTAGAAGTAGTTCTGCTGGGTCAAAAGGTAAGCACATTTTGATAACCTTTTGGGTATAGTTCCAAATTGCTCTCCAAAATGACTGGATCAGTTCACAATTCCACCAACAATGCATTAGTGTTCCAATTTTCCCATATCTCCAATATTTATCATTTTCCTGTTTTGTCATGTTAGCCAATGATAGGTGTGATGTGGTACCTCTAATTTGTATTTCTCTAATCAATAGTGATTTAGAGCATTTTTTCACATGACTGTAGATGGTTTTAATTTCTTTATCTGATAACTGCCTGTTCATATCCTTTGACCATACCATTTGTTGTTCTTGAGTTGTTTCAGTTGTGTTGGACTCTGTGACCCTAACTGAAGATTTCTTGGCAAAGATACTTGCATGGTTTGCCATTTCCTCCTCCAGCTCATTTTTACCGATGAGAAAATGAGACAAACGTGATTAAGTGACTTGCCCAGGATAACACAGCTAGTAAGTTAGTAAATATGAGGCCAGATTTGAACTCATGTCCTCTCAACTCCAGGGTCAGCACTCTATCCACTGTGCCACCCGGCTACCAAATAATTATAATGTAAATATCAATAAATATTTTTATACTAATATAAATATAAAATATATAGTATTTTGAGCACCAGCATTGCTAGTTGCAAATCACCTGGTTTATTAATGTAATTATTTGATATTATAAGACTGTTGAATTAATATTAAAGTTTTTATAGCTAATAGTAGTTATAAGCATGGACAGACAGTTAGGTGGTGCAATATATGTGCCAGGCCTGGAATCAGGAAGACTCATCTTCCTGAGTTGAAATCTGGTCTCAGATTCTTAATTAGCTGTGTGACCCTGGATAATTTATTTAACCCCATTTGCCTCCGTTTCCTCATCTATAAAATGAGCTGGGGATGAAAATGGCAAACTGCTCATGTATCTTTGTCAAGAAAAGCCCAAATGGGGTCGTGAAGAGTCGGACATGACTGAAAAGTGGGTGAAAAAAGTCATAAGCATAGAATTTGTAGAGCTTCTCAGGTATGTTTCCCTGTATAGGCGCAGAGAAATATTCCATATCCATAAACACACACATTTGTTACATATACACATTGTTGTGTATGTGTATATTCATGTATGTGTACATATTAATATAAACATGTATATATATAGATATCTTGAGATCTATATTTATAATCAGTCCTCATCATTTGTGATTGTGTTCATGTGATCTTATTGGTAACTTCATTTTCACTTTCCCTTTGGCAACTGTGAACATTCATGGCTATGAACACTAGAGAAAAATTAAAAGGTATTCCTCAATCTCTACCTGGTGCTCATGGTGAATGTTCTGTGTCTCCCACTTCCCCTGACTCTGAACATCCTGGCTAGTGTAGGGAAGCAGCTTAGAGGAACAAGGCTTGTCCCACCCTGCCTGCAAGGCAGGGCTGAGCCTCCAGGGGCTGGAATTTTGACTTTGGACCCTGGGAACCAAGGACTCACCCAAGAGGCCTATACTTATCACCCAGGAGCAGTTCAACCACCAAGCTGAAAGAATGACAATAGTAGGTGTTGCCCTTTGCCCACCTCATGGTTTTTTTAACCTTGCTGCTCCTGCCCCTCCCCCTCCATTCTGGTCTTGCCTCTCCCCACATTTTATGGATTGGTTGCTGTGGTTAGGAAAAGTGCACATTATCAGAATTAATATTTTGTTATGAAGAACTATATGCAGAAAAATGTATTTTCAGTTATCTCCAGTGAAATATTACAGTGTTTGGTTATTGTGGGAACCTAACCCCCCATTGCCAGAGATTTAATGTATCAACATTAATGTTTTGTTTTGTTTTGTGTTGTTTTGTTCTTTATCTTTTCCCTGTGTCTGGGAACATTACTCCCACAAAAGTTGAAGTTTGACTGGGTGTGTTTATAGATACACACTTATATACACAATACACATTTATGTATATGTCTATATTTATATATGTTGTGTATACATATGTAGATATTATTCACATGTGTAAATAAATTTACATACATTTTTATACATACATATACCCCTGTGAATACACATACACACGTTTGTATAAAATTAGTCAATTTCAAAGAATAGAACCATGAAGCAAAGACAAAATGGGGTATGACCTTTACCAGGTAAGTTCTTTTTTTAATAAGACAATGTGATTATGTGTGTGTGTGTGTGTGTGTGTGTGTGTGTGTAAGAGACAGTCAAAGAGAGAAATAGAAACATACATAGAAATATACATTACTACTTATGGACTTAGGATGCCTAAAGTGAGAACAGGCTCTCATAGAATAGTCTCCTATTATGGGAAGGTATTCTTCACTGACTTTAGAGTTTTTTTTACTAAAAGCCCAGTAACAAATATAATAGATTTCAAATATTCAGGTCACAGTTTCAGAAATTCTTAACACCGTAATACGACTGAGTCTCTTCAAAACAGTATAAGTTGTTTCTTTGCAGCCAATTAGCCAACTTGTTATATTAATTCTTAAATAATATAGATCGTCTTCTGTCCAGAGTCATAACCAGTGTTTTTATTTGTCTAGTCACAGAATCAAGTGCAGAATCTCAGGTTTTGCCAAGATCTCAGAGATGACTTTATCTAATCTACACCTGGACAACAGACCAAACAAGTAGCCTAAGAGATTTTCTTGACAGCCTATAGAGAAGTGGATGCTTTGCAGTAGGGGTGGTGTCACTTCTTCCTCCCCAGATAGTCTACATCTTGGAATGACTCTAATTACTAGAAAGCATTTTCTGTCATCAAACCTAAATCTGTCCCTTTGCAATTTCCACCCACTGCTCTTAGGCCTTTCCTTTTGGGATAATCTGAACTAGATGAATCTCCTCTCCCATGCCATGGCTACACTTTAAATACCTGAGGGCAAGTATTCTTCCCAACCCCAACACATGTTCTCTAGTATAATAGTAACAAGAACAAAGGTCTGTTTTAAAAGACAAATGAGACAACAATAATTGCCATTTATATACCATGTTAGAATTTGCAAAGTGCTTTTGGTAATTTTCTCATTTGTTTCTTAAAGCAATCTTTTTGGATAATAAGCTATAATTATCCTTTTTAATGATTAGGAAACAAAAGCTCAAATAAGTCACTTATTCAAGGCCCAATCCCTAGTAACTATCAGAGGTAAAGTTAGCCCTCCTATCTATTATTGAGGGGCTTTGAATTCAAATTCCCAATTGAAAATATGGCACTTCATTTTATCAATTGTTTCTCTTTTCCATATGGCAGTCCTTTAAGTAAATCAGTACAGCTAGTATGCCCCCTCTTCTCTTCTCCAGGCTAAATATTCCCAATTTATTCAATTGATATTCATATGGGATGAACTCAAGGTCATTCACCATTTTGGTTGCCCTTCTCTAAATACTTCATCTCATCAATGTGCTTTCTAAAATGGAGCTCTCACAATATTTCAGATGTGGTCTGAGCTGTAGAACAGAACTATCAATTTCTTAATTCTGTATTTTATGTCTCTCTGAAGGCAGCATAAAATTGCATTAGCTTTCTTGGGATATCATAGCACTGCTACTCAAATTGAGATTGTAACACACTAAAACTTCCAGATATTGTTTTCAGTTGAACTCCTCAATCACCAAACCTTCTACAACTTATATTCATGAATCTTCCTTTTTTTTAAAGTCATGTGAGACTTTACAATTATGTCTAATAAATTCCATCTAATTATATCTAATTCAATGTTCTATCTTGTTAACTTCTATTCAGATCCTGAATATGCCATCCTCCTGACTTTATACCATTTACAAATTTGATAACAGGCCACCTAATGTACGCTTTCATTCATTCTTTATCATTATTCAGAATATCAAATAAAATAGCACAATATACAGATCTCTAGAGGAATCTTGGTGGAAACCACTTCCACATGGACTTTGAGCCATTAATGACAATTCTTCAGGAATGGCCATTCTACTATTTTCATATTCTTAACCACTCAAATTCAACTAATCTGTTTCAAGTTAAGATTTGCCTAATCCTTTTTTTATGTGTGTCAGATTTTTAGCAAAAAGAAATGGGAACAGCATACTATGTTTCCAAAATCTCGTGGAGAATATGTCCATATTCATTCAGGGACATTTTCAGCCCCTGCCATTATGGAAAGCAAACTTTTTTCATTCCCTATCAAGCTCTACCTTCATTTTTTTTTTTCCTGTGATGAATCCATTTTGTCATGGAGTGAGCACCTGTGTGACCATTTAAGGATCATAGCACCAGGTGTGTATGCATGAGTGTGTCTCCTATGTATACTATTCTTCTTCCTGATTTCTTAGCATGACAGTTTTAGAAAGCCCTTGAGCTAGAGAAAAATTCTTAAGAGATTTTGAAAAAAACACAACAATCTCATGTGCTGAAGGATTGCATTAAACTATTTTTTTTCATACAGTGAATCTAGAGAAATACAACTTACTGTTAATAGCAGCCCTTAATTTTAATCATCATGCAAAATGTACTTTTCTCCTTCTGACTATGCTGTTGAAAGTGAAGAATAAGGAGGTAATGGGTGCATAATTGATAATGACCTATCAAGTTTTCTCAAGCTGCAAGAAGTTTTCTCATGAAAGAATATTTTGTGATAGGAAAAAAAATTAAGTCCAAGTTACCTTTTGCTTTGTCTGATTATTTCTGGGCCTTTTTTCCAAGAAACCACTGCTCTGGGAGAAGTCTTTGGTTTACATTCAATAATAACATCTCCACCAACTTGAGCAACAGAGATCTTTTGCAAGGAATTTTTGGAGAAATCAGGGGCTGAGGCTAAAAAATAAATAAAGTCATAAAGAAACAAAGTCTTTGATTCTTGCATTGATTACACAAATATTTATTGGGTACCTATGCCCCCAAATTACTCTGTATTGTCTTTCTATTTTTTTTTAATTTGCTTATCTTTGCACTTGTCATCTTTCAGTTTAATAAAAGCTTCTTGAGAGCAGAGATTCTTTCATTTGTGTATTTGTATCTCCTGCACATTAACACCAGACCTGGTATATAACATCATTTAATACATGCTTGTGGAAGCAAATTGAAATATGACATCAAAGACGCTGTGTTAGGAAATGTGTAGGAAGAAAGGCATCAATGATTTTCCATGTCAATTCAATTCAACTTAAGATGCATGTATAAAATGCTTACTTTGGACTAGGCACTGGGCTGGGGGCCAGAGATTAAGAAAATGAATGATTAAAAGGCAAGGTAGTTTAATCCTTCAAGAGGATAACTAGGTGGTTCAGTGCAGGCAGTAAAAGAAAACAGGGTTTGATGTAAAAAAGACTTGTGCTTGGATCCTTCTATAGACATATAAAATGGTGTTATCCTGGGAAAGTTGCTTACCCTTTCGGTCCCTGGGCTTCCTTGTCTGCAAAATGAGGAATATAGTAGAACCTACCTCACAGGTTTGCTGCGAGTGTCAAATGAATTAGTATATGTTAAAAAGTTTTGCAAACTTTAAAGAGATTTATAAATGGTAGCTTTATTGATGTTGCTGCTGCTGTTGTCAATACAGTCTGTGTTTGAGTCAAGATTAGAATTTAATACCTCTGACTCCAAAGCCCAGTGCTCATTCCACTGTGTAAGAACACCTCATAGAAACTTACATGCAAAATTATAAATAGCATTATCACTTTACTTCAAGAAGTTTACAATCTTGTATTGAAGATAAGACATTTAAACATCTGCATGTTATTTTAGGATATGCATTATGTGAAGAGTATGAGTTTAGTGCTGTAGGAGGTGAGAAAAAGAAGTATTCACTTTGACTGGAGTGGTTAAGAAAACATCATGAAGAAGTCAGTATTTAAACAGGGCATTTAAGGATATATTGGATATATGAATTTAAAGAATTCTAGGAAGAGAGGATTGCATGAACAAAATATTGTAAAGCCAAATATGTGGTAAGAACTTGTTTGATTTATAAAAAAGCTTGAAAGTATGCATAGGGTTAGATTGTGAAGGTCCTCAAAAGTCAGTCTAATGGAAATGACCCAGCAGGTGAATAACCCATTCACAGGCAGGTAGCTAAATGATGTAGTGGATAGAGTGTGGTGGCTATAGTAGGTAAGACCTAAGGTAAAATCTGGTTTAAGGCACTTACTAATTGTGTGACTCTGAATATGTCATTTAACATCTGTTTGTCTTACTTTCCTCAACTGTAAAATACCAGTTGTTGTTAGTCTCCAATGAGATATCACACAGCATGGCATATGTAAGTGTTATATAAATGCAAGGTCTGCTCCACCCCCTTATTGCCTTAGAATTGTGGGTGAAAGGGACAGAAGACAGATTTTTTTTCTTTTTCTTTTTCTTTTTTTGGAGAGGCAATTGGGGTTAAGTGACTTGCCCAGGGTCACACAGCTAGTAAGTATCAAGTATCTGAGGCCAGATTTGAACTCAAGTCCTCCTGAGTCCAAGGCCCAAACTCTATCCACTGAACCACCTAGCTGCCCCTAGAAGGCAGATTTTAACATTGCAGGGAACACTCTAAGTGGAAAGTTTCTCTACAAATTCAAATCAACAATTTATCTGTAACTTATACTCTAAGACCACTGCCTGGATACAAAGATGATGTGAATTACTCTGGTCTATGTAGTATATGTTAGAAGCAAGACCACGGATTCTTCCTACTTGCAAGGTTGGACCTCTCTTGACTACAGCAGGTTGTCTATCATAGCAATGTATTAGCTAAGTAACTATAATGAGTGTGTACAATGTGAATTGGAGAAGGAAGTGTGTGTGGGCAGGGATATCCTAGTTCCTTTAGGAAGCTTCTTGAAATGTCTAGGGCAATTGTTCTAAAACATTTTTCCTTTTCTTTTTTTTTCTTTTTTTCTTTATTTTAAACTTGAATACAAAATGAGAAAAGAAACAAACATTTCCATGCATACAACAGAACATAAAAGAAGATTCAATATAAAATAATGAATTTCCATCTCAAGAAAACCTATATAATAAATCCTACATATTGTTTTCAAAGCTGCCCAGTTTTTCTTTGCTTCCTTGTAAGTTTTCTTTTGTTCTCTGCTGTGCACTTTTTACTTTATTTTTCCCCTCCTTCCCCCTTATCCTGCCCTAAAGAAGGTCAAAATTAATTGTGGATATATAGGCATATACACAGATATCTATAAACATACACATATATACACTCATATACATATGCATAAGATGATACTATGCTTATTTCTGCTTGCCATCCATTTTTCTGAAGGTGAATAGCATCTTTTGTAAATCCAATTCTCTCCATGTTTTTCTGAATCAACCAGTTCATCATTTCCTACACCACAGCAATATTCCAACTCAATCACATCCTACCTAAGGGATTTTCTATGAAATTTTTTCACCCAAATTTTCTGTATTCCTTCTATTCTTGGCTGCACAGGTTTTATTTATACAAGAACAATTGAATTTACAATAATAAAAACTTTCAATTTTACACTTCAACAATGTTATCACCTTATAATATGGTTTCGGGTCTGATACTAATGAATCTGCTTCTTTTACATCTCTCCCCTCACCCCAGATTCTTTGAAATTCCTGTCCTTTTGTTTTTCCAAATGAATTTTGTTATTATTTTTTCCAACTCAATAAGACTTTTTTTTAGTAATTTAATGGAGATGCATTAAATAAACAGATTAGCTTAGTAAAACTGTCATTTTTTTAAACTATATATTTACTTTACCTACTTGTGAACAATATGTATTACCTCAGCTGGTTAGACTTAACTTTGTTACAAAAAGTGTTTTATTTTTATACTCATATAGTTCCTGAGTCTATTTTGGCAAATATACTCTCAGGTATTTTAAAATGTCTAGTTATTTTAAATGGTCTAAAACAATATTGAAGATTATTGCTGACACATAGTGTAGTGTCCCTATTTTTCTCTTTTTTGTATGTATTATTCCTATATCATGGGTTTCTTTTTTAATTAATTTATTTTGATTTATCAACAGTCACTTCCATATGCTTTTGAGTTTAAAATTTTTCTCCCCCTTCCTCCCCACCACCATCCCCAAGAGGGTGCACAATCTGATATAGGCTATACATATACATTCCTATTAAACATATTTTCACATTAGTGATGTTGTAAGAATTAGAACCAATAGGAGAAATCACCAGAAAGAGGAAACAAAACACAACAGAAGGAAAAAAATAGCAAATGGTATGCTTCGATCTGCATTGAAACTCCGTAGTTCTTTTTTTGGATGTGGATGGCATTTTCTATCACAAGGCCTTTGGAGATGTTTTAGATCTTTCTATTGATGGGAAGAGTTAACTTTATCAATATTAGTCATCACACAACGTGGCTGTTATTGCATACAACATTCTTCTGGCTCTGCTCACTTCACTCAGCATCAGACCTTACAAGTCTTTCCAGGTTTTTTTCTGAAGTCAGTCTGTTCATCATTTCTTATAGCACAATAGTATTTCATTACATTCATATACCACAACTTGTTCAGCCATTCCCCAGTTGATGGACATCCTCTCAATTTCCAATTATTTGCCACCCTAAAAAGAGCCACTATAAATATTTTTGTACATGGAGGTCCTTTTCACATTTCTATGATCTCTTTGGGAAATAGCCCTAGAAGTGCTATTGCTGGGTCAAAGGCTATGCACATTTTTATAGCCCTTTGGGCATAGTTACAAATTGCTCTCCAAAATGGTTGGATCATTTCACAACTCCACCAACAATGCATTAGTATTCCAATTTTCCCACACCTTCTTCAATATTTTTCATTTTCTTGTTTTGTCATCTTGGTCAGTCTGATAGGTGGGATGTGGTACCTCAGAGTTGTTTTGATTTGCATTTCTCTAGTAAATAGTGATTTAGAGCACTTTTTCATATAACTAAAGATGGCTTTAATTTCTTCATCTGAGAATTGCCTGTTCATATCATTTGACCATTTATTAATTGGGGAATGACTTGCATTCTTATAAATTTGACTTAATTCTCTATATATTTTAGAAATGAGACCCTTATCAGAGATACTGGTTATAAAAAATTATTTCCCAATGTTCTACTTTTCTTCTAATCTTGGTTGCATTGGCATTGTTTGTGCAAAAACTTTTCAATTTAATATAATCAAAGTTATGCATTTTGCATTTTGTAATGTTCTCTATCTCCTGTTTGGTCATGAATTCTTCTGTTCTCAATAAATCTGATAGGTAAACTATTCCTTGCTCTCCCAGTTTGCTTACAGTGTCAGCCTTTATATCTAAATCATGGACCTATTTTGACTTTATTTTGGTACATAGTATGAGATTTTGAACAATGCCTAGTTTCTGCCATACTCTTTTCCAGTTTTCCCAGTAGTTTTTGTCGAAAAGTGAGTTTTTATGCCAGAAACTGGGGTCTTTGGGTTTATCAAATAACAGATTACTATTCTCATTGACTACTGTGTCTTGAATACTTAACCTATTTCACTGATCCACCACTCTGTTTCTTAGCCAGTACCAAGCAGTTTTAATTATCGCTGCTTTATAATACAATTTAAGATCTGGAACACCTAGGCTACCTTCCCCTGCATTTCTTTTCTTTAGTTTACCTGGTATTCTGGACCTTTTGTTCTTCCAAATGAATCTTGTTATTATTTTTTCTAACTCTATAAAATAATTTTTGGTAGTTTGATTAGTGTGGCACTGAATAAGAAAATTAGGTTAGATAGAATTGTCATTTTCATTACATTAGCTCAGCCTACCCCTGAGCAACTGATGTTTTTACAATTATTTAGATCTGACTTTATTTGCATGAAAAGTGTTTTGTAATTGTGTTCATAGAGTTCCTGGGTTTGTTTTGGGAGGTAGACTTCTAAATATTTTGTAATGTATACAGTAAGTTTAAATGAAATTTCTCTTTCTATCTCTTGCTGTTGGGCTTTTTTGGTAATACATAGAAATATTTGCCAATGATTTATGTGGATTTATTTTATAGCTTGAGACTTTGCTAAAGTTGTTTATTATTTCAAGTAGGTTTTCACTTGATTCACTAGGATTCTCTAAGAATATCATCATGTCATCTGCAAAGAGTGATAGCTTTTTTTCTTCTTTGCCTAATCTAATACCTTCAATTTCTTTTTCTTCTCTTATTGCTAAAACTAACATTTCCAGTACAATATGGTAAAACAGTGGTGATAATGGACATTCTTGTTTCACTACTGTTCTTAGTGGAAATGCTTCTTGCTTGTCCCCATGACATATGATGCTTGCTGAAGGTTTTAGATAAATGCTATTTATTATTTTAAGGAAGAGTCCATTTATACCTATACTCTCTAGTGTTTTTAATAGGAATGGGTGCTGTGTTTTGTCAAAAGCTTTTTCTGCATCTATTGAGATGATCATGTGATTTCTGTTAGTTTTGGTGTTGATATGATGAATTATGCTGATAGTTTTCCTTATATTGAACCAGCCCTGCATTCCTGGTATAAATCCTACCTGGTCATAGTGTATTATTCTTGTGATAAGTTACTGTAATCTATTTGCTAATATTTTATTTAAAATTTTTGCATCTATATTCATTAGTGAAATTGGTCTATAATTTTCTTTCTCTGTTTTGACTATTCCTGGTTTAGGTATCAGCACCATATTTGTATCAGAAAAAGAATTTGGTAAGACTCCTTCTTCACCTATTTTTCCCAAATAGTCTATATAGTATTTGAATTAATTGTTCTTTAAATGTTTGTAAATCCATCTGGCCCTGGAGATTTTTTCTTAGAGAGTTCATCAATGGCTTATTCAATTTCTTTTTCTGAGATGGGCTTATTTAAGTATTTTACTTCCTCTTCAGTTAATCTGGGCAATTTACATTTTTGTAAATATGTATCCATTTCACTAAGATTATCAAATTTATTGGAATACAGTTGGGCAAAATAGTTCCTAATTAGGGTATTAATTTCCTCTTCCTTGGTGGTGGATTCACCCTTTTCATTCTTGATACTGGTAATTTTGTTTTCTTCATTCTTTTTTTAATTAAATTAACCAAAGGTTTTTCTATTTTATTGTTTTTTTTTATAAAACCAGCTCTTAGTTTTATTTATTATTTCAATAGATTTCTTAATTTCAATATTATTAATTTTTCCTTTGGTTTTCAATATTTCTAATTTGGTGTTTCATTGAGAATTTTTAATTTGTTCTTTTTCTAGTTTTTTTTTAGTTGTATGCACAATTCATTGATCTCTTTTTCTATTTTATTTATGTAAGCATTTACAGATATAACACTTTCCCTAAGAAATGCTTTCACTGCATCCCATAAGTTTTGGTATGTTGTCTCATTATTGTCATTCTCTTGAATGAAGTTATTGTTTCTATGATTTGTTGTTTGACCCAATCATTTTATAAGATTAGATTATTTAGTTTCCAATTATTTTCTAGTCTATCTTTCCATGGCCTTTTATTACATGTAATTTTTATTGCATCATAATCTGAAAGAATGCATTTAATATTTCTGCCTTTCTACATTGGATTGTGAGGTTTTTATGCCTTAGTACATGGTCAATTTTTGTGTATATGCCATGTACTACCAAGAAAAAAGTACATTCCTTTCTATCCTCATTCAATTTTCTCCAGAAATCTACCCTACCTAACTTTTCTAATATTCTATTCACCTTCTTAACTTCTTTCTTGTTTATTTTGTGGTTAGATTTACCTAGTTCAGAAAGGGGGAGGTTGAGGTCCCCCACTAGTATAGTTTTGCTGACTATTTCTTCCTGTAAGTACCTGAACTTCTCCGCTAAGAATTTGGATGCTATACCATTTGGTGCAACTTCATTGTCTACGGCGCCTTTTGGCAGGATGTAATTTCCCTCCTTATCTCTTTTGATAAGATCTATTTTTACTTTTGATTTGTCTGAGATCAGGATTGCTACCCCTGCTTTTTTTTTTTTTACTTCAGCTGAAGCATAATATATTCTGCTCCAGCCTTTTACCTTTACCCTGCATGTGTCACTTTTTTTCAAATGTACTTCCTGTAAATACCATATTGTAGGATTATAGTTTTTAATCCATTCTGGTATCCATTTCCATTTTATAGGAGAGTTCATCCCATTCACATTCACAGTTATGATTGTTCTCTTTGTCTTTTTCTCCATCCTTCCCCCCACCCCAGTTTATGCTTTTATTTTTCCTTTCTCTTTTCCCCTCCTCACTAGTGTTTTGCTTTTGACTACCACCTCTCTCAGTCCCTCCTCCCTTCTATTAGCCCCTTCCCTTTTCTTCCCCTTTACCCTTACTGCTTCTTCCCTCCTCTTCTATCCACCTTCCCTTTTCTTTCCCCTTTCTCCCTCCTACTGCCTATAAGGCAAGTTACATTTCTATACCTAATTAATTATATTATCCCCTTCTTGAGCCAAATCTGACGAGAATAAGGTTCAAACAATGCTCATCTCCCTCCCTTCTTTCCCTCTGCTCTGCCATAATAGGTTTTTGTGTCTTTTTTTGTAATGTAGTTTACCCTTGTCCATCTCCTTCTTTCACAGTCCATTTTCTTAGATCAGATTAATCCACTCTTAGATCAGATTAATCCACTTACTTGGATCCATTTAACCCACTTGATTAGATTTTTTTTGTATCATTACATCAAAGTCAACTTATATCCACCCCCTCTATGTATACTTCTTTAACATGGTGTAATAACAATACAATTCTCAAGAATTACAAGTGTCATCTTCCCTTGTAGGGTTGTTATCAGTTTACCCTTATTAACAACATATTATATCTTTCTGTCTGGTTTACCTTTTTATGTCCCTCTTGAGTCTTGTATTTGAAGATCAAATTTTCTGTTGAGCTCTGGTGTTTTTATCAGGAAGGTTTGGAAGTCCACTTTTTCATTGAATATCCATCTCCTCCCCTGAAAGATCATGCTCATTTTTGCTGAGTAGTTGATCCTTGGTTGTAATCCAAGCTCTTTTGCCTTATGGAATATCATGTTCCACACCCTACAGTCATTTAATGTAGAAGCTACAAGGTCCTGTGTAATCCTGACTGTGGTTCCATGATATTTAAATTGTTTCTTTCTGGCTGCTTGCAGTAATTTCTCTTTAATCTAGTAATTTTGGAATTTGTCTACTATATTCCTTGGAGTTTTCAATTTGGTATCTCTTTCAGGAGGCAATTGGTGGATTCTTTCTATGATTATTTTACCCTCTGGTTCTAGGACCTCAGGGCAGTTTTCCTTTATGATTTCCTGAAAAATACTCTCCAGACTCTTTTTTTCATTGTGAATTTTAGGTAGACTAATAATTTTTAAATTGTCTCTCCTGGATTGATTTTCCAAGTCAATTGTTTTACCAATGAGGTATTTTATGTTTTCATCTATTTTTTTTCATTTTTTTTGTTGCTGTTTGACTGATTCTTAATCTCTCATAGAGTTATTAGCTTCCATTTGCCCAATTCTAATTTTTAACAAATTGTTTCCTTCTATTAGATTTTGTACCTCCTTCCCCATTTGGCCAATTGTATTTTTTAGGGACTTGTTTTCTTCAGTGTACTTTTTTTCCAGTAGGCCAATTGTATTTTTTAAGCATTCTTCTACCTCTCTCATTTGACTTTTAATCCTTCTTGAAATCTTCTAAAAAAGGCTTTTTGGGCTTCAGACCAGTTCATATTCCCTTTTGAGGCTCCAGATGTGGGTTTGTTGACAATGTTGTACTCTTCAGAATTTCTGCCTTGATCCTCACTGTTCTCATAATATGAATCTGTGGTACATTTCTTTTTACTCATGGTATTTGCCTATTTCCTGGCCTTTAAAGAGATTGAGCTTTCCTCCTGGGGAGTAGAGGGCACTGACCCAAGCTTCTTGTGTTGGGAGCTTTCTGCCTGGTCACTGTCTTTGTATGCTGGGGCCTCCAATGTTGGCAGTTGGAGGCTGTAGGGTTCTTGCAGTCTACCTGGTGTTGGGCTGGAATCAGCAACATTGAAACTCTGGAGGGAGGACTGGGTAATCTGGCCCCTGGATGTTGCCTGTTTTTTTCCTTTCCTTTCACTTTCTTCAGCTCCTTTCAAATGGATGTTGCAGTATGTTTATCTGTCTGGAGCCCCTTCGAGACCTTCACAGATTTTTGCTGAGGCACTGGGAGGCTGCTGTAGAATGCCAAGGCACCTGGTGGTTTTCTGAGCTGGTTTCCACCAGTTCCCCTGCCCTCACCAAGGCATTTGGGGGTTTAGGTGTTGGTGTTTGCCCGCTCCACCACCTGGGTTTGAGGATCTTCTCCTGATGTGCTAAAGTGGGGCTTTCCACTAGCTTGCTGAGAGGTCTCTGATTCTGCTCCCCTTCTGCCAGGGCAAGAGGGGCCTTTCTCATTAATCTCTCAAGCTACCTGGGCTATTGGACTACTGCACCACATTTTTCTTCTGGTTTAGCTGTTCCAGGGTTTTTCCTGGGGTGATATTTTCTGGGCTTTCAGAGGTTGATATGGGAGGGCAAGAACAATTTCCTTTTTACTCTACCATCTTGACTCCTGGCAGTGGAAGTTCCTATTTTTCTCTTTTGATTAAATCTATTTTAGCTTTAACTTTGTCTGAGGTCATGATTACTATCCCTGCTTTTTTTTACATAATAAATTATTTTTCCTCTCTTTCAAGGATGGATTATTTCTTCAAGAACCCTGTCAGGTGATTAGCTATAAGCTATTTGGTCAACTTAGTTACAGGGAATTAAGGACAGTGTGATTGCTCAATAGAATGAGATATTTTTCATAATATAGCTCCCATAGCCTTTGAGTTCCTCCTTCATGTTTATCAAGAAGCAGAAAATCAGTCAGTCAATAAAAATTCATTAAACATATTCAATGTGCCAGACACTATGGTAAACACTTGAGATGCAAGGAAAGTTTACACACAGACACACACACACACACAGACACACACACACACACATTCTTTCCTCTCAAGGTGGTCAGAGTCTAATGTGGGGGCATCAGGGTATTCTTTTTTTACCTCATGGATACCATAATTAATTATTATATGATATAAACTTCCTTTACCTGACCAATGTTTATCTTTAAATTGCTTGTAGTCATGAATAAATTTATATTGTTTATCAACAATATCTCCATAAACTATGATGCCATGAAAGTCCTAATAATTAAAATGCCACTTAACAAGGTATTCTACAAAATCTATCTTATTTTGTAATAGCAATTCATTAGTTTAGGTGTATATAGAGTTTTAATATTTATAGTGACTTGCTTACAACAATCCTGGAACAAGGTACTAAACATCATTATGTCCATTTTACAGATGAAGAAACTTTGAAAGAAAAAGTGATTTGCTTAGGTTTCTTACCTAATAAGTGTCAGATTTGGAACATGATAACAGCTTCTCAGACTCTGTGAACAGGGCTGTATCCATTAGAGCATATTTGTAATGTTCTGTACAATGAAGGCACCATGATTTAAAGGAAAATATAGTCAAAAGAAAGTCAGGAAATTTGGCTTCTATTCACTCTGCTCCTAATTAACTATGTGACCTTGAAGAACTTAGTTCTTTTAATCTCAGATACCAAATATAGAGGTTAGTCTTGGTGATTTCTAAAGTACCATATATGAAGCAGTTAGAATAGTGTTTGGAACATTCTACTTGGAGGCAGGAAGACCTAGGTTCAAATCCTAATTCAGATACTTCATAATTGCATGACTTTGGCTAAGTCACATAACACTTAATTTTTTCATCTGTAAAATGAGGATAATAATAGAACCTACCTTCCAGGGTTGTTGTAAGGCCCCTAGGTGGTGCAGTGGATAGAGCACTGGAACATGAGTCAGAAAGATCTGAGTTCAGATTTGGCCTCAGAAACTTACTAGTTTTGTGACCCTGACCAAGTCATTTAACCCTGTTTGCTTCAGTTCCCTCATCTGTAAAATTACCTGGAGAAGGAAATAACAAAACATTCTAGTATCTTTGCCAAGAAAACCCCAAATGGGGTCACAGAGTCAGACATGACTGAACAACAACAATCAAACTGGGGCTATTAAAAGAATAAAATGAAATAATATTTGCAAAGTGCTATTGAAATCTTACAAGGTTATATAAATTCCAGTTTTTGCTACTATACAGTCTGTCTATAACCATATCTTCCTTTCAGATGTAAATGTCTAGGATTCCATTCATGATGAAAATAGCCTGAAGTGCAAAAAGAAAGAAAAGAAATGAAGATTCCTTTTCCCTAGAATACTCTAATTATATGTCATTTCTTCAGCATAAGCATGCATGTGTGCATGCACACATATATACACACACACCCATGCATACAAATCCTCAATTTACTTCCATTCCAGGGTCTCTTTTCTGCTTTTGTGAATAATGTACATCAATTAATAATTATGTCTTTGCAGATATAGAATTAGTATCAATATTCTGATGGAAACAATACAGATTAAGGTAGTGTAGAAAATCAGCATTCAACTTATAACACTGGGTCATGTGAGATTAGAAAGATTAGACATCAATTCCCCCAAGAGTAGTATCACATGAGAAGCATTTATCTTCAAAAGAGTCATTTCCATGTCATAAATGTATGAAGTAAGAGAACTGAGATGATTAAACGAATTTCCTTCCTTTATGGTCTGACTTTCTATTAATTTTATAGTTCTTATGCCTTTGTTAACCTCCTATCAATTAATCCACAAATATTTATTAAGTAACTACTCTGTGCCAGACTCCTTGCTAGACATGGGAGATCCAAATGCAAAGACTGAAATAATTCTTGTTCTCAAGGTGCTTATGTTCTCATAAGAATATTCTCAAAAGCATATACTGTACTAACCCTATATGGAAAGTGCATTATTTTTTCAAGTAGGAACTGATTTGAAACTTAGATAATTATGTCTGTAAGATGCCTTCATGTGTCCTTGTTCTCTCTGAAAGAAAATTTCAACACTATCTAGGTTTCATGATAGAAATATTGGGCTAATATTTAAAATTAAATTATTATTTTTAAATATGGAAGTAAGATACATAAAATGTCTGAGAACTTTATGATTATTAGGTCAGTTAGAAGGATTCTACATAGAAAGAGGGCAAAGAAGTTTGTTGATTATGTTGAGATGATTTTTAAAATGATAAAATTAAGGGGGCAATAAAGAGGGATACACTGGGAGAAAGGGGAAGGAAGAGGTAGAATGAGGTAAATTATTTCACATAAAAGAGGGGTGCAAGGAAAAACTTTTACAGTGAAGGGGAGGATGAGAGGTTGTGGGCAGCATTTGAATCTTAGTCTCAACAGAATTGGCACAAAGCAGGAATAACATACAAACTCAATTGAGTTTAGGAAAGTATGAGGGGAGGAGGATAAGGTATGGGGGGAAGTATACTGAGGGAGTCAGTAGTGAGAAACAAAATAGACTTTTGAGAAGGAACAGGGAAAAAAGATAGAGAGGGAGGGGTAAATAGGGAAAAATAGGATGGAGGGAAACTCAGTTAGTAATCATAACTGTGAATATGAATGGGATGAACTTATCCATAAAATGGAAGGGGACAGCAGAGTGGATTAAAAAAAAAGAATCTGACAATTTTTTTGTGTTTTTTAGTTTGTTTTTCCAAGAAACATACTTGAACCATAGAGACACAAAAACAAAGGTAAGGGGCTGGAGCAGAATCTATTGTGCTTCAGCTGAAATAAAAGTGAAACAAAACAAAACAAAATGGAGGTAGCAATCACGATTTCAGACAAAGCTAAAACAAAAATTTATCTAATTAAAAGAAGTAAGCAAGGAAATTTCATTTTGTTAAAAAGTAGAAAATGAAATAATATCAATACAAACACATATAAACTAAATGGCATAATATACAAATTCTTAAAGGAAAAGTCAAATGAGCTGCAGGAAAAAATAGACAGTAAATTTATCCTACTGGGGGACTTCAAATTCCCCTTCTAAGATATAGATAAGTCTAACCATAAAATAAAGAATAAGTTAAGGAGAGGAACAAAATTTTTAAAAAGTTAGATATGTTAGACCTTTGGAGAAAACTAAATGAGAATATAAAGAAATCGTTTTTTTTTAAAGTGCAACAGGACAACTGTATTATTAGTCCATAGAAATCATACCCAAATACAGAAAAGTAGAAATATAAAATCCATCTTTCTCAGACTATAATGCAATAAAAATTGTATCCAGTAAAGGACCATGAAAAAATTGGTTACAAATAATTAGAAACTAAACAATATGTGAGATAATGAAAGCTACACATAGCCATATGAAAAATGCACTAAATAATTATTGATTAGAAAATGAAAATTAAAGCAACTTTATGATATCTCACATCTATCAGATTGGCTAAAATGATAAAAGGGGAAAATGACAAAACTTGGAGAAGATATGGAAAAATTGGTACACTAATAAATGGTTTATAGAATTGTGAAATGATTCAACCATTTTGGGGGGCATTATGGAATTATGCTCAAAGAGTTTTACAATGTTTTATACTCTTTGATCCAGCGATACTGGTATTTGGTCCATTTCCCAAAGTTATCAGTGTAAGAAGGAAAAAAAAACCCCTATATGTTCTAAAATGTTTATAGCAGCTCTCTTTGTTGTTGCGAGAACTGGATCCTGAGGGGATGCCTATCAATTTGGGACTGGCTAAACAAGTTGTGTTATATGAAACCGATTGAACACTACTGTGCTGTAAGAAATGATAGCAGACTGATTTTAGAAAATCATGAAAGGCTTGCATGAAATAAGGAAAAGTGAAATAAGCAGACCCAAGGAATCATTGTATGCAGGAACAGCGATATCATTAGAAGAATAACTGTGAATGATTAAGTTATTCTGGGTATTATAAATATTAAAATCGGCTAAAAGGATTTATAAAGGACAATGCTATTCCCCTCCAGAGAAAGAACTGACATACAGAAATATGAATAGTATGGTTTTTACATACACACATGTACTTCCTACATATAATGTATATAATACATAATGTATGTGTGTGTGTTTATGAAATGTTGGCCTTTTCTAGTGCAGGGTGGCTAAGTTGGAAGAAGACATTTCAGAACTTAAAATGAAAGAAAAAAATAAATTAAAAAAACCTAAATGATCTAATTCTAAAGAATGAGTGGGTCAAAGAACATATAATAGAGAGAATAAATAGCATCACTATAGACAATGGCAACAATAAGACAATATACCAACATTTATAGGATGCATTCAAAGCAGTACTTAGGGGAAAATTTATGTCTCTAAACACATTAACAAAATAAAGAGCAGATCAATGAGCTGGGCATAAAAATTTTTAAAAAATAGAAAAAAAGAACAAATTAAAAATCCTCATTTAATCACCAAATTGTAAATTCTGAAAATCAAAGAAAATATTAATGAAATTGAATGTAAGAAAATCTAGTTGTATATCCATTATTTTAGTACATTGATAATCTCACCTCCTCTGAAAGGTCCTGTATACAATAAAGAAACTAATTTCAATATGATATATTATTTCAAAAGATAACAATCTTGGGGCAGCTAAGTGGTGCAGTGGATAGAGCACTGGCCCTGAAGTCAAGAGGACCTGAGTTCAAATCTGGTCTCAGACCAAACACTTGACACTTACTAGCTGTGTGACCCTGGGCAAGTCACTTAACCCCAATTGCTTAAAGAAAAAAAAAGATAACAATCTCCAATTTACAGTAAAATAGATTTGAGATTATATGTATATTCAAATATATATATATATGTATATATATATTCAAATACCGTGTTGAATACATTAGTTCTAATTCAATGACTTACCTCTTACTTTCAATTCAGTATTATCATAAATGGTCTGATACTTGTTTTCTGCAACACATTGGTAAAAGCCTGAGTTTGACACATTCAGCACAGTTATCATGAGTGACCCATTTTCTATTTGAATTCTTTCCTAATAATAGAATAAAGATTCACATATTATTATATTAACATCCTATGAAAAGAATCAAAATTTTAGGGCTATGTAATAAAGTAAAAACTGGTTTTAATTGGAATTCTCTTAAACAAAATCTCTCTTAATTCATCTTTGGGGAATATTTAAAGGAAAATTATAATTGTTCAAAGGGACAATCATAGCTTTTAATCTTGGAGGGACCTTAGAGGTTATGTAGTTAACATCAAATTTATATAGGCAAAAAAATGCCCAGATTTATTAAGCTAGCAAATACCTGAGTTGGGATTTGAACCCAGACAATCTCACCTCCAATACTTGGCTCATTTCATTCTATGGGACATTATGATTACCCAGAATCATTGCATGCAGGTTCTTTGAAAATTTGTAATCAATCTCAATTTAATGCATATAAGTCCATTTTAACCAGAATACTAGATTAAACAGGTTAGTCCATTCCCTGACTATGCCAGAAATGTTGATGTTTACAGGTAAGAATTAAACATGAATTCTAAGTTTAGGACAACTATAAAGCTCTCTGTAATTAACCCTCAAGGTGACTTGGAATTTGATGACCCTCTTTTGGAGGCAAAGGAGAATTTTATTGTGCCCTCTCTTTCTACAGCCTACAGTAAATTGTCCTTAAACACTGAGCATTTCTTCTCTGTGTTAAAATAATATACTTTCTTTCAGTCTCAAGTGCATCTCATGAAATAGTTTAATCATGCAAAGATAACTTAAAACTAAATATTTCAAGCTACACATTACCATTCCCTAGAGATAATAAAAGTCATCTGTAGGAAAACAGAGAGAACATTGTGTGAAAATGGATATATGGGGTAACTTCCACTAAAACAGAAACAAACAATATCTCCAAATGCCGGTCTGAAACAAGAGATGTATTTTTTTTTTTGCATCTCTCACAGAGAAAGGACATGCAGAATTAAGTAGAAAATTGAAGCAATTATTTGGTTAATTTAAAGGGGACAAGTGTGACTACAATATGAGAAGCAGAGAGAGTAATGGGATTGGAGTCAGAGAACCCCTGTGACCTTGGGGGAGGAAGTTCCACTCTCTGCATCTCTGAATCCTCATGTATAAAAATTAGGAGGTTGGACAGAATGACCTTTAAGCTTCCTCCCAGCTCTACATCTTAGATTCTAGGAATTCTGAGAGAAAACACTTTTGCCATTTATAAAAGGAAATTTAAATATAAGGTAAAAGGTTGTTTTTTCTTTTCAATTTAATAATCAGAATTATTTATCTCAGTACTCTACTTTTTTTTGCCTGTTACAACTGGAACAATTTATAAATCTATCTAATTTAAAAAGCAATCTAACCAAAAGTTAAGTCAATGGGATTAACAACAATATATCAGTATATATAAAAATTTGCTTACCTCTGGCATAATAGGTCCACCATTTTTAAACCATGTATAAGGAGGACTTGTTTTCCACTGGCTCTGAATTCCCAAAGTAAAGGCTCATATACTGACAGATCTGCATTTTGGATTTTTTTATCCCATTCTGGAAGTGCTGTTCAAGAAGGAACATTTTTTTTTAATTTTGTGGACAGGTTCCCCAGTCATTTCATGAAAATGACAGACTAAAGGAATTTCATTTCATGAAATAAAAGGATATCCAGAAATAAAACTTGGCAGGATCTAACATGAAATGTATTGGAATCTCTTACACTATACTGGAGTTCTTATTGCACAAGTTAATAATTGCTTGGATTAAAATAAATCTTTATTTCTATATAGGTAATAGCAAGATTGTTGGTTAGAAGGTCATGGAGGAAATTGTTATGGATAACAGAGTAAGGAGAAACATGGTAACTGGAGATATCCTGAAATAGTGCCCCAGGAGAGCCAGTCGACAGTCAGGAGATTGTAGTTCTGGAGTGGAAGTACCTCTTAGAGAGGTGTTCTTTACCACCATGTGTGTGAGTGCATGCATGCCTTTGCTTGTAATCTGGTGAAGAATCTGTCCTCCTTTTCCAAATAATATCTTCAAATGCAAAATAATAAAATACATAGGATTGAAAAGATACAATCATATGAAAATGTAGTTATGGATTTTAAAATAATAAAATGAAAAAGAGTTTCTGAAGCTTGGGTTAAGGATTCCTGCTCTAGGGCATGGTCACTGCTCTGGGTGGCAAGGCTGTTGGTGAGGTAGTGGAGTAGATGGAGTTGAATTGAATGCACCTATGCTTATTTTGCTATGCCTGGGTAAAAAAGTTGAGGTTGTAGGACAAAGGTAAAAAAGATAACAAAGAATTTGATGAAAAGGATGGGTATGTAAGTCTGTGTTAGAAAACATATGGGTTTTCTTTAAAAAAAAACAACTTTTGGGGACATAATGATGATAAATTTGTTTCTTAAGGGTAACCAAGTATAAAAATGACCTAGCCCTCTCACCATGAAGCAGTATGGAACCTTAAGTCAATGAATACAACAGGAGATTAGATAATAAGCCCAAGCCATATGAGCATATGTATGGTTGCTTAGATGGTGTAATATCTGTGCATAATTGGAGTAGGTTGAAACATTCTTTTGCAGACTCTGATGTTTTGACCACGCTATAAAGAGGTGATTTCTTTTTTATCGGTTACTTAGCTGGAAGTGGAGCGGGGCGCATTTGAAAAAGCAATATTCCTCTGTAATCATATCTTGTGAAGGCTGTCTTCCTGCCTGACATCATTTCAGTGAGAAAAGAGAGACAATATTATAAAAGGAAACCACTGGTCCCTTCCCTTCTGAGGCCACATGTGGTTCTTACTTTTGGTCTTTGACTTCGTATTTAGTCTTTCATTCAAGGTGAAGAAGATTCTAAGCTAAGATTTTATAATTCCAAAAAATGTAGGAGAGCAAGTCACTGAGAATTTTTGAAATTGAGTCTGCTATGGAATTTGCAGCTAGTCAACTGAGCTTGGAGGCCTTGAAGAATGAGGATCAACCTTGGAAACCCAGCCCAGTAGTAGCTGAGATCTGAGCTCATCCAGCAGCAATCACATGTTATGAAGTAAACAGGATTGAACCAAGACTTTTTAGAAACTACTTTTCTGAGGAGGTATAATAAGGGTGGGCCAATTATTGTTGGAATGTAATGTTTCATACCTCTATTCTTGCAACATCTTTGAAGTAAATATCATTTGTAAAAGTTAAGTGATGTTAAATTAGATAGATGGAACTGAGGCATTAATCATTGGTGGCTAATACTGTGGCAACACTTTGGAAAAGGAGTTCAATCCCACATTATTAGAAAAAAAGAACCCCAGGCACTCAGAGGTTCTCCTGGAATCTTAAAGAGGAAATGTAGTCAGCATGACTCTGGAAGACAAAGACCAGAGTACTAGCTACACAACTAAAACTGTTATGCCAAAGATGTAAATTCAAATGCAAGGTGAACCAGATCTCAACAGAAAGATAATACAAAGAGAAAGAGATTCTTTGAAATTAAAAACTTAAGGCCTAGGTTCAACTTGGAACCTACCTCAAACAACACTTTGTGAAACTATCAACCATATCTATACTCTCTTCTGCTTATCTCCCTTGTCAATGAGTGACTATAAGTAATTCTGTCATAGAAATTACACATACACACACACACACATACACACACACACATATGAATATGTGTATATACATAAAATACACCTAGATTCTAGATGAATTGTTTACCCTCCAGAGGTGTACAATCATAAGAAATCTCAGGATCTGTCACTGAAATTTCTCCGTGTTCATTTGTTAGGATGTTTGTTATGCCTCTTTATCCTTGAATCTAAGGACCTGGTTTCAACCTCCATTTCTGATGCTTAAGTCACTTAACCTCCATAGGCCTCTGTTTTCTCAACTAGAAAACAAGGAGTTCAGTCTTGAAGATCTCTTAGGTCTCTTACCACTCTAGATACTTTGATTTCACTTGTAATGGGGCATAAGTATTCATCTCTTACCTACTTTCCTCCAACAGAAACAATACTTATCAGAAAAAGGCACCCATAGGTCAAAGAAATAGATTGAGAGAGCAGTTTCCTCACTCTCTTTCAATAAAACCTTATTTGTCTCTTATATGGGAAAAAAAGCACCACCTTTCGACCCCAACTACCTCTAAGACCTGATAGGGATTGTTTTTAATAGAAAAAGATTATTATTATTATTGTTGAACTAATATAAGGTTCTAAAAACCTGATGAGGGAAATTCTAGTCAGAGATTCTTGACTGGGGGTCCATGAACAAGTTTTGTAAGTTTTTGTTTTTATTGTTGTTGTTTTTATTTTGATAACTCTTCAATATTACTGATTTCCCCCTCTTTCATTGAACTGGAATCTGCCTCTCTGTGACATCTACCCATTTTTTTCTTATTCTTCACTAAAAGGCCAATAAAACAATGCTAATCTCTCTTCCATATGGCATTGTTAATTTTTTAAAGATAACTATAATGAACCTCATTTCTTTTTTTAAAGCTAAATATCTCAAGTTTGTATAAACAAGAGCCATATGATGATTTTGATCTAAGATGAGTTTTGAATCTCTTTGTAAAACTGATCACCCTTTCCTAGCCACCAACTGGTGGTTAGTTATTATTTTTACTCAAATACAACACTCAGAACTGAACAGATGTGTTGTTGTTATTATTGTTGTTTGGTCATTTTTCTATTATGTCTGACTCTTTGTGATCCCATTTGGGGTTTTCTTGGCAAATATACTAAAGTGGTTTGCCATTTCTTTCACTAACTCATTTTACAGATGAGGAAACTGAGGCAAGCAGAATTAAGGGACTTGCCCATGGTCATTCAGTTAATAAGTATCTGAGACCAGGTTTGAAGTTAGGAAGTTGGGTCTTCCTGACTTCATTCCAAGTACTCTGTAGACTGAACCACTAGCTTCACTCCAGATGTGACATGACGACAATTTCAAGTCCATGAAGGATAGTATGTCTTTAATGCAACCAAAGATCACATTATGTTTTTTTATGTATTTTTTCTATTTTAGTAACCATATCACAATATTGAATCATATTGTCTTTATAGTAAAGTAAGGTTCACAAATCATTTTTTTTTCAGGTGAATTGCCATCTAGTTGTAAATCTCTCAACACAGTATTATTAAATTCCTCTTATCTTAATTTTTTTTCTTTATTTGGTATTTTATATTCTCCAGTTACATGTAAAAAACAATTTTTAACATTTATTTTTTTTAATTTTGAATTCCAAATTCTCTTCATTTTTCTCTCTCCATTTCCTCTCATTGAGAAGGACAGCAATTTGATATGTATTACACATGGGTATTCATGAAAAACATATTTAATCCCTTCGAAGGCAAAGGATGTTCCATTTTTGTTTTGGAATTCAGTTTCTAGAATACCATATTTGCTTAAGTTCTGAATTGAGTCATAATAACCCTATGTTTAATGCTGTATAAGTGAAATCCTCTTTTTGGAAGGATTTGTAAAACTAACCACCTCCAAAGTTCCAACTGCAATGTGCATGCATTGATAGGACCCACATAAACCTTCCCCCCAAAGCATTGAAGTTGGTCCTTCTTCTGACAGAAAAGAATGGGAAACATGACAATACAAATGAGGGTCTAATTAGCAATCCTAGGTTTTGTGAATTTTTATGTACATACATATCCATACACATATGTATAATTATAACATACATATTTCCTAATTTGTATATTAAACATTGTAATATTTATATTGCATATGACATATAAATAACAGAGATACTGTGAACTTTAATTGCTTATTTTTAAGGTGTATATAGCCCTTGAGAAAATTGAAAAGAAAATGTTATATTGACACACATCAATTGAAGTAGAAAATTAAGTAAATTATTTACATAATTCAGGACAAAACCCTTTTTACCTGAAATAGCCAGATAGTAGGGATAAACAACTTTTCTTTAAATTACCCAGATAATTGTCTTAATATTCCACTTCTTTTTTTTGGGGGGGTGGAGTGGGGCTTAAACACAATGGATTAATATGTGATGTAAGAGGGGAGAAGACCATTCTGTTTTGGTCAGCAACCTGTTGGGATTTCTACACAGTTAATTTAGTGTGGAAGAAGCAGTAGCTCAATTGGATTGGACACAGCATCTTTTACTGATGAGTGCTACCAAGCTGAGAGCTCTGTATTTGAGTTTGTAGATAGCTCCATAGCTTTGTTGTTCCCTTGGCTACAACCTTCATGTTGGTTGTGAACTACTACAGTGGAAAATCTGCCTTTGAAACCTGGGCAAAGTCTTTAATATCCTGCTGCTACAAAAACTTCCAGTTGAGTCCCTACAATTCCATTTAACAAAGGAACCTCGATTAAAGAAGTCTGTTTTATTACAACTGTGGCATCTACTGAAAACAAACAATTCCTTCTCAGTTCCCATTCCCAAAACTATAGGGAAATAATGAATGTGAGAAATTACATTCTCTCTAAAAAATACAACTCTTCAACTTATGATAAAATGGAACTTCAAAAGGAAATGGAAAACAATAATATCCAAGCCCCCAGAACTAGTTCTGAAAACAGCAGTGTGAAAAAACAAAAACAAAAACAAAAACGAAACTTGAGACATGTCTCTCCTACTTCCAGGGTAACAACAGAGTATAATTTTGTTATAAAGTTCATAATCAAGGGAAAAAAATGGAAAAAAATGAGCAAACAACTAAAAAGAACTTGACCTTAAAAAGTTACTATAGTGACAGGAAAGATCAAGCTATGAACTGAAAAGAAGACAATGAAGTGAAAATAGCCACAGGCATTGGACAAAAGCCCAACAAGAATTCCAAGAAGAGCTAAAAAATAATTTTCAAAATCTAATAACAGTGGAAGAAGAAATATTAGGTAAAGAAATGATAGCAAAGGAAGAAAATAAACAAAAGATAATCAACAGGTTGGTAAAAGAGGGACAAAAGTACTGGAGAAAATAACACTTTAAAAAGCAAAATTAGTCAAATGGAAAAAGAGGTAAAAAAAATTCACTTGTGAGAATGACTCCTTAAAAAGAAGAATTAGCCAAATGGAAAAAAAAAAAAAGAGTTACAAAAGCTTACTGAAGAAAATAAATTCCTTAAAAATTAGAATTGGGTAAGTGGAAACTAGTGACTCAATGCGACATCAAGAAACAATGAAGCAAAATTTTTAAAAAATGAATAAAAATAGAAGATAATGTGAAATATCCCTTCAGGAAACAATTAACCTAGGGAAATAGATTGAGGATAGATAATTTAGGAATTGTTTGACTACCTGGAAACTATGATCAAAGAAAGTATCTAGGTATTATTTTTCAAGAAATTATCAAGGCAAACTTCCCCAGTAGAAATGAAAAATATCCACCCATCATCACTTAATAGAGGTCCCTAAGTGAAAACTCCCAGAAATATTATAACCAGATCCAGAGGACTGAGGTTCAAAAGAAAAGCAAAAACAAACAAAAATACCCCTTGAAGAATCCAGGTTGAGTGGGGTGGGGCAGTAGCTGTAAATATCATGGAACCAGAGTTAGGATTATGCATGATTTTAAAACTACAAATTTCAAAGGAGTAGAAGGCTTGAATTATGATATTGAAGAGTTTAGATTATAACCAAGAATATCCTACCCAGCAAAACCTAGTATTATCCTTTAAGGAAAGAAAATGGATATTTTATGAAATAGCAGACATTCAAGCTTTCCAGAAGAAAAGACCAGAGTTGAATAGAAAATTTGACTTTCAAATAAAATACAAGACAAGTATAAAAAGGTAAACATGAAAGAGAAAGTATAAGGGATTTCATAAGGTTAAATTGTTTACCATTCTATATGGGAAGGTGATACATATAACTTCTAAGAACTTTATTTAACAGAAGATTGTACAGTCAATGCAGCCTCTGAGGCAGAAATGCAACAAAGTATGGATTGATTTCCTGATGCTTGTGCTAATTTTGGTCAAATAATGAGCACCAAGAAAAGAGAGGTTGTCCACCAGCCAGCGCCACACCATCTATACATGGAACTATCAGTTACAGCAAATGGGGCAATTTTGAATATTGTGGATTATTTTACTTACCTTGACAGTATACTTTCCAGTGATGCCCAGGTAGATGACGAAGTTGACACACATGTTTCCACAGCTAGATCAGTGTTTGGGAGGCTCCAATGGAAAGTGTGGGAGATAAAAGGCATTCTACTGCCTTCCAAAGTGAGTGAAAGTCTAAAAAGCTATTGTGCTGACTTTATTGTTGTATGCCTGTGAAACCTGGACAGTACACCAGCATCATGCCAAGAAACTGAATTACTTTCATTTGAATTGTCTTAGAAAGATTCTAAAGATCACCTGGAAAGATAATATATTTAACATTGAGGTCCTTTCTTGGGCTGAACTGCCAAGCATTCAAAGTCTACTGCAGAGAGCTCAACTCTAATGGACTGGCTACATTGTTTAAATGTCAAAAGTGTGTTTGCATAAAAGACTATTTTATGGAGAGCTCATACAAGGGAAGAACTCACATGGATGTGAGAAGAAGCAGTACAAGGACACTCTCAAGCTTTCTCTGAAGAGCTTTGGAATCAAGTGTGGGACACGGGACACACTTGCACAGGCCAGCCCCGCATGGTGTGTCTCCACCAAAGAAGACATTGCGCTCTATGAGTAAAACACAATTGTGGTAGCTTAAAAGAAATGTGAGATGCACAAATTTAGAGACATGTTCACTCCAAAGGTTCATATGGACTATTCATACACAACCTACGATAGAGTCTTCAGAGCTCATATAGGTCTGATCAGCCACTATTGGACACACTGTACCTTGATCCCAACAGAGTGGTGTTATTTTGGTCCTCTTTGATAATGAAGGACAACCATAACCACCAAAACTTTATCATTATTAGGGCAGTTAGAAAAACTCTACATAGAAAGAGGATGCAGGAGTGAGTCCATTAGGTTAGGATGATATAAAAGAAATGGATAAACAAGAAAGAGGGATGTCCCACAAAAATGGGAAAAGGAGGGGGCAGAGCCAAAATAGCAAAGAATAGGCAGGGACTCACTGCTTTCTCCCCAAAACCCTTCCAAACAATTTTAGGTAATGTCCTAAAACAAATTCTGAAGTGACAGAACCCACAAACTTTTGGGGAGAAAAAAAATTTCCAGCTTGAGATAACTTAGAAGGTTGACAGGAAAGGTCTGTTGCACCTGGGTGGGAGTAGAGTATAATCCAGCATAAGCCTTGCCCCAGAAAAACAGCAGTAACCCTTGGGGGCTACTAAATTACTTGTGGCAGTGGTGGTTTCAGGACATTTCAGCCCATTGAAGGTAAGGTATCAGACAATTGGTCAGAAGGTGATTACAAAGATCCATTTGCTGAAACTGAGGGCAGCACACTGTTGCATTGCCCATACTTGCATTTACATCACAGTTTTGGGCTCAGACCCAGCATGAGGAGCAGCACTAGCATGTTAGAGGTTGTGGCCACAGATGAACTGGGACCATGGTCACAGTTCCAGGGTAGAAAAGAGTACTTGTGGTCACTCACAGACCAGACCACAGAGCAATAAAGTAGAAAATACACCTCTTCTTAGATCATTATGACCTAGGAAGAACTCAAAACTTACAGGTCCCCAGAATTACCTACAAAAACAACTGTACAAAAAAATGAAGATCTTGAATCTGTATTCTGGAAGCAAAGCCCCATTTTTACATAGAGTTAAAGTCAAGAAAAAAACTGGAAAAATGAGCAAACAGCATAAAATAAAATCTTGTCTTTACAAAGTTACTATAGTGACAAGGAAATTCAAAATATAAACTGAGAAGATGACAAAGTCAAAACTGCTACATCCAAAGTCTCAATGATAAAAACATGAATTGTTCTCAGGCAAGAGAAGAGCTCAAAAAGGATTTTAAAAATCAAGTAAGAGAGGTAGAGGAAAAATTGGTTAGAGAAATGAGTGATGCAAGAAAATCATGAAAAAAAGGGCCAACAGCTGGGTAATGGGGGCACAGAAAAAAATACTAAAGAAAATATCACCTTAAAAAAAAAGAATGGACCAAATGGTAAGAGGAACAAAAAACCAATGAGGAGAAGAATGCCTTGAAAAATAGAATTAGCCAAATTGACAAAAAAAGGACAAAATTTCATTCAAGATAAGAACTCCTTAAAAAGGAGAATTGGCAAGATGTTAAAAAGAGGCATAGAAATAAACTGAAGAAAAGAACTTAAAAGGTAGAATTGGCAAAATGGAAAAGGAGGCATAAAAGCTCAATGAAGAAAATAATTCCTTAAAAATTAGAGTTGGGTGAGTGAAAACTAATAATTTTATAAGACATCAAGAAATAATTTAAAAAAATCAAAAGAATGAAAAAAATAAGAAGAAAATGTGAAATATCTCATTGGAAAAATAAATGGTCTGGAAAACAGATTCAGGAGAAATAATTTAAGAATTATAGGACTACATGAAAGTTATGATAAAAAAAGAATGTATACATCATCTTTCAAGAAATTATCAGGGCTTAGATTCTTATAATCTAGCCACTGATCTAATTTTTAGAATCTAGCCAAGACCTCACAGACTCTCAGATTGCTCAAGAGTCTGTCTAATATGGCAGATCTTTAATAAACCTTATCTTTGGCTGAAAGAAGGCTTGGGTTGAGTTCTTTTGGGCAGGATCCATACTTTGTGATCTCAGGGTCCCAGCACCCCTAAACCCCTAAACTGCATCATTTTGGTGGTCCATACAGGGAAACTGCTTAACCCCAAGTTCTTCTCTAGCCAAGCCTGGAAGGTATGTAAGCCTCCCCCACCCCTTTCTTGCTCTGCAGTTGGGGTGACTCTCCAAACACCAAGGCTTGGAGGTGCCTTTCAGGCAGACAGTTACAAGGCTGTCCTGCACTCAGCCTGAAGCTCTCAGGCTCTCAGTCCAGTTGGTTGGTTCGAGATCAAGGACCTGTTTATGCCTTCTGAAGCATAGAGGACAAGGATGGGTGCCCTATCTTGAAGTATATATCTAATTCTGTCAATTCTCTTGGTGATAGGGAATTGGGAAAAAAAAACAAAAACAAAAACAAAAAACTGCAGTTGCTTTTTGGTTCCCTGAGGCTTACTTACTCCCTTCCCTCTACACCTCTGAATCCTCCTTCATGGAGGTTGTAGGGAAAAGTTAGAACAGTTAAAAATATCTTGGCAGATTCTGGAGGTTTTGTGATTGATCATTAAGGAGTTTTGAAACACCTCCCTACAACCCAGGTCACTCCCTTCTCCCACTCCCTTCCCCTAAGTCAAGTGGGTATCTGTTAACCCCTCTCATAGAAGAAAGTTTCATCCTCACCTTTGATTTTACCCTCCCCCACCTGGGAAAAGAGGGAGGGGTGAGGGGCAGTAGTTATATCATGGGCCCCACTGACAATGGCCCTGGGCCCTGGGGCAACCTTTGCCTGGAAGCATCACCCAGGTTCAGCACATCCTGCTCAAGGTAAAGAAGCTGGCCTCTGAACTTGGGTAAGCATAAGCTTTTTAAAGTTGTAATTTTAACTGTTAATGATAAGATGTTGATTCTCTGTGTAAAGCAATTTGGAAATGAATTTAAAAAAACTTAAGTAACCTGATTAGTAATGGCTTTGTTTCAAGTTTCAAATTGGTGAACTTTTTGTATCATTTATGTCAAGCAACTTTTCATAATTTAGTTACAGCTAAAATAATTTGGCTATTGTTGGTTATTGTTTTAATGTGTAAACTAGTCAAAAAGCTTGTTTGAATTATGTATGACTTGCTGAGAATTTGCAAGTGTATAGAAATCTCTAACAGTTGGCTTTTTACACAAGGACAAATTTAAGTTTCAGATGTAAACCCTGGAAAAGTTTTTCTAAGCTGTGATTAGTGAAACTTGCTATTTGAGGTAAAAAAGTTCATGATTTTATTTTTTTAATTTATTTTTATTAATTTATTTTGATTTATCAATAATCACTTCCATATGCTTTTGAGTTTAAAATTTTTCTCCCCCTTCCTCCCCAGCATCCTCCCCAAGATGGTGCACAATCTTATATAGGCTATACATTTACATTCATATTAAACATATTTTCACATTAGTGATGTAAGTAAAAATTAAAACCAGTAGGAGGAACCATCAGAAAGAGGAAACAAAACTCAACAGAAGAGAAAAAAATAACAATTCGACTTCCATAGTTTTTTCTTTGAATGTGGATAGCATTTTCCATCACAAGGCCTGTGGAGATGTTTTAGATCCTTGTATTGCCAGGAAGGGTTAAGTTTATCAATATTAGTCATCACATAATATGGTTGATTTCTTATAAATTCACTAGATTCCAATTGCTCTATTCTAATTTTTAAGGAAGTATTTTCTTCAGTAAACTTTTGGACTTCCTTTTCCATTTGGCCAATTTTGCTTTTTAGAGCATTCTTCTCCTCATTGGCTTTTTGGACGTCTTTTTCCATTTTGGTTAGGCTATTTCTTAAGGTGTTATTTTCTTCAGTATTTTTTGGGGTCTCCTTTAGCATCACTCTCAGTTTTTCCTCACTTCTCTTACTTGCTTCTCAAAATTCTTTTTGAGCTCTTCCATGGCCTGGGACCAATTCATATTTTTCTTGGAGGCTTTGGATGTAGGAGTCTTGGCTTCATTTTCGTCTACTGGTTGTATGTTTTGATCTTCTTTGTCACCAAAGTAAGATATTATTAGGACAGTTTGAAGGAGTATACATAGCCAGTGGGCATGAGTGTGAGTTGAATATGATGAAATAGTCATCTGAAAAAAATAAAATTAAGGAGAAAGAAGAATGCACTGGGAGAAGAAGAAAGGGAGCAATAGAATGAGGCAAGTTATCTGACATAAAAGAGTGATGAAATAGCTTTTACAGTTGAGTGGAGGAAGGGTCAAGTGGGAGGGAGTGTGTGAACTTTATTCTCATTGAAATTGGCTCAAAGAGGGAATAACATACTCACTTATTTGGGCATAGAAAACTATCTTATAATACAGGGAAGTAAGAGGGGAAGAAAACAAGATAAATAAAGGGAGCTGATAGAAGGGATGATTGAGTGAATGGGTAAAAGTCAGAAGCAAAACTCATGTGAATTGACAGGGTGAAAGGAGAGAAAATAAGATAAATGGGGAAATTGGATGGAGAAAAATATATAGTAATTATAACTGCAAAAATAATATTTTACAGTAAGTTTCTCTGATAAAGACCTCATTTCTCAAATATGTAGAAGAAAGAGTTGAATTTATAGAATTAATAACCATTCCTCAATTGATAAATGGTCAAAGGATATGAACAGGCAGTTTTCAGATGAAGAATCAAAGCTATTTGTAGTCATATGGAAAAATGTTCTAAATCACTATTGATTAGAAAAATTCAAATGAAAACAACTCTGAGCTACTACCCCACACCTATCAGATTGACCAGTATGATACAAAAAGAAAATGACAAATGTTGGAAGAGAGGTGGAATGACTAAGATATTATTATTTATGTATTTATTCATTTATGCATTCATTCATTCATTCATTTTCATTTATTTATTCCCACTTAATAGGTTTTTTCCAATTACATGTAAAGATAGCTTTCAATATTCACTTTTATAAAATTTTGAGTTCCTTTTTTTCCTCCCTCCCCATCTTCCCTCTCCAAAACAGCAAGCAATCTAATATAGGTTTTACACATACAATCATAAAAATGTATTTCCACATTGGTCATGTTGTGAAATGGAGTGTAGGGTGTGTTCAGGGAAGGCTAGTACCTCTGATGTGAGGGCTGCAGAGTCCTTTTCAGGGTGCTTTCCACTTTTGGTGTCCACTTGATCTATCTAAATCTCATCTGTGGCTCCAAGAAACTGTGGTATGCACAGTAAACTATTTCATCATATGAGTTAAACCAGGCTGAGGTTAACTGAGGGGTCTCAAACCCATTGGTGAGTTAGAGGGGTGTCTACCCAAAGCATGTGAAGACTTTCCCTGTGAAATTGGCAGATGTGAATAATTTGTTCCAACAGCCACAAAAGCAGTTGAAGCAAAGTGCTATGGAGCACTGAGAGCTTGGTTAGACATTGAATATACCAAAGTCATCCACTTCATCTTGAGCCATCACCAGTCATCTTGACTATGTCCTGTCACTGAACTGTGATGACTCTGGAAGAGAATGTGAGGCTGAAAACTGTGTGCAACTCTGCCTCACTTAAATCTAATTTATGCATGAATCAAAAGACAACATCCAAACCATTTTTCTATTTTTACCTATCTCAAAGTCCTGTGGCAACAGTGAAGTGATGAAGCATCAGCTGCAGATACACTGGGAGATGTAGTCACGACCCTCCACAAAAATGGCCCAGGCCATATGGCTATCTTCTCCCTGGAAGCAGCAGCGAGATTTGGCAGCCTACTGGGTGTCTGAACAGCCTTTTGAGAATTGCATTGCTCACCTTCTGGTGTGAGGTAGGGGCTAGAAAAGGTGACCTTAAAATTGTCTGTTGACCCCACCCTAACCTAATCACCTCAGCACACAGGGATCCCACGCTGCTGTTGAAACACACAAAAAAAAAAAGTACAAAAATTTCTGCAAAGATGATTCCACTCACTATTGGCACATGCAATGTGCACATACTTATAGACAGCACAAAATCCAATATATCTGAAAGATAAACACCTCTTGTTGCCACAGAACTCAGCAGCCTTGAGTGAAATAAGGCTGGCAAATGAAGTCCACCTTATGGAAGTCAGAGCTGAATATTCATTTTTCTAGAGTGGTCACAGTGAAGGGGAACACTGTGAAGCTGGTGTAGGTTTTCCCATCAAAATTAATCTAGTCAACCATGCCTACCAAAAGGAGTGAATGACAGACTAATGACAGTGTGATAGCCACTTGCAGGAAAATACTATGCCACCATCATTAGTGTCTATGCTCCCACCAAAGCAAACCCTGATGAGGTCAAAGAAAAATTTTATGAAGATTTGGAGACCCTTATCATCCATGTGTCAAAAGAGGACAAGCTTATAATTCTGGGAGACTTTAGTGCAAGAGTAGGCTCATACTACCAGACATGGCAAGGAGTCCTTGGGAGGAATGGAGTTAGAAACAGCAATAGCAATGGTCATTTACGACTGAAACTTGTGCATCTCATGACCTCATCATCAACACTGTCTTCCATTTACTTAACACAATAAAACTTCATGGATGTATGCTCACAGCAAACATTAGCATTTAATAGACTATGTGACTGTAAGGAGGAGAGAGAGACAGGATATGAGAATCAAAGGCAATGTATGCTGTAGAGTGCTGGATTGATCATAAGCATCCTCTCCAAGCTAAATATTCACATGCAACAAAAGTAGCAGCCCCGAGGCAAAACAACTACCAGAAGAATTAATGTCAACAGATTAGAGCTCTTCTCTGAGCAGTAACAGTTTGTTGCTGACTTGGAGGAAAAGTTGAGCCAATACACAGTTGGCAACAGTAAAGCAGAAAAGGAGAGGGCAGCTCTCTTTTGGGTCAGAACACTTACAAACATCAAGATTGGTTTGATGAAAATGATGAGGAAATTCAGAAGCTGCTAAATGAAAAACAAGAATTCCAAACTGTTTACCAACAGGATAGTTCATCCATCTCTAAGAAGGCAGCATTTAATTACATGAAAAGTAAAGTACAAGGGGCAGCTAGGTGGCACAGTGGATACAGCATGGGCCCTGGAGTCAGGAGCACCTGATTTCTAATCTGGCATCAGATACATAACACTCACTAGCTGTGTAACCCTAAGCAAGTGACTTAACTACAATTACCTCAAAAAAAAAAAGGAAAGTACAAGTGAAGCTTAGAAAGATACAGGATTCTTGACTCAGTAAGAAGGCAGATGAAATTTAGTTTTATGCTGATAGTAACAATCCAAAGTGCTTTTATGATGTCCTGAAGGCTATTTATGGGCCAAATACATATGGTACATCTCAGCTACTCAGGGGTGATGGAGCCACATTGATTAGGGATAAGGACATGATTCTAGAGAGAAGGGCTGAACACTTCCATAGTGTTCACGACAAAACATCACCAATCAATGCTGAAGCCAATGACTGTTTACCCTCAGGTTCAAGCCAATCCCTCTCTAGAAAGATTTCTAGCTGAAGAAGAGGTTTAGAATGCCATTAGACTCCTCTTCTTTGGCAAAGCACAAGGTGCTGATTCTATTCCAGCTGAGATTTACAAAGTGGGAGGTCCATTGTTCATACAAAAGCTGACTGAAAATTTCCAGATTATATGCCAAAAGGAGGTTATCCTCCTGGAGTTTGACTCCTCCACTGTCCATCTCTACAAAGGTAAAGGAAATAGATTTTCCTGTGACAATTACAGGGGGTTTCTCTTTTAGTCATTGCTGAAAATATTCTTGCCAGAGTCCTCCTCAATAGGCTAATCCTTCACCTGGAAGATGGTCATCAACCTGAGAATGAGTGTGGCTTCAGAATGGGCCAAGGAATGGTTGATATGATGTTTGCTGCAACTCCAGAAGAAATATGAAGAGTAGAACAGGTCTGAACACATTTATAGATCTGACCAAGGCCTTTTATACAGTCAGTCCTGAGGGCTTATGGAAAATTATGTCAAAATTTGGTTACCCAGAGAAGATCATCACTATTATATGTCAATTTCATGATGGCATGCTTGCCCAGGTTCTGGATAATGTACAATGCTCTCATACTTTCCCATTTCACCCAGTGAAAAAAGGCTGTGTGTTTGCTCACATGGTTTTTAGCATGATGTTTTCAGCCATATGGTAAAATGCCTTCAATGAGAATGAATACAGCATCAAGGTCAGGTACCAAACTGATAATAAATTCTTCAATTTGAAAAGGCTACATGCCAGGACCAGAGTGGAGGAAGTGTTGGTGCATGATATTTTATTCACAGATGATTGTGCACTTAATGTAGAGTCTGAAGCTGAGATGCAACAAAGTATGGATCATTTCTCTGCTGCTTGTGCTAATTATGGCCTAACAAATAACACCAAGAAAACATAGGTACCCCATTAATTAGCACCACACCACCCATCGGTGGAACCATTGGTTATGGCAAATGGAAAAGTTCTCTATACTGTGGCAATATCCTTCCTAGGGATATACACATTGATGATGAGATTCAAGCACAAATTGCCAGAGGTAGTCCATTGTTTGGGAGGCTCTGAGGGAAAGTACAATTAGACTGACTACCAAACTGAAGGTCTACAGAGCCATTGTGCTGACCTCATTGTTGAATGCCTGTGAAACCTGGACAGTACACCAGCACCATGACAGAAAATTGAATCACTTACATTTAAATTGTCTTAGGAAAATTCTGAAGATCACTTGACAGGATAAGATACCAGACACTGAGGTTCATTCTTGAACCTTAAACCACCAAGCATTTGAACTCTATTGCAGAAAGTACAACTATGATAGGCTGGCCACATCCAAAGATATGCTTGCCTAAAAGACTAGTTTATGTAGAATTCTCACAAGTCAGGCATTCACATGATCATTTTCAAAGTCTCTCTTAAGAATTTTGGAATTGATTACATGACATAAGAGACACTGGCATGGGACTGCCTAGGATGGCATGACCTCATCAGAGAAGGTGATGTGCTCTATCAGCAAAGTAGAATTGAAGTAGCTCAAAAGAAATGAGATGAACAAATTTAGATAACCTATCTCACATGTTCACATGGACTATTTGTGCCTGCCCTGTGGTAGAGAATTTTGAGTTTATATTTGTCTGATCGGAGACAGTCAGATGCTTTGTAACTCTAACATAGTGCTGTCATTTTGGTCCTCTTCAAAAACAAATGACAACAACCATGCTGTGAAAGAAGAGTCAGAACAGAAGGTGCAAAAAAAAATGAGAAAGGAAAAAAAAAGAGAGAGTAGAAAGTATTCTTCATTCTGCATTCAGACTCCATAGTCCCTTCTCTGGACCTGGATAGCATTTTCCATCATGAATCTTTTGGAATTGTCTTAGATAATTGTATTGCTGAGAAGAGTCAAGTCTATCAAAGTTGGTCATCACATAATGTTGCTGTTACTGTGTATATAGTGTTCTCCTGGTTCTACTCACTTTATTCAGCATCAATTCATGTAAGTCCAGATTTTTCTGAAATCCACTTGCTCATCATTTCTTATAGCACAATAGTATTTCATTACATTCATATAGGACAACTTGTTCAGTTATTCACCAGTTGATGGGCATCTCCTCAATTTCCAATTCTTGACTACCACAAAAAGAGTTGCTAGAAATAATTTTATACATGTAGGTGCTTTCCTACTTTTTTATAAACTCTTTGTGATACATATCTAGTAGTGGTATTGCTGGATCAAAGGGTATGTAAAGTTTTATAGCCCTTTCGGCATAGTTCCAAATTGCTATCCAGAATGACTAGATCAGTTCACAACTCCACCAACAATGCATTTGTGTTCCAATTTTCCTGCATCTTCTCCAACATTTATCATTTTCTTTTTTTGTTCTATTAGCAAATGTGATAGGTATGAGGTAGTACCTCAGAGTTGTTTTAACTTGCATTTCTCTAATCAATAGTGATTTAGAACACTTTTTCTTATGACTATAGATAGCTTTAATTTCTTCAACTGAAAATTACCTGTTCATATTCTTTGACCATTTATCAACTGAGGAATTACTTGAATTCTTATAAATTTGACTCAGTTCTCCATATATTCTAGAAATAAAGACTTTACCAGAAAAACTGGCAATAAAAATTGTTTCCCAGCTTTCTGCTTGCTTGCTAATCTTGTTTGCATTGTCTTGATTTGTGCAAAACTTTTTTAATTTAATGTATTCAAAATTATCCATTTTGCATTTCATAATGTTCTCTATCTCTTGTTTCGTCATAAATTCTTTCCATCGCTATAGATCTGACAGGTGAACTATTCCTTTCTTTTTTAAATTTGCTTATGATATTACCCTTTATGTCTAAACTAAATCATGTACCCATTTTGACCTTAATCTTGTTATATGGTGTAACATGGTAGTCTATGTTTAGTTTCTGTCACACTATTTTTCAATTTTCTCAGCAGTTTTTATCAAATAGTGAGTTCTTATTCAAGAAGCTGGAGTCTTCGGATTTATCAAACAGTACGTTACTATAGTCATTGACCACTGTGTATTATGTACTTAACCTATATTTCTTAACTTGTAGCAATTGGTTTTTGATGGTTGCTGCTTTATAAAATGTTTTTTTTTTTTAGAACTGGCAAAGCTAGGCCACCTTCCTTTGAATTTGTTTCATAAGTTAATTAATTTAGGTAGAATTGTCATTTTTATTATATTAGTTCATCCTAGCTATGAGCAACTGATAGTTTTCCAATTATTTAGGTCTGATTTTATTTGTGTGAAAAGTGTTTTGTAATTGTGTTCATATATTTCTTGTATTTCTCTTGGCAAATAGACTCAGAAATATTTTATATTGCTATATTTATTTTAAATGCAATTTCTTTTTCTTTTTCCCACACTTAATAGTATTTTTTTCTAATTACATATAAAGATAGCTTTCAACACTCATTTTTATAAGATTTTGAGTTCCATTTTTTTCTTCCTCCTACCTTACCTTCCCCTCTCCCCAAGAGAGCAAGCAATCTGACATGGATTATACATGTACAAACATATTAAACATGTTGCTTCATTAGTCATGTTGTGAAAGAAAAATCAGAATAAAAGAGAAAAAAACACAAGAAAGAACAAAAAAGGAGAGAAAATAGTAATTTTTTAATCTACATTTGGACTCCACAGTTCTTTCTTTGGATCTGGATAGCATTATCCATCATGAGTCTTTTAGAACTGTCTTAGATCATTGTATTGTTGAGAAGAGGCAAGCCTATCAAAGTTGGTCATCATGTAATATGACTGTTGCTGTGTACAATGTTCTCCTGGTTCTGCTCACTTCACTCAGCATCAGTTCATGTAACTCTTTTCAAGTTTTTTTGAAATCTGCCTGCTCAAAATTTCTTATAGTACAATAGTGTTCCATTACATTCAGGTACTTTAACATTTTTAGCCATTCCCCAATTGATGAGCATACCCTCAATTTCCAATTCTTTGCCACCACAAAAAGAGTTATTATAAATATTTTATACATGTGAGTTCTTTTTCCCTTTTTTATAATCTCTTTGGGATACACACCTAGTAGTGGTATTGATGTATAAAAGAGTATGCACAATTTTATAATATATTGGGTATACTTCCAAATGGCTCTCCAGAATAGTTGGATCAGTTCACAACTCCACCAACAATGCATTAGTATTCTGGAATTTCTCTTTCTATCTCTTGATGCAGGGCTTTGTTAGTAATACATAGAAATGCTGGTGATTTATGTGGGTTTATTTTAAATTCTGAAACTATGCTAAAATTAATTATTTTAAATAGCTTTTTTCAGTTGATTCTATAGGATTCTCTAAGTATAACACCATATTATCTGCAAAGAGTGATAGCTTTGTTTCCTCATTGAATATTCTAATTATTTCAAGTTATTTTTCTTGTCTTATTGCTCAAGCTAATGTTTCTAGTACAATATTGAATAATAGTGGTGATAATGGACATTGTTGTTTCAACACTGATCTTATTAGGAAAGCTTCTAGCTTATCCCCATCATATACAATGTTTGCCAATGGTTTTAGATAGATTCTACTTGTCCTTTTGAAGAAAGTTGCATTTATTCCTGGGATCCCAAGTGTATTTAATAGGAATAGGTGTTATATTTTGTCAAACACTTTTTCTGCATCTATTGAAATAATCACATGATTTCTGTTAGTTATATCATTGATATAATCAATTATGTTGATAGTTTCCCTAATATTGAACCAGCCCTGTATTGCTGGTATAAATTCCTCCTGCTCATAGTGTATTATCCAGCCAAAAAATTGCTGTAATCTCTGATTACATTTTATTTAAAATTTTTGCATCAATATTCATTAGGGAAATTGGTCTATAATTTTCTTTCCCTATTTTGGCTCTTCCTGGTTTAGATATCAGCACCATATTTGTATCATAAAAATAATATGGTAAGAATACTCTTTTGTTTATCTTTCCAAATACTGTATATAATATTGTAATTAATTGTTCTATAATGTTTGGTTGAAGTCACTTGTAAATCCATCTGGCCCTGGAGATTTTTTCTTACAGATTTCATCACTGGTTTGTTCAATTTATTTTTTTTCTAAAATTGAGCTATTTACATATTTTATTTTCTCTTCTGTTAACTAGGCAATTTATAGTTTTATAAATATTCACCCAATTCACTTAGATTGTAAGATTTTTTGGAATGCAGTTGGGCAAAAAGGTTCCTAATTATTGTTTTAATTTCCTCTTTATTGGTGGTGAATTCATACTTTTCATTTTTGATACTGTTAACTTGGTTTTCTTCTTTTTAAAAAAAATGAAGCTAACCAAAGGTTTATTGTGGTTGTTGTTGTTGTTTTTTTTTTTTCATAAAACTAAATCTTAGTTTTATTTATTAATTTAATAGTTTTCTTGAGAGGATTCTGGGAAGATGGAGTAGATCAGAAAATTCTCAATTCTCAATACTTCTCTCCCCCCCACACACTAAAGAGATAGAGTGCCTTAGAGTGAACAAAGTATGGGCAAAAATGAATAATAATAGGGACACAACAGGGGTCCTCCTGGGACAATCCATGAAGATCTAAAGAAAAATCCCAGGATGAAGTTTGGTCCAGGTGAAGAGTAAATATCTCCAGGCTAGGGTCATTTTAAACTACAAGCAGCAAACCCTGGGATTAGTTGGGTTGGGAGGCTGTCTAGGCCCCAGCCACAGGAACTTTAACCCCAAGAAAGTGAGGGGAGTTGGGCGTCTAAGCTGGGGAAGACACTAAATTACTGCACATCTTGGAATACTATATATTGAAGAGTAAAGGAACTGGGGTTATGGCTAAAAATATCATACCCACAAAATTAAGCATAATACTGAATAAAAAAATGGATATTTGATCAACTGTCAGACTTATAGAATTTTGTTTAAAACAAAACAAAACAAACAAACAAAAAATAACCTGAACTTAATAGAATATTTGGCATACAAAATCCAAGAAAAACATTAGGTACATATCAAAAACTTATTGCAAGGGATTCAAGAAGGACAGACCATTTACCTTTTATGAATGTAATATGTAAAACGTTTGTCTAAGATTGTCGTCAGTAAGTTGGTAGTTCATGAAAAACTGGGGTAGACTTGAGCATGATATGACTTTTAAAAGTAAAACATTTAAGAATAGTGAAAAAGAGTAATTATTTTATACAAATGAAGTGCAAGAGGAAGAATTAACACACAGGAATTAGATAGGGAGAAGGGCCGATGGTTTTGGTAACCTACTTTAGTTGGGAATGGATTTAAGAGGGAATAATACATATATATGTGTGTATATATATATATACACACACACGCACACACACACACATATATATACACTCACACATATACATATATACATATATGCATATACATACATATGTATATATAAAATATTAATATAAAAGTCTTCTAAACTCAAAAGAAATAAAATGGTTAGGGGACAGGGAGAGGGGAGAGGATGAGGGAGGGATCATTAGAGGGAGGGTGAGGGAACAGGTTAAAAGGGGGCATAGAAGGATGTTTAGATCAATGAGAATGGGAGGATTGGGGAGTGATTCTTGGAGGGGGGTAGGCTAAACAATAAGAGGGCAAGGTAGTTGGTAGAAGTAAAGTTGAGAACTCAGGAGGGATAGGAAATAAAAGATTATGCAGAAACATAAAAACAAAGATCAGGAGTAGAATTTGTTAGGGCAAGTATCTGTCTATATATGTACATATGTATGTATATATATATATGTTTGTGTATATTTGTATAAGTATATGTATAGATCTATATCTATATATGAATATATCTGTACTTAATTATAGCTTTTATTTGGAGGAGTGGGAAAAATGAACAAAATAAAAAGTGCACAACAGAGAACAAAAGAAAACTTGGAAGCAAAGATGGACAACTTTCAACACAATGTGTAGTATTTATTATACAGGCTTTTTTTAAATGAAAATTTATTGCTATATATTTTGAATCCTCTATTATGCTCTGCTATGAACATGACAAAATTTTTTTCTTTTTTACTTTATATTCAAGTTTTGATATTTAATTTTATGCTATTTTTTTTCTTTTCTCTATTATCATTCATGCTTAAAATAGTGAGACACATGGTTACAATAAGGTACTGGAACACAGTACCTTACGTTTTCAGCTGAGGTAAAAAAAAATGGCTGTGGTAGCAATTGTGATATCAGACAATGCAAAAGCAAAAATGGACCTAATTAAAATGGATAAGCAAGGAAGTTACATCTTGCTAAAAGGAACCAGCAAAAATGAATCAATATAAACAGTAAACAAATATACACCAAATGGCATAGCATCCAAATTCTTGAAGGAAATATTAAATGAATTACAGGAGGAAATAGACAGTAAAACTATACTAGTTGAGGACCTCGACTTTCCTCTCTCAGAGCTAGATAAATCTTAACATAAAAGAAATAAAAGAGAAGTCAAGGAGTCCAATAGGATCTTAGAAAAGTTAGCTATGATAGACCTCTGGAGAAAATTGAATGAGAATAGAAAGGAGTATACTTTTTTTTCCTCACAAAAACTTATTGTGTACTAGGGCATAAAATCATCAGAACTAAATGAAGAACAAAGGAAATATTAAATGCATTCTTTTCAGACCATAATGCAATTAAAAGTACATTTGATAATTAGCTATGGATGTAGAGGTTAAAAATTAATTGAGAACTAAACAATCTAATCCTAAATTATGAAAGGATCAAAGAACATATCATATAAACAATGAATTAATTTCATTTAAGAGAATGACATGGTGCAGAGTCAAGATGGCTGTTTAGAGACAGCAACACAGTGAACTCTCTCCACATTCCCCTCCAAACAACTTTAAAATAACTTCTCAAAATTAAATTTTGGAATGGCAGAGCCAACAAAAGGTCAGATTGAGACGTTCTTCTAGCCTAAGGCAATTTTAGAGGTCATTAAGAAAGGTCTGTGACACTGGAGTAGTAGGCAGTCTGAAGTAGACTCAGAAGCAGAAACAGTGGGGGTCCTGGAAGCAGCCTCCATGAGGAGGTGCCAACAACAGCAGTAGCAGCTTCTAAAGCTTTCAGCCCAAAGAAGACATGACCGTCAGATAATTGGGCAGAAAGATGTTAGAAGGGACTCTTTCCTGCCACTGTGTGCAGGTGGCAATGATTGGAAACTCTACACATGCATTTCTGGGTCTCTGTTGCATAGTGGAGAGGAATGCTTATGGTAGATCACAAAGGAGTATGAGCCTAAATGGTAGTTCTAAGGCAAAAAGGAACACTAGTGCTTATGGTAGTAGGAGAACAGTGAACCTGGTCAGAGTTTCAGAGCCAAAATGAGCATTCACACGTGCAGCTGTAGAGAAGCAGTTGGATTAGAAACCAAAATTCAACAATATGCTGTTTACAAAAGACACACTTGAAACAGAAAGACATACACTGAGTTAAAATAAAAGTCTGGAACAGACTCTATTATGGTTCAGCTGAAGTAAAACAAAAGGCAGCAGTAGCAATGATGATCTCAGATAAAGAAAAAGCAAAAACATAACTAATCAAGGGAGATAATCAGAGAAACTGCATTTTGCTAAAAGATACCATAGACAATGAAGTAAAATAAAAATACAGCAAATTTCTCTAATAAAGGCCTCGTCTCTTAAACATATAGTGAATTGAGCCAATAACAAAGCCATGGTCAAAAGATATGAATAGGTAGTTTTCAGGAAAAAAAAAAACTACCTAGAATCATAGAAAAAAAATGCTCTAATTCACAATTAATTGGAGAAATAATTGAAGAAATAGTATTTACTCATGGGTAGATTGAACCAATAGAATGAAAATGACTATTCTACCTAAGTTAATTCATGCATTCATTGCCATAACAATTAAACTTCAAAATAAATTTTATAGAGTTCTATCTCTATAAAATAAAATTCATCTGGAAGAACCAAAGATCAATAATATCATGAAAACAGATGGAAAAAAATGTTAAGAAATGTAGTCTAGCAGCACTAGATTTAAATTATATTACAAAGTGATAATCATTAAAACAATTTCATACTAAGAATTAGAGTAATGAGTCACTGGAATAGATTAGGTACACAAGAAACAGTGGTCAATGACCATACCAATCATAAATCCACATATTCAAAGTTTTGGGATAAGAACTTACCATTTGACATATCTGTTGGGAAAACAGGAAGTAGTTTGTCAGAAATTAGGCAGGGACCAACATCTCACATTGTATACTAAGATAAAATCGAAATGGATAAATGATTTAGTCATAAAGAGTAATATCATAAGTAAATTAGAGGAGTAGAGATAAATGTACCTGTTAGATCTATGGATAAGGGAAGAGTTTATGACCACAGAAGAAAGAGAGAAGATCAAAGGAAGTAAAAGAGATAATTTTGATTACAGGAAACAAAAAATCCTTTGCCCAAAGAAAATTAATACAACCAAAATTGGGAGGAAAATAGGAAACTTGAAAAAAATATATATATATAGCAAGTTTCTCTGATAAAGCCCTTCTCAAATGCATAGCAACTGAGCTAAATTTATAAAAATAAGAGTCATTCACCAGTTGATAAATGGTCTAAGTATATGAGCAGACAGTTTGAAAGAGAAATCAAAACTATCAATAGTAACATGAAAAAATACCCTAAAGCACTACTGATTAGAGATATGCAAAATAAAACAACTCTGAGATACCACCTCACACACACATCTATTACTTAACATGTCAGAAAAGGAAAATAGCAAATGGTAAATACGATGTGAAAAAATTGGGGTACCCATACATTGCCAGGGCAGTTATGAAACAGTCCAACCATTCTGAAAAACAATTTGGAACTACATCCAAAAGCCTAACAAACTGTGCACACCCTTTGACCCAGCAATACCACTATTAGTTCCATATCCCAAAGAGATCCAAGAAAAAGGGGGAAAGATATATTTGTACAAAATATTTATAATAGCTCTTATTGTCATAGCAAAGAATTGGGAATTGATGGTTGAACAAATTGTGGTGTATAATTTTGATGGAATACAATTGTGCTACAAGAAATGATGAGCAGGATCATTTCAGAAAAAAAATTTTAAAAAAAACTTTAGAAGATATATATCATATATGAACTCAAGCAAAGTGAAATAGAACAGAACCAGGAACATACTGTACATAGTAACAGAAATATTGCAAGGATGATCCTTAGGGAAATGCTTAGCTACTCTGAATAAGACAATGATCCAAGACAATACCAAAGGACCCTTAATAAAAAAGACTATCCACCCCCAGAGAGAGAACAAATTTTGAATGTACATAGAATCATAATTTTCCCCTTTTTTCACTTTGTTTATTATTCTGTTTCCTTTGTTTTCTTTTACAACATGACTTATATGGAAACATATTTTGCATAACTTCATGTATATAATACATATCAAAATTCTTGCTTTCTCTAAGGGGGAAGCAGTGTGGGAGGAAGAGAATTTGGAGCTAACTTTTTTTTTTCAAAAAGATGTTAATTTTATGTGTATTTCAGACATAAAATAAATAAAAACATACCTTAAAAATAACAAATGATACATGTGCAGTATGAGAGAGTTGCAAATGTTTCTCACATTAGAGCAAAGATAACTTTTCTTTTATTGCTAAATCTTTATAAGGGAATACTGAAAATCAAAAGCCCATGGATTGGTGACTTTTTGACCTGTAAGTTCAGTGAGGAGAAATTTAATTCCTCGCTGACAATTTGGAGTACTTTTGTTGCATCCTTTCCAGAGTTTCAATGGTTTGATTATTAAATGACTTTCTAAGGTGAGAGATTCCTTAACTGTATCTGTCTAAGTAGTAAATAGAAAAACTGAGGTACAAGTGATAAGAGATATGTCAGTTGCTCTGATAATGATCTCAAGTGATTTTCATGAGTCATTTATTATTCTATGGTTTCAGTTTTTTTTTTCTTAATCCATCAGTGAAATACTGTCTGTCATATCCTCATCATAGACAGACATTTTAACAGTAAGAAAACATGCAAAAAGCACTGGCACAATATATGAGGTCAAGAGGATAAAGAAAGATGAGAAAAGGTTGATATGGAAGACTACCTTACTATCAAATTTTTTTAAAGCCAAGTCAAAACATCAACACTATTTCTTCAAATCTCTCTCTATATATGTGTGTGTAAATATATATATATATACATATATATGTATATATATATATATTATAAATGTTCTTTCCTTCCATGTATTTTATAATGATGTTGATCCAGGGGTATGCTGGAGTTGATTGAACCAGTTCTAAGACCTGATTGTTAAATTTTCAGTGTGAGCATTTATACCTTGGAAATCACAACCGATATAAAATCAGGCTTTGATTTATTATTTTGTTGACTTCTAGACTTGAGAAAGTATAGGAAAAAAATCAAAAAGGTAAGATAAACTTGAAAGTGTGTTGTGAGTACATTTTCTTTTTTTGGTGGGAGCAACAGAAAGTCTATTAAACATTTATACCAGCAACTCTCTATGTTGATCCCTCAGAGAAGATGCCTGGATTTTAAAAATTATTATAGATTTGAGTTCCTGCATTACTCAATTTAGTTTGGTCACAAAAAAAAGATGCCATTAGAGAAATTCACCTAAGGCTGAACTTCTCAATGTCAAGCCAAATAGAATTGAGAAAGTTATACAGATAATTAAATGAAAAAAGAGTTTTTACAAATTATAACATATGGCTGTTGTAAGTGAAAACAGATTTTCCCTTAAATAATAAATGTGTCTTCTTTCTCTACTTTGGTTTATAGGTATCAACAGAAGACATGAGAGCTTAGGTCACTGAGAAACCTCATTTCATTACTGTCCACCCCCAAAAAATGTTTATGTTCTATTTATTTTGTATATAGTTCTCTATGTTCATGTTGTCTTCCCTGGTAGAATGCAAATACCTTGAAGTCAGGAACTGCTTTATTCTTTGTATACTCAGCACCTAGCACTGTTCCTGACATATAATCAATCAATAAATGTGTGTTGATTGGTTGATTCCCAAATCCTGATTAGATAAGATGTTTATAATCCATCTTTAGCAGTAGTATCTCATATTTTGTCTAATAAAATATGTTTATCTTAGATGCAAAAAAAAATGGGGCAAAGATAGTATGGTAGCATCCCATTGTCTCAACCTTAAAAGATATGTGAAATCTTCTTAAGAATGAAATAGAGGGGGCAGAGCCAAGATGGTCAAGTAAAAGCAGAGATTTGCTTCAGCTCTTCCCCAAACCCCTCCAAATAACTGTAAAAATGGCTCTAAACAAATTCTAGAGCAGCAGAACGCACAAAAAGACAGTGATACAAATTTCCATCCCAAGACAGCCTGGATGGTTGATTGGATAGGTCTATTGCACCAGGTCAAGAGAGGAGCACAGTTGAGTGTGGGTCACACAGGCAAAAAACCAGGTCTCAGCAAACCTGAATCAGTCCTCAGGGGATTGAATCACAGGGAGCTGTGGCAGCTTCCACATTTCTAAACCCACAAATACCAAAGACAAATTAGAATGTCAGTAGGAAAAGTCTGTCTGACTGCAGTGAGAGAGGAGCTTGGTAACAGCCCTAATCTCTGTGTAATCCCAGGTCAGCGGCTGTTTCTAGAGCTTTCGGTACATGGACTAAGGGGGAATCAAGTGGCTGATCAGATAGGGATTGCAGGGATCTCTTTGCTGGTGCTAAGGCAGTATTCTCTTGCTTTGTGCATGCCTGGATTTGGGATGCAGTACTGGGTGGTGGTCCTGTGGTGAGGAGGAGTGTTGGCCTGGTGGAGCTTGTGGTGGCAGTAGAGAGGGAATCTTCCTCACATGTACAAGGCAGAAAAGAGTGTTTGTGGTCACTCATAGACCAGAGCCCAGGCCAGGAAAAGAGGAAATACCTCACCCTTGCTCATACCAACTTGGAAAAATGGAAAATTTATAGGTCCCTATAAGTATCTCTGAAAACAGGTTCACAATACCCTCAAAGCTTGAGACAGTACATTCTCCATAGTGGAAGCAGATCCCTATCTTAACAAAGAGTTTAAAACTCAAGTAATTGGCTGGGATCATGAGCAAACAAAGGCACAAAAAAAAAATTAGACCATAGAATCTTTTTTCAGTAACAAAGAAGATCAAAACATAAAACCAAAAGAAGACGACAAAGTCAAAGCTCCTATGTGCAAAGTCTCTAAGAAAAATATGAATCAGTCAAAGGCCATGGAAGAGCTTAAAAAGGATTTTGAGAAGTAAGGGAAGTAGAGGAAAAACTGAGAAGAGAAATGAGAGTGATGCAACAAAATCATGAAAAACAAGTCAACAGCTTGCTAAAGGAGACCCAAAGAATATTGAAGAAAATAACACCTTAAAAATAAACTAACCCAAATGGAAAAGAGGTCCAAAAAGCCAATGAGGAGAAGAATGACTTAAAAAGCAGAACTGGCCAAATGGAAAAGGAAATCCAAAAGCTCACTGAAGAAAATACTTCCTTAAAAATCTGGGAGCCAAGATGGTGGAGTAAAAAGGTAGTCACTCTCATGCTGCCCTATCAACCTCTGAAAACCCAGAAAATATCACCCCAGAAAAAACCCTGGAACAGCTGAACCTGAAGAAAGACAGGGTGCAGCAGTGCAGTACCCCAGGTAGCTAGAGGGATTAACCGGAAACGTCCCTCTTACCCTGGGGGAAGGGGAGCAGTACGAAACAGGAGTTGCCCAGCCAGCTAGTGGAAAGACCCACTTTAACACACCAGGAGGAGATTCTGGTGCCTCGGCATTCTACAGCAAACAGGTCTCCCAGTGCCTCAGCAAAAATAAGGGAAGCAGAACTACAAAGGGCCCCAGGATGATAAGCACCCAGCAGCATTCATCTGACAGGAGCTGAAGAAAGCAACCTAGAGGTGCCAAAAAGTTCCAGCCTTGTTGATTCCAGCCTAACACCATGTAAGCTGTCAGAACCCTACAGCCTCCAAATGCCAACCAGGAGGAGATCCCAAAGCCCAGGTGGCCGAGCAGGCAAATGCCAACAGCTGTACCTCCGAGTGCCTCAGTGAGGGTGGGGTAACTGGTGGAAACCAGCTCAGAAAACCAGCAGGAACAGCACTGCAAGGGGTCCCAGGCAGATAAACACCTGGCAGCACTTATCTAAAAGGGGCTAAACAAAGCTAAAGGAAAGGAAAAGAAGGCAACCTAGATTTACCTGAAAGTCCCAACTTTGCTGATTCCAGCCCAACACCAGGTGGGCTGCCAGAACCCTACAGCTTCCAACTGCCAACATAAAAGGCCCTAGCACACAAAGCTAGTGACTAAGACCTAGGCTCCCAATACAAGAAGCTTGGGTCAGTGCCCTCTGCTCCCCAGCAGGAGAGCTTAATCTCTTTAAAGGCCAGGGAATGAAGAAACACCATGAGTAAAAAGAAATGTATGATTGATTCATATTATGAGAAGAGTGAAGATCAAGACAGAAATTCTGAAGAGGAAAACACTGTCATCAAACCCACATCTGCAACATCAAAAGGCAATATGAACTGGTCTGAAGCCCAAAAAGTCTTCTTAGAAGAACTCAAGAAGGATTTTAAAAGTCAAATGAGAGAGGTAGAGGAGTCCTTTAAAAGTACAATTGGCCAATTGAAAAAAAGTACACTGAAGAAAACAAGTCCCTAAAACACACAATTGGCCAATTGAAAAAAAAGTACAGTGAAGAAAATAAATCCCTTAAAAATACAATTGACCAATGGGAGAAGAAAGTACAAAATCTAACAGAAAAAAACAATATGTTAAAAATTAGAATTGAACAAATGGAAACTAATGACTCTATGAGAGAGCAAGAATCAGTCAAACAGAAACAAAAAAAAAAAAGAAAAAATAGATGAAAATGTAAAATACCTCATGGGTAAAAGAGCTGACCTGGAAAATCGATCCAGGAGAGACAATTTAAAAATTATAGGCCTACCTGAAAGTCATGATGAAAAAAAGAGCCTGGACAATATCCTTCAGGAAATCATAAAGGAAAACTGCCCAGAAGACCTAGAACCTGAAGGTAAAATAACTATAGAAAGAATCCACCGCTCCCCACCTGAAAGAGATCCCAAATTGAAAATACCAAGGAATGTAATAGATAAATTCCAAAATTACCAGATTAAAGAGAAATTACTGCAAGCAGCCAGAAAGAAATAATTTAAATATCATGGAACCACAGTCAGGATTACACAGGACTTTGCAGCCTCTACATTAAAAGACTGTAGGGCATGCAACATGATATTCCATAAGGCAAAGGAGCTTGGAATGCAGCCAAGGATTAACTACCCAGTGAAAATGAGCATGATTTTTCAGGGAAGGAGATGGATATTCAATGAAATAGGGGACTTCCAAATGTTCCTGATAAAAAGACCAGAGCTCAATAAAAAATTTGATCTTCAAATACAAGATTCAAGAGGGACATGAAAAGGTAAATGGGACAGAAAGATACAATATGTTGTTAACAAGGGCAAAATGTTTACATCCCTGCAAGGGAAAATGACACTTGCAAGTCTTGAGAGCTGTATTGTCATTATACCATGTTAAAGGAGTATACATAAAGGGGGTGGATATAAGTTGACTTTAATGTAATGATAAAAAAAATTAATCAAATGGGTTAAATGGATCCAAGTAAGTGGATTAGTCTGAGCTAAGAAAATGTACTGAGAAAAGAGGAGGCAGACAAGGGTAAATTACATTACAGGAAAAGACACAAAAACCTATTAGAGAAGAGGTAAAGAAGGGAGGGGGATGAGCATTGTTTGAACATTACTCTCATCAGATTTGGCTCAAGAGGGGAGCAACATAATCAGTTAGGTATAGAAATTTAACTTGCACTATAAGTAGTAGGAGGGGAAAGGGGAAAGAAAAGGAAGAGGGGATAGAAGGGAGGGAAGAAGCAGAAAGGGTAAAAGGGAACAAAAGGGAAAGGGATAATAGAAGGGAGGTGGGACAGAAGGCGGTGATCAAAAGCAAAACACTAGTGAGGGGGGGAAAGGAGAAAGGAGAAAGAAAAGCATAAACAGGGGGGAGGGTGGAGACACAGATAGTAATCATAACTGTAAATGTGAATGGAATGAACTCTCCCATAAAATGGAAGCATATAGAAGATTGGATTAAGAACCATAATCCTACAATATGTTGTTTACAGGAAACACATTTGAAAAAGAGTGACACATACAAGGTAAAGGTAAAAGGCTGGAGCAAAATATATTATGCTTTAGCTGAAGTAAAGAAAACAGGGGTAGCAATCCTGATCTCAGACAAAGCAAAAGCAAAAATAGATCTTATCAGAAGAGATAAGGAAGGAAACTGCATCCTGCTAAAAGGCACCATAGACAATGAAGTAATATCATTACTAAATATATATGCACCAAATGATATAGCATCCAAATTCTTAGCGGAGAAGTTCAGGGAGTTACAAGAAAAAATATACAGCAAAACTATACTAGTGGGGGACCTCAATCTCCCCCTCTCTGAACTAGATAAATCTAACCACAAAATAAACAAGAAAGAAGTTAAGGCGGCGAATAAAACATTAGAAAAGTTAGGTATGATAGACCTCTGGAGAAAACCGAATGGGGATAGAAAGGAACATACTTTTTTTTCTCGGCGGTACATGGTACATACACAAACATTGACCATGTACTAGGGAATAAAAACCTCACAATCGAATGCAGAAAGGCAGAAATATTAAATGTGTCCTTTCAGATCATGTTGCAATAAAAATTATACATAATAAAGGGCCATGGAAAGATAGACTAAAAAATAGTTGGGAACTAAATAATCTAATCATAAAAAATGATTAGGTCAAAGAACAAATCATAGAAACAATCAATAATTTCATTCAAGAGAATGACAATAATGAGACAACATACCAAAACTTATGGGATGCATGAAAAGCAGTTCTTAGGGGAAGTTTAATATCCCTAAATGCTTACATAAATAAAATAGAAAAAGAGGAGATCAATGAATTGGGCATACAACCAAAAAAAAAAAACTAGAAAAAGAACAAATTAAAAATCCTTAATTAAACACCAAATTAGAAATATTGAAAACCAAAGGAAAAATTAAGAAGATTGAAATTAAGAAAACTATTGAACTAATAAATAAAACTGAGGTGGTTTTATGAAAAAACCAATAAAATAAATAAACCTTTGGTTAATCTGATTAAAAAAAAGAAAGAAGAAAACCAAATTACTAGTATCAAGAATGAAAAGGGTGAAACTACCACCAAAGAAGAGGAAATTAAAACAACAATTAGGAATTATTTTGCCCAACCATATGCCAACAAATTTGACAAATCTTAGTGAAATGGATATATATTTACAAAAATATAAATTGCCCAGATTAACAGAAGAGGAAGTAAAATACTTAAATAATTCCATCTCAGAAAAAGAAATTGAACAAGTCATTGATGAACTCCCTAAAAAAAATCTCCAGGGACAGATGGATTTACATGCGAATTCTACCAAACATTTAAAGAACAATTAATTCCAATACTATATAAAATATTTGGTAAAGTAGGTAAAGAAGAAATTTTACCAAATTCTTTTTAAGATACAAATATGGTGCTGATACCTAAACTAGGAAGAGTCAAAACAAAGAAGGAAAATTATAGGCCAATTTCTTCTATGAATACAGGTGCAAAAATTTTAAACAAAATATTAGCAAATGTATTACAGCAACTTTTCACAAGAATAATACACTATGACCAGGTAAGATTTATACCAAGAATGCAGGGCTGGTTCAATATAAGGAAAACTATCAGCATAATTCATCATATAAACACCAAAATTAACAGAAAACACATGATCATCTCAATAGATGGAGAAAAAGTTTTTGACCAAATACAACACCCATTCCTATTAAAAACACTAGAGAGCATAGGTATAAATGGAGTCTTCCTTAAAATAATAAATAGCATCTCTCTAAAACCTTCAGCAAGCATAATATGTAATGAGAACAAGCTAGAAGCATTGACAGTAAGATCGGGGGTGAAACAAGGATGTCCATTATCACCACTGTTATTCAACATTGTACTGGAAACGTTAGCTTTAGCAATAAGAGAAGAAAAATATATTGAAGGTAATACAGCAGGCAAAGAAGACACAAAGCTATCACTCTTTACAGATGATATGATGATATACTTAGAGAATCCCAGAGAATCAAGTAAAAAACCACTTGAAATAATAAACAACTTTGGTAAAGTTGCGGGCTATAAAATAAACCCCATAACTCATCAGCATTTCTATATATTACCAACAAAGCCCAACAACAAGAGATAGAAAGAGAAGTTCCATTTAAACTTACTGTAGACATTATAAAATATTTAGGATTCTACCTCCCTAAACAAACCCAGGAACTCTATGAACACAATGACAAAACAATTTTCATGCAAATAAAATCAGATCTAAATAATTGGAAAAACATCAGTTACTCATGGGCAGGCCGAGCTAATATAATAAAAATAACAATTCTACCTAAGCTAATTTATTTATTCAGTGCCATACCAATCAAACTACCAAAAAACTATTTAATAGAGTTAGAAAAAATAATAACACAATTCATTTGAAAGAACAAAAGGTCCAGAATGTCAAGAGAACTAATGAAAAGAAATAAAGGGGAAGGCGGCCTAGTCATTCCAGATCTTAAATTGTATTATAAAGCAGCAATCATCAAAACTGCTTGGCACTGGCTCAGAAATAGAGTGGTAGATCAGTGGAATAGGTTAAGTATGTAAGATACCATAGTCAATGACTATAGTAATCTACTATTTGATTAACTCAAACATCCCAGCTTCTGGGATAAGAACCCACTCTTTGAAAAAAACTGCTGGGAAAACTGGAAAAGAGTAAGGCAGAAATGAGGCATAGACCAAAATCTCACACCATATACCAAAATAAAGTCAAAATGGGTTCATGATTTAGGTATAAAGGTTGATACTATAAGCAAACTGGCAGAGCAAGGAATAGTTTACCTATCAAATCTATGGAGAACAGAAGAATTCATGACCAAACAGGAGATAGAGATCATTACAAAAAGCAAAATAGATAAGTTTAATTACATTAAATTGAAAAGGTTTTGCACAAATAAAACCAATGCAACTAAGATTAGAAGGAAGGTAGAAAATTGGGAAAGAATTTTTACAACCAGTCTCTCTGATAAGGGCCTCATTTGTAAAATACATAGAGAATTAAGTCAAATTTATAAGAATGCAAGCCATTCCCCAATAGATAAGTGGTCAAAGGATATGAGCAGACAGTTCTCAGATGAAGAAATTAAAGCCATCTATAGTCACATGAAAAAATACTCTAAATCACCATTGATTAGAGAAATGCAAATCAAAACAACTCTGAGATGCCACATCACACCTATCAGAATGTCCAACATGTCAAAACAGGAAAATGATAAATGTTGGAGAAGATGTGGGAAAATTGGAATGCATTGTTGGTGGAGTTGTGAAATGATTCAACCATTTGGGAGAGCAGTTTGTAACTTTAACCAAAGGGCCATAAAAATGTACTTACCCTTTGACCCAGCAATAGCACTTCTAGGGCTGTATCCCAAAAAGATCAAAGAAATGGGAAAAGGACCTACATGTACAAAAATATTCATAGCAGCTCTTTTTGTGGTGGCAAAGAATTGTAAATTGAGAGGATGCCCATCAATTGGGGAATGACTGAGCAAGTTGTGGTATATGAATGTGATGGAATACTATTGTGCTATAAGAAATGATGAACAGGCTGACTTCAGAAAAACCTGGAAAGACTTGTATGGTCTGATGCTGAGTTAAGTGAGCAGAACCAAGAAAACATTGTACACAATAACAGCCACATTGTGTGATGACTAATATTGATAAACTTACCTTTTCCTGACAATACAAGGATCTAAGACATCTCCAGAGGCCTTGTGATGGAAAATTCTATCCACACCCAAAGAAAGAACTATGGAAGTCGAATTATGATTTTTTTTCTTTTCTATTGAGTTTTGTTTCCTCTTTCTGATGGTTCCACCTATTAGTTTTAATTTCTACTTACACCGTCACTAATGTGAAAATATATTTAATATGAATGTAAAAAAAAATTGGAATGAGCAAATGGAAGCTGATTACTTCATGAGAAATCAAGTAATTGTAAAACACAACCAAAAGAATGAAATAATAGAAGACAATGTGAAATACCTCATTGGAAAAAAAAAAAACCACAAATGACCTGGAATATAGATCCAAGGGAGATAATTTAAAAATTATTGGACTACCTGAAAGCCATGATAAAAAAAAAAGAGCCTAGACATGATCTTTCAAGAAATTCTCCGGAGGCAAAGCCAAGATGGCAGAAGGAAAGCAGTGACTTTCTAGAGCTCTCCCCCAAACCCCTCCAAATACCTGTAAAAAAAGGCTCTAAACAAATTCTAAAGCAGCAGAACCCACAAAAAGACAGATTGAAACAAATTTCCAGCCCAAGATAGCCTGAATGGTTGATCGGAAAGGTGTATTGTGCCGGGCTGGGAGAGGAGTGCAGGTTGGCATGGGCACGCAGGCCGCAGCAACCCTGGAGCAGGCCTCAGAGGACTGAATCACTGGCAGCTGTGGTGGTTTCCAGACTTCTCAACCCACGAACGCCAAACACAACTTAGAAGGTTAGTGGGAAAAGTCTGTGACAGTGGTGAGAGAAAAAGTTAGGTCTCAGCTGCAAGTCCCGAGTACGGGGCCATGGCTGTTTCCTGAGCTTCTGGTCCACAGACTGAGGGGAATGGAGTGGCTGATCAGAAAGGGATTGCAAGGATCTCTTTGCCAGGGATGAGGCAGGAATCTCTCGCTTTGCCCATGCTTAGATCTGGATCACAGTTCTGAGGGGCAGTCCTGGGGTGAGGAGGAATGTTGGTGTGGTGGAGCTTGTTGTGCTTGTGGAGAGGAAACACCTTGCCCCTTATCATAGCTCCTTGGAAGAACTGACACTTTTCAGTCCCTAGAAGTATCTCTGAAAACAGCTGTACAAACCCCCAAAGCTTGGGACAGTATATTCTCCACATTGGAAACAGACCTTAACAAAGAGTTTAAAACTCAAGTAATTGGTTGGGATCATGAGCAAGCAGTGCAAAAAGAGTTAGACTATGTTATCTTACTTTGGTGACAAAGAAGATCAAAACATACAACCAGAAGAAGAAAACAAAGTCAAACCTCCTACATCCAAAACTTCCAAGAAAAAATATGAATCAGTCCCAGGCCTTGGAAGAGCTCAAAAGGGATTTTGAGAAGGAAATAAGAGAAGTAGAGGAAAACCTGGGAAGAGAAATGAGAGTGATGCAAGAAAATCATGGAAAACCAAGTTAACAGCTTGCTAAAGGAGATCCAAAAAAAAAAATACTGAAGAAAATAACATCTTAAAAAACAGCCTAACCCCATTGGCTAAAGAAGTCCAAAAAGCCAATGAGGAGAAGAATGCCTTAAAAAGCAAAATTGGACAAATGGAAAAGGAAGTCTAAAAGCTTACTGAAGAAAATGCTTCCTTAAAAATTAGAATAGAGCAATTAGAAGCTAGTGACTTTTTGAGAAATCAAGACACTGCAAAACAAATCCAAAAGAATGAAAAATTAGAAAACAATGTGAAATATCTCATTGGAAAAACAACTGACCTGGAAAATAGATCCAGGAGAGAGAATTTAAAAATTATTAGACTATCTGAAAGCCATGATCAAAAAAAGAGCCTACACATCATCTTTCAAGAAATGATCAAGGAAAACTGCCCTGATATTTTAGAACCAGAGGGCAAAATAAAAATTGAAAGAATTCACTGATCTCCTCCTGAAAGAGATCCCCAAAGGAAAACTCCTAGGAATATTGTAGCCAAATTCCAGCATTCCCAGGTCAAGGAGAAAATATTACAAGCAGTTAGAAAGACACAATTCAAGTATTGTGGAAACACAATCTGGAAAACTCAAGATTTAGCAGCTTCTACATTAAGGGACTGCAGGGCATGGAATATGATATTTCATAATGCAAAGGAGATAGGATTACAACCAAGAATCACCTACCCAGCAAAACTGAGTACAATCCTGCAGGGGAAAAAATGGTCATTCAGTGAAATAGAGGACTTTCAAACATTCTTGATGAAAAGACCAGAGCTGAATAGAAAATTTGACTTTCAAATGCAAGACTCAAGGGGAACATGAAGAGGTAAACAGGAAAGAGAAATCATAAGAGACTTATTAAGGTTGAACTGCTTACATTCCTGAATGGAAAGATGATATTTGCAACTCATGAGACCTTTGTCAGTATTAGGGTAGTTGGAGGGAAAAATTATATGTATTTATATAGATAGATACAGAGAGAGAGAGAGAGATAGATAGATAGATAGATAGGTAGATAGATAGATAGATAGATAGATAGATAGATAGATAGATAGATAGATAGAAAGATAGATAGATAGATAGATAGATAGATAGATAGATAGATAGATAGATAGATAGATAGATAGATAAATGGATAGATAAATGGATGGATATATAGATAGATAGAGGGCACAGGGTGAGTTGAAGATGAAGGGGTCATATCTGGAGAATAAAATTAAGGGGTGAGAGAGGATTATACTAGGAGAAGGAGAAAGGGAGAGGTAAAACAGGATAAATTATCTCACAAAAAAAGCAGAGAAGAAAAGTCTCTTACAGTGGAGGGGAAATGGGGGAAGGTGAGAGGGAATGAGCGAATCTTTTTCTCATAGGATTTGACTTAAGGAGGGAATAACACACACATTCAATTGGGTATGGAAATCTGTCTTACCCTACAGGAAAATAGGAGAGGATGGGGACAAGAGAGTAGGGGGATGATAGAGAGGAGGGAAGATTAGGAAAGGGGGTAATCAGAAGCAAATACTTCTGAGGAGGAACAGGGTCAAAAGAAAAAATAGAATAAATGGGAGGGCGGGATAGGATTAAGGGAAATAGGGTCAGTTTTTCACAGCATGTTTACTATGGAAGTGTTTTGCAAAACTGCACATGTATAGCCTATATTGAGTTGCTTACCTTTTCAATGAGGGTGGGTGGGGAGTGAGGAAGGGAGAAAATTTGGAACACAAAGTTTTAAAAACACATGTTTAAAAAAAATGTTTTCACATGCAACTGGGAAATAAGAAATACAGGAAATGGGGTACAGAAATCTCTCCTGACCTACAGGAAAATAGAAGGGAAAGGGGGGGAGAGATAGAAGGGAAAACAGACTAGGAGAAGGGGTATTTAGAAGAGATGGAAAAGTGTTCATTAAAGAAGAGTACTCGGATTTTTTTTCTTTGTCAACTCCATGTATCCAAAAGGTGAGTGATGTTCAATAGATCAACATTAACATAGTGTAAGAGCTCTAGCAGTGTGGTTCAAGACACTGCTGCTGGTCCACTTCCTCACTATACTTTTACAATTGACTTAGATGAATGCTTAGATATAAGTTGTATAAAATTTCAGACAAAACAAAATTAGGATAAATAATTAATCAACCAATCAATTTGTCAGTCAGAATTAATTAGATTAGTGCAGTATATCCAGCACTAACTAAGCACTCAAACATACACAAATGAAACAATCCTTATTCTGAAGAAACATAAATTATAAAGGAAACTTGCATTCTCACATACATTAAACAATACACTAATATATTCAGAAATATTTTCAAAATATGGAATGATAGGCTAAAGCTAAGAAAATAAAATATAATGATTAATGTAATGTTAATATTTTGCTAAAATTAATTTCTATAATTCCAAGATATAAGAGAAAAGGCCATAAAGCAAATGACTTATATCCCAATGGCTGTTTTGAAAAAAAAAAAAGAACTTGCTGATAAATAAGAAAAGAGTGTTTCTCTGGTTAAAATAGTCAAGTAATTGCCTAACTTTGCTATTTGACTTTATATGTGTATATACTGCCTTTAAATAGAATTCAATGTTGTCTATCCCTCAACCAAGCATTATTTTTCACCCATTTTTTTCTTCATTTAGAAATCCCCTTTCGAGTTACATAATTAAGATTGCCATAGGCTGCTGCCGAATGTTTTATGTGAAATATATTGGATACTGCTCTACCTTGAATTATAAACCTTTATAGCTTTAACATGACACAGTTGATATTTTCAATGGCAATTATAATAAACAATAGCTTGCATAGACAATACTGAAATTAAAGTCATATTTTAAGGATGACCATTCTGATATGCTAATCATAGCAGTAAGCATCCTAACCTGGAAATACATCTTCCTTATTTCTCCCATGATGCTTCCCACAACATGCTAATGACTTCCACTATTTACTGTAATGAATATTATACAATGTTTCATAAGGTTTTAAAAATATGACTGTCTTACCATAGAAAAACAGTTGACCTCTTGCAATAGTCTTTCCTCGCAGATTTCCTACAATGCACACATAGGATCCTTCATCCTACTGTTGAAAGTTTGGGATTCCAATCATTCCTTTGGATTTGCTATATTGGATTTTCCTTGCCAAAGGACTTCTATCCAACCTGCTCCAAATAATATTGGGTACTGGGCTAAAGGAGAATAATTCATTAGAAAAGGAGATGTTATAGTCCCAGTTCAGGATGCTTTATATAGATTATCTTTGAGAGATATATCAGTCCCAAATGCTGACATTTCTGGAACTAGTTATCCAATAAGTCAGGGACTGTCTGTGCCCATATACTGTTAAGAAAAGAGAACACAGAGCAGAGAAGATGGCACATAATTTTGCTACTGATTTTTGTGTTAGGTAAGTTCAATTATCACATGACACGTGCAGATTATGGTAATGGCTAAGTAAGGATAGGTGCATAACATAGAGTGAGGAACCTCATGTAGATAACACAAAAAATATTCCCTTCTTGAGAACAGGGACTTTTTTTATACTTTCTTTTCACTTTCTTTATCTCTCCTACTTTTAAGATAGTGTTAGGACATTAATAAAATATCTGTTGACCTGATTTCTTCCAGAGGCCACTTTAGTAAATGCCATGAAAGTTTCAGGCACCATTGGTTGGCTAAAGAATAACTGTCAAATTATCCCAGGGTTTGGTATAAGCATTACTAGGGGTGTATTCCTGTAAGGCAGTATACTATAGTGGAAAAAATCATTAGGCTTGTGCTATGGAAACTTCACTTTGAGTACAGGCTCATGTATTTGTGGCTGTGGGCAAATCAGCCTCTTTCAAATTCATAGATTCTAGAGTGAGATGGAAAGTTCTTTGCTCCGACCATCTAATTTTACACATGGAGAAAATATCACCCCAAGATATTACGTAAGAAATTCAAAGTCACAATAGTTGTATGTTCACTGAAATTTATTGGGAAGGAAAGAAGACTCATTGGGCATTATAACATTGTTCAAATATTTGGAGAAGAGGGATTGAACTTGTTCTATTTGGCATTGAAGGACAAAACAGATAGTAATTGGTAGAGCTTAAAAAGAGACTAATGTAGCCTTGATGCCAGGAAAATCTTCGTAATAACGGAAGCCATCCTAAAGTACAAAGAGCTAACCCAAGAGGGGCTAGGTATCATTTTCTTCAAGATCTTGAAACAGAGGTAGGATCATTACTTGTCACATTTACTATAGTAGGAACCATTTTCAGGTTTACTTTGGAACTATCTTCCTTTTGAATTTCCTTTCAATTCTCAAATTTTGTGAATGTGTGAAACCCAGTTTTCTCCTATGGACACATTATCCTTTGATACATTCTCTATTGTTAGTCAATCCCACATGGAGGCAATACCTATATGTGGCATGAAGAAGTCAGCATATTCCTTGTTTATAACTGTCATTTCTAAATGTACCACCTGTCAAAATCACATAATAATTTTTTTTTCTTTTTTAATGTCAGAACAGCTGGCCAATTGCTGTTTTCATATTGTCTCCCTCATTGGACTATATGCTCCTTCAGGGCAGAGACTGATTTCTATTGTTTGTTTTGTTTTATTTTATTTTTTGCTTTTCTTTAGAAAGGTGCCTAGAACAGTCTCTGATGAAATATAGACAGCTAACAAATACTATTTGACTTTTGATTTATGCTCTATTATTCTCTTGACCATGTCTTTTTCAAATGTTGTCCTCCTCAGGTTCCTAACCCCTAAAGGTTATCCCTTATTACCTCCCGCATTTAGCTTCACAATACAAAATTTCCTGACACCTTCATCTATCCTTCCCTTTTGTGAAGGCTGGAATCTATTCTTTTTCTCATGGCTAATTTCTTTATCACAGCTTGTTCCATACCTGTTTTATATATTCTCTCTCTGTCTCTCTGTCTCTGTCTGTCTCTGTCTCTGTTTCTATCTCTATCTCTGTCTCTCTCTCTGTCTCTCTGTCTCTCTCTCTGTCTCTCTGTCTGTCTCTCTCTCATCACCAATCTTTCCCTATCTACTAACCCCTTCCTTGAGGCTTACAAAAATTAGCATATATCTCCAGTATAAAATACCTTGCCTTGGACCAATAGGTCTCTCAAGCTATCATCTCATATCTATCCTCATTTCCATCACTAAAATCTTAGTCATCTATAAAGTACTTTATTGTTCTCTAATTTTATTTCATCCCAAATGCTTTGTTATTCTAATTTCTAGACCTCCTGGTAACTTAATATGCTCTTAAGACTCAATCCATACTTGATCTTCTTTTACAGAATTTGAAATTACTGACCACTTATTGATTATCTTATAGAATTTCTTCATTCTTGATATCCACAATACTTCTCTGTGCTAGATTTCTTTCTCAATATCTGACCATGTCTTCCTTCCTTTGTTTCTTTTGATTCATCTTCTTCCTACAACCTATGGATGGGCATTCCCCAAGTATCTTTTGAGGACCTTCTTTTTATGTCATAATCTTCTCCTTTGTTGATATTATCAATTTCCATGGGACCAATTTTTACCTTTATAAACTTTATTCTCCCATATGCCCAGCCCTAATGTATGAATTTCACCTCTAAATATCTAAACACTTTCTCACATTTGCAACAAAAGCCCTACCTGCATTTCAAATTGCTCCAAATTGAATTCATGTTCCCCCTCAAAACCTGCCCCTCCTTTACGCTTCTTCCCCCCTACAAAAATCCCCCAAATTTAATGGTAGCACTACCATTATTCTAAACATTCAGCCTCAAAAGTTTTGAGTCATCTTGGACTCTTCCATCTCCCCCATACTCTCATATCCAATCAGTTGCCATGGATTGGAGATTCAGTCTCCACAAGATATTTCATTCCTTCTAACCACCCTTCCCCTTACACTACTGTCGTATTTATTCAGGGTCTTATAACCAGTACTATTCCTTCCTAATTGCTCTTGTTAATGGTATCTCCTCTAATTAATTCCTTATACAGCTGCCATAATAATCTTCCTACTACTAGTCTGAATATATTCCTATCCTATTAAACAAACAAATAAAAAAAAACTCTCTATTGCTTTTCTAATTTTTATAAGTAAATAAATGAAACTAAGCATGGTAACCCTGTCATTTAAAGCCCACTAAAATCTGGTACCAATCTACTTTTTCAAATTTATTTTACATTACTCTCTCACACGTGTTCTGTATTTCAATAAAATTGGACAATTTGTTGTTCCAAAAACTTGTATTAAGCTTTAGTATGTCCACTTAGGCATCCCATTTCCTTTCCTTCTCTACTTTTCAGAATTATTATTTTCCTTAAAGATTCAGTTCCAATACTGCCCCTAGTCAAAAACCTTTCCAGATTACCTAGACAAAAATCATCTCTTCCTTCTCAATATTCATTAGAGTTTTGTTGTTGTTGTTATTGTTGTTGTTGTTCCTATCAGGATCCTTTCTTTTTATCTACCACATGGACTTTATGTATGAACCGTCAGTATTTTATGCTTTGTTTTTTTTATGTTGGATCTATTCCATAGGACTATATTAAGAAGAGCATTTTGCCAGTAACAAATGCTACTTAAATGCAAGCAATTGTTAAATGATTATCAAGAAATGGCTCAATATCATCAATAGTTGCAGAGAATACTAATAAGTTTCATGGGTGATGTTCATATCTACACACACACACACACATACACACATATGTATATGTTTCTCTAGCATGCAATTTCTAAAATTTTGGCTGGCATTTTTTTCTCTACTCAGAGGCCCAGAGTAGGTCTGTTCTATAAAGTTTAACAATTGAATTCTTTGAGAAGCAGAAATTCTTTGTGAAAAACTTACATTTCTTAGTAAATTATTTCTCTATTTTCAGCTTCAGTCACCTAATATGGGGTCATTCCAGGGCTCCTTGATTGATCAAAAAGAAAAGAGGTCCTCTTTGACCTTTCTTTTTGTTCATAAGACTTGAACAAGCGATGTAATTAAACTATTGAGAAAATAAAATCATCTTAAGGCATAAACATAGAGAAAACAGTAGCCAAGAGTTCAGAGGGAGCCTTCCAAATTGAAGAACATTATACAATTTCAATAGACCCAGAATGTTTATAAGAAAGATAAAAATAAATGGTGCATTCATTGTCATAATCATAACCATTGAACCATTGTGATGACATTACTGTTGCTACTTAAGATTCCTTTTATCTTAGAAATAACTCCTGGTAAAGAGGATAAGCCTGTGGAAGAAATCTATCCCTGAAGCAAAATCCCGTGAAGGAAACAAATCTCATATGCTAGGCTGATTCAGGCCTTAGAGTATGGGTCTCACATACTTTGAATGACTTCTGTGGAAGTCTTCCAAGTGCCTTATTTTCTTTTGCTCCTTTTTTGTTCCTCTTCTTGGAATCAAGATTGCATGAAATATGGATTGTATGAAATGTGGCCTCTCACAAATGTGAACTAGTGCTGGATGACAAAAGCAGGATTCACTGCTCTGTCTCTCTAACTTGGTACTATTTAAATAAGCATCCCCAATAAATAAAGATTTTCCCTCCATTCTCTTGTGTCAGGAGGTTTAGACTGAGTGAGCATCCTATTAGTTTTATCAAAAGACAGAGAATTCAAGTGTTAGGACAGGAGACCTTTCAGGCCCCATTCAAACTGAGTTATAAGGGGAGTGAAGGCTGCTGACACATTGTGGTAGAATCTCTCCTGCTTCACTCCCCTGCTTTTAATGCATAAATAGCATTTTCATTATTATACTATTTTAGAAATGTATATGTGTATGTATACATGTGTACACATTTATAGGTATATGTTTTATATATATACATATGTATGTGTATATATGTATGTGTATTTGTGTATATATGTATATATATACTATATATGTAGATTTCTTAAATCTCATTATTCACTGTTTAAATCTAGAAAACAGTAAACAGAACCATTGTAACTAGGAAGCCTAGTTATTGGTTATCAGAGATTGCAGCAGTACCCTTGGGATTACTCAAAAGCCTGAACCTCATTAAAATAGAACCTCTCTGAGGTCACATTTTCTGAAGAGAAAGTGAAGCCTAGTAGGAAAACAAGCAGGAATTGCCTTTGTTAAATGTTTAAACTCTACTCTAATTGGCTTTCATTTTTCCACTTGAAATATTTGTACTTAGTTCCAGGGATGGAAGATTGCTCTATAGGGATGTAATGGATAAATTCACATGTTTGGCATAGAAGCAATCTCTGTATTATTGAAGGGAATAAGTGCTTACCATTAAGCTCCAAACTGTCCAAATGGAGCTACCATTCTATACCATTATTTTCTTGTTACTGACATTTCCCAAAAAAATATACAAATGTAAAACACTTCTATTTTGACCTCTTGCTGTGACTATGGGTGCTGTTACAGCATCTGAACACAATTATTGCCATGGTCAGAGATATATTGCAGAGTGTATCTTCTTATCCAGATTGTTCAAACTTTTGCCTCCTATCTCAATATCTTTTCTTCAAAGCTTTTCAGAAGCCTCTGAAATTCTGCTGATAGGTAGAATTAACATTTTAAGAAATGAAAGAAAAATTGGTCAAGTAAGCTGACGTTTCTGGAACAAATGTCAGATCCATGTGCAAATCCTTTAACCTCCCTCTGACTCAGTAAAATCAGTGGCTCAATAAATTGCACTGGCTCTTTATTATCTCTAGGATTGTGTGTGTGTGTGTGTGTGTGTGTGTGTGTGTGCGTGTGTGTGTGTGTGTCTGTGTCTGCGTACTCTTATTGACAAACTAGCCCCTTCCTAACTCTCCAACATTCTTATGTTTTACTCTTTTTCACACTCTAAATCAAGCCGTAATAGCTCACTCACTGATCTTTCCACTTGACATTCAAACTACCACTTTCTGTTATGGTACTACTGACTATCCAACATGCCTGGAGTTAATTTGTTACTGACTTCTCCCTTTTGGATAGCCTGATCTCCTTGAAGATTCATCTCAAATGCTTTCTTCTATATGAAGTCTTTCTTGACAACTCCTTACACCTAGGTGCCAGTCCACTTCTATCCTGGACAACCAGTAATTAATTTGGTATATATTTATACATATAGATGCTGTCTTGCTCTTTTAGAATGTAAGCTTTTTGGATAGCAGAGACTAATTTCACTTTTCTCTCTATCCTCTGTGCTTAGCACAGTGTCTGACACATAGTACGAGCTTAATAAATGTTTGTTGAATAACAAGAGAGTATAGCAACATATTTTGGCATTTCTTGATAACTCATTGCTTAAGTTGGTTTCTATTTACATGGCTCCAAACTTCTAATAGTAGCTAGGTTTTATATTTCAAGCTACAGTTTTCTAAGGGCTTTACATAAGTCATTTCATTGCACCCTCAAAGAAACCCTGTGAGAAAGATACCACTATTATAAACATTTACAAATGTGATAACTGAGATTAGGAATGTTTAGCTGACTTGCCAAGGTCACATAACTCACAAATGAATAAGCTAAGATGCTAACTCCAGTCTTCCTGATTCCAGTTCCAATAACGTACCACCTAGTGGCTATCATTCATCTTTGGGCTTTTGTCCTGATGCCTGAATTTGGTGTGGTTCTTGAGAAGATAATCTTGTTTTTTAACTAGCCTTTACTAATCAAACTCTCTCCTTGCCATAATTATTTGATTCATTGACTCTGTTCTTGATTATGGCATGCTCTTCTGGCTAGGACTTTATCTTAATCTGATTGATTTTGGTATTTTGTCTTTCAATGTTCAAAAAGGCATGACTTCGGGAATAAAGAGGAGATAATCTTGCATTGCTCAGTATTGGTCAGATTATTTATGGAATGGTACATTCAGTTCTGGGTACTACAGTTTAGGAAGGATTCTGGTAAAGCTTGTCTTTCAAGACCCTCAGAAAGGACAACACTAATGATAAAAGGCTGAATTCAAGTCCATACTATACAAAGATTGTTGGGAACTTTTTTTTCCTTTTCTTTATCTCATTCATGGTAGCAGAATACCTGACACATTAGAATTTTCTTAATAAATACTTGCTAATTGATTGATCAAAGAGATAACTCAATAGGGGTGGGAAATAGTAATGCTTGTTTTCAAGAATTTTAGGAGCTGTTTCATGAAAGAATTAAGTCAAGGTATAATAAATGCCAAGCACTATGCCATGGGAAATGTAAAGAAAGGTCTATGCTCAGAAGAAGTTCACATTCTAAAGAGGGTTTGTTTCATTTGGGGACCACAGTGAAGCATCAAGGATAATGGGTGGAGATATCCAACAGGAGAGTTTAGGTTTAATGTCAACTTTACTTATTAGTAAATAAGTAAAACTGCCCGAAAGTAGAGAACAAGGTACTATCTCAGGTGGTAGTCAGTTCTGCTACCCTGATGCCTTCAAACTTAAGCTGGATGAACACGTATCATATGGTGCACTGAAGGGTCTTTTTGGTCATACATTGGACTAGAGATGGTCCAAATCTGTAGTTGCATGATTTTGATCTATTCTCTTGGCTTCTGGACACATGGTGTTTCATGTCTGTCAGCATCTCAGATGGCAAGCTTTTCCTTCTTCATTACTGTCACTTTACTTAGAAATCAATTTCAGAAACTTTGGTAAAGCCATTCTTCTTTAGCTCCTAAAACACTGAACTTAAGGTCAGGTAACATAGGACAAGTTCTTCCTCTGGCACAGCTACTTTGGCTGCATGACCTTGGTCGAGTCACTTAAATTTTGCTATCCTTCAATTTTTTCAACTATAAAGTAGGAGAGTGAGAATTGATGTTCTTTACAATCCTTTCCAACTTTCAATCTATGATCCTAGGACAACATTTATTCTCTGTCTATGTCTCTCTGTCTCTGTCTCTGTCTCCATCTCTATCTGTCTGTCTCTTTCTCTCTGGCTCTCTATCTCTCTCTCTCTCATACACACATTATCCCTGAAAATGAAAAAAAAAAAAACAACAGACAAAAAAACCTGTTTGGTCCAAAGATTATCTATAATCAGGAAATATGTTCGATATAAAATCACAAATACAGACTTAGGGTCATAAATTTTGAATTGGAAAACTCTCAGAGACTAGTGCAACAGAGAAACTCATTGTCTCTCCCACAAAGTCCACTTCTACTCCTAACTCGCCTAAGTCTGGCAAGGCTTATTCCCTTAATATAGTCACCCAGGTTTGCAGCCTGTGAGTCATCCTTGACTTTTCATTGTCCCTCTCCCCCCATACCCACCCATTTTCCAAGTCTACTCATTTAACTTTCTTTTTTTCTGCATCCCTACTTCTTGCCATATTTCTTCTTGTGTCATCATCCTATTTGAACCCTCATCACTGCCCACATAGATTCGTGTAGTAGCTTACTGATTGGTATCCTTCCTTGTAGTCTTTCCTCAAACCAATCTATTTTCTATGCAGTTACCACAATTTATATTGTGAAAGTGTATGAATGATTATATCATTCCTCTACTCAGGAAACTTGAACTGTGGTTAGTCAAAATTTAACTCATCAGTTTACATATGTCTTTCCCTCATGCATGCTTTGTCATAACCATGCTTTCCTGCTAGATGTCCCAAATAATTTATATTTTCTATTTCTGCAACTTTGCCCAGGATTTCCCCATGTCTGAAATTCATTCCATAAAAGACTTTCAGACAACTTTGCCAATTTGTAATTCTTTCATCATCCATATTGCCTTTGTATGATTGAGGAGTTCCTTAATTCCAAAAGAATAGAAATGTGTTCTAAAGCATTGGAAATGTCACTGTTCAGGCAAAGTAAGAGTAAAACTAGAAAATGTGCTGATTTGGTCACATCAGTTAATTGCTGAATATAAATGTTTCCAAAAATTAATGAAAAGAAATAATAGAAGGGGACCTAGAAAGTCTGCATTTGGTTGTCTATGTTTTATGTTTTGTATAACACAATTGCGTACAGAAGTTGTGTGCAGAGAATTAACATTTTTTCAACCAGAATTTAAATGTTCATTATGTATCAAGAGGATGGATCTTTCACTATGTTTCAAGGTTGGGTCTTTTGTTGTTCAGTTGTTTCAGTCTGATTCTTCAGGATCTCATTTTTAGGGTTTTTCTTGGCAAAGAAACTGGAGTGGTTTGTCATTTTCTTCTCCAGCTCATTTTACAGATGAGGAAATTGAGGCAAACAAGGTTAAGTGACTTGCCCAGGGTCACACAGCTAGAAAGGGTCTGAAGCCAATTTTGAACTCAGGAAGATGAACCTTCTTGACTTTAGGCCCAGTGCTCTATCTGCTGTACAACCTAGCTGCCTGGGTTGGGTCTACCTGAGTCAGAATTCTGCCTATGTGAGCCTGGGAAAGTCACTTAATCTCCCTAAACTTTAGTTTGGACATTGGTAAAATTAATGTCATTGGACTAGATGATGATGATGACAAACTTCCTTTCTAAGTATCAATCTATGATCTAGTCTATTTCAATGAGAAAAGACAAATGGTTTTTTGGTACTATGTGGACAACATAATCAATTGATTCACATACATATGTAGTTATTTCATCATCAGCTTATAAACCAATCCAATCTAACAATCATTTATTAAGCATTTACTATACAGAAGGTTTTGTGATAGTCCCTAGAAATGCAAAGATAAAATAATGAAAACAAGCAAATAAACAAACAAACAAAAACAACCACTGTTTTTGAGGGGCTTGTACTCTAATATTCTACTGGGAAGTGGTGACATATAACATATAAAATAATTGTATAGACTGGCTAAAATTATACATAATATTGGTGTTATGATTCTTTAAGTTAAAAATAAAATACAATAAAATTCACTCTTTCTTGTAATAGGTGTCACGCCTTGCTGCAGTATCATCTCTAATGATATAACTGTGAAGAGGAAAACAAAATGAGAAACTGCCTCTCTGTTGTTATTGGGAAGTTTTCAAATGTTTGAGAACATCACAGCAAGATTTCATATTTATTGCTCAACATTAACAGCCAAGCTGGGTACCCTTTGCTTCATAAATTAGAAAAAAATAAATAAGATCTACATACATACATAAATATTTGCCCTTGGTGGGAAAGCTCTGGAGCATCCAAGAACATTCAACACTGCTCACTACTCATTTTATTTACATTCTCCCACACTGACTGCAAAGTTACTAAATTAAAAAGGAGGCGGTACAAAAAAAAAAAAGAAAAAGAAAAATATGCTTGGTTGTTTACCAGAGCAGAAGAGTGGAGTTATGGGGCACATGAATTTGATTTTTCACTAATAGCAAGGAGTCACATTTCTTTAGGAGGAGAGGCACAGAGAGTCATCAGTCAATCATCTTATGCTGTTACAACACCTCAGCTTTAGGTCTTTTGGTGGATTTCACAATACAATCAATTTATAGCTTAGATAATTAAGAGTATGCCACGTTAAACAAATGAGGCAAAACTGAGCTTTAAAAGGTATGATCACATTGGCTCTGAAATGCCACCATAAGGGATAGAGCCAGCCTCAATTACTTCTTATCTGTGCAAAATTGAGCTTAGAGACCTTCTGTTTTTGTTTTTGTTTAATTTATCTTAAAAGAACTTGAAGCCAGTCAGATGATTTCCAAGTTTCCTTCCTCCCCAGGCATGCTTCTTAAATGAAAGATCTGGGAGGAGTTCTTTGTTGTCCACTCTCTGCCCTCTCCAATCAGAAAATCAATATAGTGAATCAGTAAATGCTTTTCAGACAAGCATTCATTTCATAGATTCAAAAACCAATAGGGCTACTTTGCCCTGCTCAAATGGGTTAAATAAAAATAGACAGACAGACAGACAGACAGACAGACAGATAGATAGATAGATAGATAGATAGATAGACAGATAGACAGGTAGATAGATGAATGTATGGATGGATGGATGGATAATGACACTAGACAGCTGCTAGAGAAACATAAAATGTAAAGATAAGTAAGTCAATAAATAAATCAATCAATAAATAAAAGATAGAGATAGGGTTGAAGTTATGGCTTCATAAGAAACTGTGGCATACATAGTGACCACATCCCATTAAAATCATTTTTGCAGATAGGCTAAACCAGGTCAAGGGCAACCAACAGACCTCAAACCCATTGATGATGTAGAGGGATGTCTCTACCCCAGGCATGTGAAGACTTCTCACAGTGGAATGGGTAGATGAGAATGTTTTGTTCCAATAGCCATGAAGGTGGCTGAACCAGGCACTGTGACATGCTTAGAGCTTGGAGAGACATAGAAAGTGGCAAGGTCATCAACTGCATCCTGGGCCATCACCAGTCATCCTGATATTTGTACTGCCATTGGACTTCAATGACTCTGGAAGAGAGAATGAGGCTAACAACTCTGCACAATTCTGCCTTAATTAAATCCAAATCATGCACAAGCCAAGACATCACTTCATGATGTCATTGGTCCTCTTCCAAAATGAAGGATGAACAACAACAGAGTTAATTCAGTCTTATGTTACATTGGAAGAAACAGAGTTTCCAGGACTAGGGAGGTGATGGTTGACAAAATATGATCACTGTGCTGTGACCCAATCAGATCATATTTGCCAAATTGTACTCACTTCTGACTACTACAGTTTAGGATTGACACTAATAATTTAGGAAGAACCTAGGGCTAAGGAAGTAGAGGAGCAAAAGTTTTTGAGATTATGAATGTGAGAATCTATTGAAAAATAGGGAATGCTTAGCCTGAAGAAGAAAAGACTAGGGGTGAATAAAATAGCTCTCATTTCATATTTAAAGGTTTGCCATGTTGAAGAGGGAGATGTCTTATGCCACTTGGTCTCAAATGGTGGAAATGAGATCAATGGGTGGACAGAGCCAAGAAGGAATTTATCATTGAAAATCAAGCTACTATGGGGCAGCTAAGTGGCACAGTGGATAGAGCACTGGCCCTGGAGTCAGAAGAACCTGACTTCAAATCTGGCCTCAGACACTTGACATTTACCAGCTGTGTGACCCTAGGCAACTCACTTAAACCCATTGCTTAGCAAAAAAAAATCAAGCTAATATTTGAGCTATCCTAAAATCAAATGGGATGCCTCCAGAGGTAATGTGTTCCCACTCACTTGAAATCTTCAGGCAAAACCAACAATGGTATAGAAGAGACTTTAGTAATATAGAATAAGTTTAAAGGAAGAATAAACCTCAGAAGACATCTTGTTCTTGTCCCTTTCTTTACATTTGAAAAAAAGTTGAGTACAAAATAAGTTAAGTGACTTTTTCAAGTTGAGAAGTATTGTATGGGATTTTAAATAAAGTCTTTTTCAGGGTTGGTTTAAATTAAATGTCACTGAGGTCCCTTCTAAGATACTTTGACATTATGATTCTGAGATATAGATAGATAGATAGATAGATAAATAGTTAAAGATAGAAAGAGAGATTGAGATATATAAACATACACACATATCTATACAAACACACATATATGTGAATGTGTGTATGTACATATGTATATATTGTGTCTCTAAAACACATAGGTATAGATCATATTTAATATATCACCTCTCTTTATTAATCCACATATGTATATCTACCTCTGTTATCAATCTATTTTATACTTATATCTACATCATCTATTTAATCTATTTAGTTTGATTGCTACTTTGAGGACAGAAAGGAACCTGTTTTACAAATAGAAGCACTGAACTCAAATGACTTGCTCAAGCCCAGGAGGTTACTTTATAGTGAAATTGAGGGGAAAAAAAATCAGTCTTTAATTACCAGTCAGTTATTTACGTATCCCATTTCTTGAAAGCATTTTACAATAAAGAAAACCAAGCCTTTATCTCTCCATGTTTCATTAAAGAAAATAATTCATAAAATGCATTAAGACTTCCATAATAGACAGTGTGTTAAGTCATGTTTAGAATCAAGCTTGTGTATTTGTGGACAAACTCCTGTGTAAAGTCTGCCAATTCCTATGCTGACAGCAAACCTCCATGGCAGATTTCTTTTTTTTTGTTGTTTATGATAATTCTTATTTATTTTTTTGTTTTCAACATTTACTTCCACAAGATTTTGAGTTCCAAATTTTCACCCCATCTCGCCCCTCCCCTTACTCCAAGGTGGCATGCATTCTGAATATCCCTTCCTCTAGTCTGCCTTCCCTTCTATATCTCCCCCTCTTCTCTTATCCCCTTCCCCTTCAATTTTACTGTAGGGCAGGATGGATTTCTGTACCCCATTTCCTGTATTTCTTATTTCCCAGTTGCATATGAAAACTTTTTTTTAAACATGTGTTTCTAAAACTTTGAGTTCCAAATTTTCTCCCTTCCTCCCTCCCTACCAACCCTCACTGATAAGGCAAGCAACTAAATATAGGTTATATATGTGGAGTTATGCAAAACACTTCCATAGTAGACATGCTGTGAAAACTTACTCTATTTCCCTTAATCCTATCCCACCCCCCCATTTATTCTATTCTTTCTTTTGACTCTGACCATCCTCAGAGGTACTTGCTTCTGATTATCCCCTTTCCTAATCTGCCCTCCTCTCTATCATCCCCCTACTCTCTTGTCCCCTTCCCCCCACCATTTTCCTGTAGGGTAAGACAGATTTCCATGCCCAATTGAGTGTGTATGTTATTCCCTCCTTAAGTCAAATTCTATGAGAATAAGATTCACTCATTCACTCTCACCTTCCACCATTTTCCCTCCACTGTAAGAGCCTTTCCTTCTCTTTTTTTTGTGAGATAATTTACCCCATTCTACCTCTGCCTTTCTCCTTCTCCTAGTATAATCCTCTCTCACCCCTTAATTTTATTCTCCAGATGATCCCTTCATCTTCAACTCACCCTGTGCCCTCTATCTATCTATCACACACACATATAATTTTTTCCATCCAACTACCCTAATACTGACAAAGGTCTCATGAGTTACAAATATCATCTTTCCATGCAGGAATGTAAACAGTTCAACCATAATAAGTCTCTTATGATTTTCTCTTTCTGTTTGCCTCTTCATGTTCCCCTTGAGTCTTGTATTTGAAAATCAAATTTTCTATTCAGCTCTGGTCTTTTCATCAAGAATGTCTGAAAGTCCTCTATTTCACTGAATGACCATTTTTCCCCTTGCAGGATTATACTCAGTTTTGCTGGGTAGGTGATTCTTGGTTGTAATCCTATCTCCTTTGCCCTCCAGAATATTATATTCCATGCCCTATGTTCCCTTAATGTAGAAGCAGCTAAACCTTGCGTTATCCTGATTGTGTTTCTACAATACTAGAATTGTTTCTTTCTGGCTGCTTGTAATATTTTTTCCTTGACCTGGGAACTCTGGCATTGGCTACAATGCTCCTAGGAGTTTTCCTTCGGGGATCTCTTTCAGGTGGTGATTGGTGGATTCTTTCCATTTCTATTTTGCCCTCAGGTTATAAAATAGGAGGGCAGTTTTCCTTGATCATTTCTTGAAAGATGATGTGTAGGCTCTTTTTTTGATCGTGGCTTTCAGATAGTCCAATAATTTTTAAATTCTCTCTCCTGGATCTATTTTCCAGATCAGTTGTTTTTCCAATGAGATATTTCACATTGTTTTCTAATTTTTCATTCTTTTGGATTTGTTTTACAGTATCTTGATTTCTCATAAAATTGCTAGCTTCCAATTGCTGTATTCTAATTTTTAAGGAAGTACTTTCTTCAGTAATCTTTTGGACTTCCTTTTGCATTTGGCCAATTTTGTTTTTTAGGACATTCTTCTCATTGGCTTTTTGGACCTCTTTTGCCATTTGGGTTAGGCTATTTTTTAAGGTGTTATTTTCTTCAGTATTTTTTTTTTGGGTCTCCTTTAGCAAACTGTTGACTTGTTTTTCATGATTTTCTTGCAAAACTCTCAGTTTTTCCTCTACTTCTCTTACTTGCTTTTCAAAATCCCTTTTGAGCTCTTCCAATGCCTGGGACTGATTCATATTCTTTTTGGAGGCTTTGGATGTAGGAGCTTTGGCTTTGCTGTCTTTTTCTGGTTGTATGTTTTGATCTTCCTTGTCACCAAAGTAAGATAATATAGTCTGATTCTTTTTGCCCTGCTTACTCATTATCTTGGCCAATTACTTGAGTTTTAAACTCTTTGTTAAGGTAAAAGGCTGTTTCCAATGTGGAAAATGTACTGTCCCAAGCTTTGGGGGTTTGTACAGTTGTTTTCAGGTGTTTTCCCTCCACTACCACAAGAAGCTTCACCACACCAGCATTCCTCCTCACCCCAGGACCGCCCCTCAGAACTGTGACCCAGATCCAAGCACTGGTAAAGCAATAGATTCCTGCCTCAGCACTGGCAAAGAGATCCTTGCAATCCTGCTCTGATCAGTCACTCCATTCCCCCTCAGTCTGTGGGCCAGAAGCTCAGGAAATAGCCGTGGCCCCACACTCAGGACTTGCAGCTGAGACCTAGCTTCTTCTCTCACCGCAGTCACAGACTTTTCCCACTGATCTTCCAAGTTGTCTTTGGTGTTTGTGGGTTGAGAAGTCTGGAAACCACCACAGCTGCCCGTGAGTCAGTCCTCTGAGGCTTACTCCAGGTTCGCTGTGGCCTGTGAGCCCACACCAAACTGTGCTCCTCTCCCAGCCGAGTATGATTCACCTTTCCAATTGACCATCCAGGCTGTCTTGGGCTGGAAATTTGTTTCACACTGTCTTTTTGTAGGTTCTGATCCTTTAGAATTTGTTTAGAATCACTTTTTATAGGTATTTGGAGGGGTTTGAGGGGAGATCTCAAACAAGTCACTGCTCTCCCTCTGCCATCTTGGCTCTGCCCCCCTGGGCAGATTTCTACACAGTGAGCAGACCTCATAGTGTAGGGGTTCTGGATTATTTGAATTTGTTTGACATCATGGCAATTCAAATAGGAGTGAACCTTACCCATGTTTTGGACTTTCCTGACACATGACTTCTGTAAACTTTAGTAGTAGTGGTAGTGGTAGTAGTAGTAGTAGTAGTAGTAGTAGTAGTAGTGGTAGCAGTAGTAGTAGTAGTAGTAACAGTTCTCTAGGAGGTGAAATCATTTCCTACAGATCTAATGTAAAGTCAAGTCTAAAATAATCATTGGAGTTAATGGTTGTCTTCTTTTTCCATGACACAATAAATAGAAACTTATTTCAGCAACATCAAGAGAAATTAGAAACAGACCCATGAACCTGTTGAAAGTCAATTTTTGAAAAGCTAAGTTAGAGAGAAAACCCTGGTTTATATCTGCTTTTAAGTCTAATTACTGCTTCTGGCTTCTACTTTCTAAAATTTGTGTTCTTCCTCCCACCTTGATGTGCTGCCAACTGTTCTATCATAAATATTATCTCTGAAGAGAGAATATTTCTAATGACCAAAGCCCCTTTCTTCTATTCCTTTCTTCTTTGTAATTCCTGAGGAATTTCTAAAGTCTGCTTATTCCTTATTCAATCAGTTTTCCATTACTAAATGTTTTTTTTTTCACATATTATTCTTTCTTCCTCTCTTCATTCCTACTACAATATTATAACTAGGTTTGGTCAAATTAAGAAGCTACTAGTGTCTTAGCTATAATCACCAATTCTCAAAGTTTATGTATTTTTATTTTGATCAGATCAATGAACTCCCTTTCTCTTTCCCTCTGTCCCTTCAGATGTGAAATAGTCTAGGTTCTTAAGAAGACTGTGACATTCCAAGTCACAAAAATGCAGCTCATTTTTCTGGTTCTGACACTTATCCTACAGGGTTTTCATGAGGTTCAAATTAGATAACATAATCAAAGTATTTTACAAACTGAAAATGTTATATAAATTCTAGCTATTTATAATAATTTCATTGTCGTAATTGCTTGACTGAAACTGAGCAAGTAACTTAGGATGATATGAATATATACCAAATATTAGAAGGGACTCTAAAGTAACCGCTTTCATTTTACAGATGAAAATAATCTACCGGGAGATTAATTGCTTGCCAAAAGTCAAAGGTTTCAAAAATTGTATTTGAACCTATTCTATAGCCAGTATTCTTTCCTTGGTATTTCCTATCTATAAAATGATGATAATACTTTATTACCTCCCTTGTAGGGTTTTGATTAGAATGGTGCTTGTAGATATAAAAGCACTTTATCAGTGTGACAAGCTATCATCTATGAAAATTAAAAAAATGTTCTTCTCAATACTATTAGTGCACTGTTGCTGCTACTACTACTACTGCCACTACTATAACTTCTATTGTTACAATTGCTACTACTATTACTACTGTGTGTGTGTGAGTGTGTAATATCATATAGCCATTTGTTAAAAACAAGGTCCTAGATAATTTAGTTCCATACATAAAACCATGGCCTCTCATGATTAGAAAGGACCATAAAGATCACATAATATTTGTTTTTGATCATATTTTCCAACAATAAACCCTGCTCTATCCCACATAAATAAAATCAACTGGATTGATTCAAAGGAAAATAAAATATTTTAAACTCCTTTTTGAGGTCATGTCAAGAAATAAAATAGTAATGAGTGTAAGAGACGAAAGATATGACAAAAATTTTTATTTTCACAAAATTGAAACAACCACTTGAAAAGTAACTAAGTAAAATGAGATACAGCAGGTCTTATCTTCTTTTGCTGGTAGAAGTCAGTAAGTAGGACAAAAGTTAGGCTTTACTTAGAGTACCATGCTTAATAGGCTCATGAATACTAACTTCTCCACTCCTGGGCAGGGTTAAGACTCCATTTTTTAAACATGTGATGTGTGAAGAAAGAGGGAAGACATATCAAGGATTAGACCTGTAATAGGTGTATTGGAAAGTCATGCACACTGGAGTAATCAGCCAATGAGGAAACAGAGGAGAGACTTTGCAGCTGGGATTAGAAATAAATAGTGAACTTTTGCTTTCATATGGTGTGTTGCCTATTCAATGGGACACATCCACTTTTGCAACTGCATAATAAACTGATATTTTAACTTCATCCCTCCTGAGTCAGAGTGAGTTATTTCTCACAAAAGACTACCCACCTCTAGAGACTTAAGTACCAAAAGAGGGTACATGTTATTTCTCTCTTCAAAGGAAGGGAAATGTAGAATAAAAACCATTTAACATATATAAACAATGCAATTTAGAAATCATTGTCACCATCCCAAACAATTCATGTACTCTGGGAAGCATTATAACTGCTTGCTTTCTTTCCTTTCTTATTTCTTTTTTCTTCTTTCTTTCTTTCTTTCTTTCTTCTTTCTTTCTTTCTTTCATAAATAATTAGTCTGTGTCTAGTTAGTTCAAGTAGAGTATAATGCTAATGAAGATAAGGTCACATACATGTACACACATATACACACATAAACACTACCACAGACAAAGATACTTTTTGCCACAAGGAGAACCAGGTGAGATATTTCAATTAATCAGTGCGAATCCATCCTTCACTTTTGGAAAGAAAAAAAAAATCTGAAAATGCAAACTTTTCCTGACCCTGGGTCAGTGGCTCTATTTTCATATACAATTGCAAATGGTATTCTTCATTAATGGAAAAATTATGGGAAAAAAAAACAGGAAAAAAAAGTATTCTGTCTAGAAACATGCAAACCAGTACATGAGATTGTAGAATTTCCTTTGAGAGAGTATTCAACAGCCTCTGCCATTTTCAAACTTATTTTCCTTATAATTTATTTCACTTTCTGATATGTCGTGCTTTTCTCTCGTTAGTAATATGAAGGAGATAAAACTTGGTTGGTAGTCTTTAATTTGGGGAATGTAAGAGAAGGCTCAGTGCCTTCACACTGTTTGAGCTATAATCCAATTTGTATTCAAAGAACTGTTGATAAATATAACAAAAATGCCTCTTTCCTTATACTCATAATATATCTCAAGACGCATAAACCTTCCCTATATTGCCAAAAAGGAATTTTTTTCCCCACTTCCAAGCAAATAGCATCACAGAACTAGACTGAGAGCTGGACAGGATTTAATACATCTAGTCCAAATTTCAGGGAACCTCTTCCTTCCCCTTTGGGGTACCCATATGTCTAAGAGATATAAGAAGCTTGTCCAAGAGGGAAGGTTGAATTATTGGTAAATAATAATACTATCCTATTGGAATATATCATAATCTTTATTTGATCTCTGTGTCTCTTCACAATAAACTCAAAAATTTATTTCCTTCCACTGTAAATAGTGGGATATGGGGAGGTTTGCCAAAATGTATGTGGTTCGGGAACTGAAAAAAGTTGGAACACCCTGGTATAGTGCAATCCTCTATTATTTTTTCTAGATATTCATGTAGTCCTTTTGAAAAAAAAACATTTTCCCTTTGAGTCTTTGCTTAGAATACTTACAGTGTTAGTTTCTTTTTCTTGGGGGACTTGGGAGAATTATAATAATTTTTTTACACTGGTGAGGGATTTCTTTGACTTGCTCATCTCTTCAGTTTTCATTGCTGTATTGGAGCTCTGTACCAGAGGTAGAGCCAATTTCCATCCCTACTGCACTTTTCAGTGAGATCACTTGCCCCACTTATTCTTGCCCCATATCCCCTAGGTCCTTGCACAGACTTCTTCAGGTTAGCCCACTTTGAATCTCTGAGTTTTAGAGTACTGATCATCAGGATCATGTCTGACAACTCAGGTCAGAGTGCTAAAGACTTCAGAGCATCTTAGCCTGTAAAGCTCTCATCCAAGTGCTGTGCCACCACACAACTCATTGCCCAACACAGAAAGCTGAGGCACAAGGTTGTACAGGAAGATAAAAGATCATAAAAATGTCCAGAGAACATATATATACATATATATATACATATATATACACACACACACACACATATGCATATATACACACATACACACATACATATACATATACATATGTATATATGTGTGTATATATACATGTATACATATATACATATATGTGTGTATGTGCACACATACGTATGTACCTACAAACAATTATTTTTTTCCTTTGAAAAGGAGAATGGAAGTTTGAGGAGGTTTACAAATATATGGAAAGTAGATAGAAGAAGAAAAAAATACATAGAGACACATAAGAATGGAGGATAATTTCTGGGGCAAAGTAATGGAACAAGTGTAAGGTGATTTGATCAAAGATACAACTGGGAAAATTGACCTTTGCAGCAGGGGGTGCCATTGAGTTTAGACAGCAAATGCTACAAGTGGCTGCCCAAGCCTTCAGAGGTGAAGGTCCAATGGAGCTTATGAGTACTCTTCCATGTGCAATGGATCCTATGCTTTTCTTATACAAGCTCACAGTGGAATGTACCCAAATCCTACAAGCTCTCTCTATGTACCACTTCCACCTGAGTTTTATCCAGGACCTCCCATGATGGATGGGGCCTTAGGGTATCTGTTTTTTCTGTGATCAGAGGAATGTTTTCAGGGATGGGGAACCCGTGGCCTCAAGGCCACACATGGCATTCTAGGTTCTTGGGTGCAGTGTTTTGAGTGAGTCCAAGTTTTACAGAACAAAGCCTTTTATTAAGGGGATATGTTTTGTGAAGTTTGGATTTAGTCAAAGGGCCTCACTTGAGAACCTAGAGGGCCACATGTGGCCTTGAGGTCACAGATTGACCACCCTTGGTTTAGAAATTTTGAAAAGTAATAATGGAAATTTGAGGAACAGTGAAAGAAGAAGATAAAACTCAGGTATCATTTGAAGTAAATGGAGTTTCCTTGAATGGAGAGTAGATATCAATGAATACTCAGGATTATCATGAGAGAGGAAACAAGTTTTAAACATTCCTGGTGGGGAATATGAAATGAAGTTGATGACAGGAGAAGAGAAAAATTGGCCAAGAACAATGAGGACCCACATCAACCACATTTTAATTATATCAACCTTTTGAGTCTTTACCTTACTAACATTCAGTGTTCTATTCACTAGTAGTGCTACTACCATCATTACTGCTACTACTGCTGCTGCTACTACTCCTACTCCTACTCCTACTACTACTATTACTGTTACTACAACAAATAAAAGTTAGAGTATGGTTATCCTTAACTAACCTCAATATAGTAATCAACTTAGAATATGTATAAATTATTTAAAAGTACAATTTGACTTTTTAATTTAATTTAATTATTTATTGTTAGCAATGAGGAAACAAAACTGTGACTTTTTGCAGATGATATGATGGTATATTTACAGAACTCTAGAGAATCAACTTAAAAACTAAATGAAACAATCAACAACTTCAGGAAATTTGCAGGGCATAAAGTACACCCACATAAATTATCAACATTTCTATATGGTACCAACAAAACCCAGAAGCAAAGGATAGAAGAGAAATTGTATTTCAAATAATTGCAGACGGGGCAGCTAAGTGGTACAGAGGACAGAGCACTGGCCCTGGAATCAAGAGGACCTTAGTTCAAATCCAGCCTCAGACACTTACTAGTTGTATGATCCTGGGCAAGTTACTTAACTCTATTACCTCAAAAAAAAATTGCAGATAATATAAAATCCTTGAGAGACTACCTCCCGAGAAAAGCCAAGAAATTATATGGGTATGTTGAATCAATAAAATAAAGACAATAATTCTGCTGAAGTTAATTTACTTATTTTGTGCCATACAAGTCAAACTACCAAAAATTATTTTATAGAAATAGAAAAAAATAGTAAGAAAATTCATTTGGGAGAACACAATTTCAAAAATATTATGGGAATCAATAAAGAGAAAAGGAATTAAAGAAGGTAGCCAAGCATTTCCAGATTTCAAACTATATGACAAAGCAGGAATCATCAAAATAATTTAGTAGTGGCTAAGAGATAAGAGGGTGGATCAGTGGAATAGATTAGGTACATAATACACAATAGTAAATGACTGTGGTAACCTAGTGTTTGATAAACCCAAAGATCCAATCTTTGAGGGTAAAATCTCAACATCTAACAAAAATTTGCTAGGAAAACTAGAAAGTAGTTTGGCAGAAACTATGCATAGACCAACATTTCGTATCATATACCAAGATAAAGTCAAAATAGGTAATACTTTAGAAATAAAGAATGGTATGAGTTAATTAGGGCAACATAGACAAATGTACCTATTAGATCTATGGATAAGGGAAGAGTTATGACCACACAAGAGATAGAAATGATCATAGGAATTAAAAGGGATAATTTTGATTACATAAAATTTTTAAAAAAATAAGATTTTGAAAACATAAAACTAATTCAACCAAAATTAGAAGTAAAACAAAACTGGGGGAGGAGAATTTAGAGCAAGTTTCTCTAATTAAAGCCTCATTTCTCAAATATATAAAAAACTGAGAACAATTTATAAAAAATAAGAGCCATCCCCCAGTTGATAAATGTTCAAAGGATATGACCATGTAATTTTCAGAAGAAAAAACAAATATAAAAAAAATCTATCAGTATTCACACAAAAAATGCTCTAAAGAATTACTGATTAGACAAATGAAAGTTAAAACAACTCTGGGATGCCACGTCACCTTTATCAGATTCTCTAACATGACAGAAAAGGAAAAGGACAAATGTTGGAGGGGATGTGGAAAAATTGACAATCTAATGCACTGTTGGTATACTTGTGAACTAATCCAATAATTCTGGAGAACAATTTGGAACTATGTCCAAAGGGCAATAAAACTGTAAATTGCTTTGACCCAGAAATGCTACTAGGTCTGTATCCCAGAGATCAAAGAAAAGAGGGAGGGAAACATCTATTTACATAAAAAAATTATGGCAGCTTTTTTTGTGGAGGCAAAGAGTTGGAAATTGAGGTGACACCATTAATTGCGGTATGGCTGAACAAGTTGTTATTTATGATTATGGTGGAATTATTCTGTTCAGTCATTTTAGTCATGTCCAACTCTTTATGACCACATTTGGGATTTTCTTGGTAAAGATATTGGAGTAGTTTGCTATTTCCTTCTCCAACTCATTTTATAGTTGAGGAAACTGAGGAAAAATAGGATTAAGTGAGTTGTCTAGGGTCACAAAGCTAATAAGTATATCAGATCAAATTTGAACTCAGGTAGAAGTCTTCTGAATTCAGGATCAGAGCTCTATCTACTGTGCCACTTACTTGTATTATGGAGTACTATTGTGCTATGAGAAATGACAAGCAGGATGGGTTCAGAAATACCTGGGAAGACTTATATGAACCAATGCAAGGTGAAGTGAGCAGAATCAGAAGAACATTGTACAGAATAATGGCAATATTATAAGAATAATCAACTGTGAGTAGCAGTGCCAAGATGGCACAGTAAAAGCAGTGACTTGCTTGAGCTCTCCTCAAACCCCTCCAAATACCTATAAAAAATGGCTCTAAACAAATTCTAAAGCAGCAGAACTCACAAAAAGACAGAGTGAAAGAAATTTCCAGCCTAAGGCAACCTGGATGGCTGATAAGAAAGGTATATCGTGCCGGACTGGGAGAGGAACACAGTAAAGTATGGGTATACAGGCAAAATAGGCCTCAGAAAACCTGGAGCAGGCCTTAGTGAACTGAATCATGGCAGCTGTGGTGGTTTCCAGGCTTCTCAACCCAGGAACACCAAAGAAAACTTAGAAGGTCAATGGGAAAAGTCTGTGTCTATGGTGAGAGAGAGAAGCTCAATGATCTCAGCCCCAGTCCCTGAGATTGGCCCCAAAGTGGTGGTTGCTTCCAGGCTCTTTGGCCCACACACTGAGGGGGAATCTAGTGGCTGATGAGAGGGGGATTGCAGGGATCTCTCTTCTGGTGCAGGATTCTCTTGCTTTGTCTGTGCTTGCATCTGCATCACAGTTCTGGGTGTTGGTCCTGGGGCAAGGAGGAACACTGGCATGGTGGAGTTTGTGGTGGCAGTGGAGAGAGAATCCTCCTCACAGTCCCAAGACAGAAAAGAGAGCTTGTGGTCACTCATAGAACAGAACACAGGCCAGGAAAGGAGTAAACACCTCACCTTTGATCATAGCACTTTGGAAGAATTGAAAATTTGAAGATCTCTAGAAGTATCTCTGAAAAGAGCTTCACAAAACCCCTGAAATTTGGGACAGTACATTCTCCACACTGGAAACAGACCCCTACCTTAACAAAGAGTTTATAACTCAAGTAATTGGCTGGGATCATGAACAAGCAGCACAAAAAGAGTCAGACTATAGAATCTTACTTTGGTGACAAAGAAGATCAAAACATACAACCAGAAGAAGACAACAAAGTTAAAGCTCCTATATCCAAAACCTCCAAGAAAAATATGATTGGTCCCAGGCCATGGAAGAGCTCAAAAAGGATTTTGAGAAGCAAGTAAGAGAAGTAGAGAAAAAACTGAGAGTGATGCTAGAAAATCATGACAAACAAGTCAACAGCTTGCTAAAGGAGACCCCAAAAAAATACTGAAGAAAATAACACCTTAAAAAACAGCGTAACCCAAAGGGCAAAAGAAGAACAAAAAGCCAATGAGGAGAAGAATGTCCTAAAAAGCAAAATTGTCCAAATGGAAAAGGAAGTCCAAAAGCTTACTGAAGAAAATATTTCCTTAAAACTTAGAATGAAGCACTTGGAAGCTAATGATTTTATGAGAAATCAGAAGACTGTAAAACAAATCCAAAAGAATGAAAAAATAGAAAACAATGTAAAATATCTCATTGGAAAAACAACTGACCTGGAAAATAGATCCAGGAGAGAGAATTTAAAAATTATTGGACTATCTGAAAGCTATGATGAAAAAAAGAGCCTAAACATCATCTTTCAAGAAATTGTCAGGAGCAGCTAGGTGGCCCAGTGGATAGAGCACTGGCCCTGAATTCAGGAGGACCTGAGTTCAAATCCAGCCTCAGACCAAACACTTCACACTTACTGGCTGTGTGACCCTGGGCAAGTTACTTAACCCTAATTGCTTAAGAACAAACAAACAAAAAGAAATTGTCAAGTAAAACTGCCCTGATATTTTAGAACCAGAAGGCAAAATGGAAATGGAAAGAATCCACCAATCACCTCCTGAAAGAGATCCCCAAAAGAAAACTACAAATTACAGAGGTCTCAGGTCAAGGAGAAAATATTGCAAGCAGCTAGAAAGAAACAATTCAAGTATTGTGGAAACACAATCAGGATAACACAAGATTTAGCAGGTTCTACATTAAGGGACCACAGGGCACAAAATAAAATATTACAGAGGGAAAAGGAGATAGGATTATAACCAAGAATCACCTACCCAGCAAAACTGAATATAATCCTTCAGGGTAAAAAATGGCCATTCAGTGAAATAAGGGACTTTCAAGCATACTTGATGAAAAGACCAGAGATGAATAGAAAATTTGACTTTCAAATACAAGACTCAAGTGAAACATGAAGAGGTAAACAGGAAAGAGAAATCATAAGAGACTTATTAAGGTTGAACGGTTTAAATTCCTGCATGAAAAGATGATACTTGTAACTCATGAGTCCTTCATCAGTATTAGGGTAGTGTGAGGGAAAAATTATATGTATGTATAGATAGATAGAGAGACAGACAGATAGCTAGCTAGCTAACTAGATGGATAGATAGATAGATAGATAGATAGATAGATAGATAGATAGATAGATAGATAGATAGGTAGATGGATAGATAGATAGATAGATGGCACAGTGTGAGTTGAAGATGAAAGTGTGATATCTGAAAAATAAATTTAAAGGGTGAGAGGATTATACTGGGAGAAGGAGAAAGTGAGAGGTAGAATGGGGTAAATTATCTCACATGAAACAGACAAGAAAAGACTTTTACAGTGGAAGGGAAATGGGGAAAGTGAGAGGGAATGAGTGAATCTTATTCTAATAGGATTTCACTTAAGGAGGGAATAACATACACAATTTGGTATAGAAATCAATTTTACCCTAAAGGAAAATAAGGGGGGAAGGGGACAAGAGAACAGGGGGATGATAAAGGGGAGGGCAGATTGGGGGAGGGGATAATCAGAAGCAAACACTTCTGAGGAGAGACAGGGTCAAAAGAGAGAATAGAATAAATGGGAGGTGGGACAAGATGAAGGGAAATATTATTAGTTTTTCACAACAAACAAAAAAAATTAAAAAAAAAACAAAAACAAATTCTAGAGTAGAAGAACCCACAAAAAGGCAGAGTGAAACAACCTGGATGGTTGATTAGAAAGGTCTATCATGCTGGGCTAGGAGAAAAATACAGTTCAGTGTGGTTGGGCAGGCAAAACAGGCCTCAGTGAACCTGGAGCAGGCCTCAGAGGGCTGAATCATGAGCAGCTATGGCAGTTTCCACACTTCTTAACCCACCAATGCCAAAGGCCACTTAGAGGGTCAGTAAGATAATCAGCTGTGAAAGACTTAGCTACTGTGATCAAGACAATGACCCAAGAAAGTTCCTAAGTCCCATGATAAAAAAATGTGATATATCCACTTCCAAAGAGATAACTGATGAACATTGAATGCAGATTTTACTGTCTTTATTTATATTATTTTACATTGCTTGTGTTTTCTTTTGCTATATGGCTAACATGAAAATTTATTTTGCTTGACTTCACATGTATAATTGAAATTAAATTGCTTACCTTCCAAAGGAGGGAGGAGGCATGGAACTGAAGGAGAGAATTTGGAACACATTTTTAAGTGACCATTAATGTTTTTTACATGTAATTGGGAAATAATCTAATGAAATAAAAATAATTTTCAAAGTACAAAACATCACTGAAGAGTCTGAAAATGTAGCTTCTATGAATAGATAACAAGACATGAATTGCTGATTAAGAGTAAATTGTGATATGACAAAAAAAGACCACAAGCAACTGAACATTTTTTTTAAAGAACTCAATAAGCTAAATTGAAATCAAACCATCATCCCAGATCAAATTGTTTTTCATAATCATTTGGACATAATATCAATCCATTAAAAAAGCTTAATAACAATATATCCCAAATAATTTAAATCTTAAAACTACTCAAACAAAATGCTTTCAACATATAGATTGCTAGCAGAGGACAAGACCTTGCACAGACAGAATGAGATTTGTATCAACCCAGCTTTCTTGTATGCTCCTAGAGAGTGCCAAAATTTTCAGCCAAAAGTATTACTTATTCTTCTCCTATCTAACAGCTATTGTATGAAAAGCTTAGAATACAAAGGAAAGTAAGATAGTTTCTGCTCTTAGGGATTTTCAGTCCATTGAAGTTTTCTTGTTTTCAATTATACTAGAGAAGGTGAGATTACATCCCAAATTTCTTACCAAATTGCAATAACTAAGAAATAAAATGTATTAGTGATTTAATTTAATTTAATTTAATTTAATAGTATAATATTCTGCAGATCCATAAGGTGCAAAATATTACTCAGTTTTCCCTAGGAACATTTTTTGCTTAACTCTATCAAAAAGCTATCAAAAAATTGGGAAGCTAACAGTAATAATTACAAGACAATAGTAGTAATCCCTACCGTCCAGTCAGTTATACCTAGGATACTTTCAGTGAGCCTGCGGAGGATGAATTTACATCCAAATACTTTCCTTAAACTTTAATAGCAGTTATTTTTCCTCTATTCAATAATCCAGAGAATGTTAATAGCAAGGAAGTATTTTGTCACAGTTTAATTTCAATATAAAACCCATTGAAAAGCAATGCAAAATGAGATGTTTATATTTAAAATGGTGATCTTGATAATTAGTGTAGAACATGCTTTGAGGCTTTGCTTGCTTTGAAGCTGTTCAACCAAGTCAACAACAGCACAGATGACACTGATTACAACAACAGCAGCAAAAATCGCACCTTAAGTCATATTGCAACAGTAAGGGCTGATGGTAGGTATATGTCATTGGATTGTTTGGAAAAATTTAGAATGGGTTTTTCTCCAGAAATTGCCTCTGAAATAGCTCAAATGCATATATACAATCAACAAGTCCTCCAAGGGTGATGTCTACATAAACTCACCTTGAAATATTGACAAGGAAACATCCAACCAAAATATCAGTTACATGTGCATATTTAGACAACAGGGAGATTTACGGCAGCGATTCTGCACCAGATTATTACCATTGTGAATAACAGAGATTTTATCCTTAAGGAGTTAAGTCCAGGGGTAGAGAACCTGTGGCCATGAGGCCACATGTGTCCTTCTAGGTCCTTGGGAATGGTCTTTTGACTGAGTCCAAGTTTTACAGTACTAAACCTTTTATTAAAGGGATTTGTTCTGTGAAGTTTGAATTCAGTTTTGTTTGATTCTCTATCTCTGACTAGACTTATTAATCAATGCAGATCATGAAATGAAACAATAAATATTGTGCAACACATAATGGTAGATTTTTTAAGGATCTGGTAAATTCATAAAGAGATATAATAGGTTAAATAGAATTATGCACAAGATGATTGCTATCATTTACTAAACAGTCAATGGCAAATATCTATACCACAAATACAAATCCCCAAATAGCTTAAGAATGTCACAAATAAACTGGATTTGAATGGGAATATCTATGAAGGCAAAAATGGTCATCACAACTATCTGAATATAATATCCATTCAGTAAAAATTAGGAATAACATTTTACATAACTATCTTCCTTTGAAACATGCATAATTCCAAACTGCATGAATTGAACAGCTTTCAAAACATACAGCTCTGATGGTAGAGTTCCTCTCGGCGGCAGAAGAAGATATTCTATGTTTCATCCTCACTGTCCTATCAGCTGCTAAACTTGGTCTGAATATGGTTTTAGGAAGTCTACAGAAGATGAGCATGTATATTTATGAACTTATTCAGTTGCAAAAAGCAATACTTTTATCTACATATGCAACAATTCATAAAACATGAAACATTAAAGATTGATATTAAAACTAATTTATCCTGAAAATCTTTCTATATGAAGCCCTTAAAATATGAGATGATAATAATAAATAATAATATAATAATGACATAGTGATATATAATTTTAAAGTATCAAGGATGTAATGATGTTAAACATTTTCTAACTCTGAGAGGTCCTAATTGAAGAGACTCAGATATTACAAGCTTTTAATATTTGAGAAAGCTTGAAAGTAATAACAATTCATGAATGTAAATTGGGTATCCTGAATCCAATGATTTAAAGTTTTCATTTATCATTTTTGATGAATTAATCAATCCACAAATATTTATTGTATGCTTACTGTGTGCCCAGCACTATGATATAAAAGGGAGACGTATGATCTTTCTAACTCATAAAATATTTATAGCCAAAATAATTTATTTAGTAACTAATATTAGTTGAAGTTACCAACACATTTATCTAATTGTATGATTAGTGTTTCATAGGAAATCTCTGACTTTTAGGGAATAGATTACTATTCCTGAATTTTATGTCAGCATTAAGGAAGAATGTTTTTTTTTTTTAATCAAGCGTATGTATTCAGAAATACAACACAAAGTACAAACTACCTGCTTTCATCTTTCACTTCCTTTGTCTTTCTATACCATTCTTTACAGGTTTTATATTTTTGATTGGCTTTATAGAATCAATATGAAATTATATTTAATGAGTCTTCAGAAGAACCCAATATCAATGGGAAAAATGTTGTTTAGAATTTATATAAGACAGCTTTCATGCCCCTGGCTTACATTGTGACTATGTATCCTGCAGAGTGGCTTATGGGATATCAACATTCTGTAGATCTTTGAAAAAAAGTTTTCCTTATAGCTATGCAGGCTTGTATTGTTCTGATGAAAATATGAAATTCATAATTATATTAAAGATATAGATTTATCCACTTTTTAAAGCAAAAGTAGATGAAAAAGGCTATTTCACTAGTATAGAAGTGTACTACGATGGTCAGTCCATCAAATTAATACATTTAATTAAATAATTTGGACAGATATTGCAGATATATAATTTCCTTAGCTGAAAAAGAATTGAAGATCCTACCAAAATATGCCTGAAAAAGTGTATAATACCATGAATGGTCCCAAACTGTCTATTTCCATAAAATATAATATAACCTTATCTTGCCTAAGCTACAATATGCTTCTTTATCATGGAATACACACACACACACACACACACACACAGGGATACACACACACACACAAACACACACGCACAGATGTGTGTGTTTATATCTATATCTATGTCCATATATCTATATATCTCTATCTATCTATCTATCTCTCTATCTATTCTCATTTGATTCTCAATACAACCCTGAAAGGTAGATGCTATTACTATGCATATTTTGTAGTTGAGGAAGCAGAGGCAAACACAAGTTAATTGCCCAAAGTCACACAGTTAGTAATCTTCTGAAACCAGATTTGAACTCATCTTCCTGAGTGTCAGGCCTGGAGTCCAGAAGACTCATTTTCCTGAGGTCAAATCCAGCCTCAGATACCAACTTTGTGACCCTACATAAGTCACTTTACTCTGTTTACCTCAATTCCTCATCTGTAAAATGAGCTGGAGAAAGAAATGGAAAACCACTCCAGCATATTTGCCAAGAAAAACCCAAACAGGCTCATGAAGAGTCAGATACAACTGAAATGACTGAACAACAATTTCCTGACTCCACGCTTAGTGCTTTATCCATTATATTGTTAGCTGCCTCTAAGCAAGAATTGGGCCAGTAGTGATGGCATGATAAGATTATAGTATTAAGAATCTGAAGGGATATCAGATAAGATTTATTCCAATACTATAGACAACAACAGAGGTAACTGCAGTCTAGAAAGTTAGCTGAACTACCTGAGGTCACGTAATAGTCATTAGAAGAGCCAGGATTAGAACCAAGGTCTTCTAACTCCAAAACAGATATTGTTTTGATAGTTATGTACATAGATAGTAGATGGGTGACACATCACTGGTATCTCTAAGACATTAACAACCTCCCCAAAAAATTAAAATGAGTGATTTCACTACTTTTTCAAAGATTTAAGGACAAACGTAAAGGGAAAGAAAAGCACAGATGAGGGCCAGAAAGATTGTAATGTAACAGGTTTCCACCTCTGCACACAGTGATGAAATCATAAATCGCGAGAACCAGTTTAAAAAAAAAAGTATTATCTCTAGTGCTACCAATAAATCAGCAGGAAAAGAAAAAAAAATACTTTAAATATTGAGTCCAGAAACATAGATGTTTTCTTGTTTTAAGTAACAACTTTTAATTTTTTTCCTGAAAAAAGGTTCATTCTGCTGAAAATACCATCGAAAAGCAACCAGATACCTCTATTACCACAGGAAGGTTCTGCTCAATTTTAATTATGAACAATGGCATTTAATTAGCCTTATTTTCAGAATTAACAGTACAGCTTTATCATGTATAAGCCTACTGATTGATTAAGCAATCAGACACTATAAACAATGCATTTCTGGATGATTACAGCAGGACATGTAATGAAGGGTGACTTGGAAGGCTTAGTGATTTCATCCACTACTCTATATAAGTTCAATGCTCCCCTTGAAATGCTCTTCTAAAATGAAAAGATTATGCTTTAAAGAGATAAGATATGTGTGTAAGTATATATGTACATACTTGTATTATATTATTATAGGCACGTGTATTATTGGCTTTATGGAGGGCAGCTAGTTGGCACAGTGAATAGAGCATTGGGCCTGGAATCAGAAAGACTCCTCTTCCTGAGCTCAAATCCTGCCTCAGACACTTACTAGCTATGTGAACCTGTGTCAATCCCAGTTGCCCCAGTTTCCTCATTTGTAAAATGAGTTGGAGAAGGACATGGCAAGCCATTCCAGTGTTTGCTTTTTGGCCAAGAAAACCTGAAATGGGGTCTGGAGGAGTCAGGCATGACTGAAAACAACTGAACAACTACAAACATACAAACATGCACACTTACACACATATATTTATGTGTATATCTATATTGAGGGGAGAAAGGAAAGTCCTAATTGTAGGGTATCAGAAATATTTAGTTTCAAGTAGAATATACTGATTTTCTGAAACATCTTAAATATATGTTATGTATATATGTGTGTATATAATTTATATACCTATGTGTGTGTCTGTGTATATCCCTCTCTATGTTCCTGTTCTGTCCCAACCAACAGGATTTAAATTCTTTGGAGGCAGATATTGTCATTTTTTTCCTCTTATTATTTGCCTCTCTTAAGACAGTATCGATTAGACATTTAATAATGCTTTTTTTGAATGAATAGATTTATTAACTTAATTCTGCAATTTATTTAGAGACATGACTGAGAAGAAAAAAAAAGTTTTGATGAAGCAGGAAACATATAAATTAGGGGAAATGAAAGAACCTTACTTTCTAAGAGCAAAACATTCCAATTTTACAGCTGAACCTTTCACTGCTTGCATTGTTTCAGGAAAACATACTTCAATCTTTGGTTCATACTCCCCCATCACACCTGTTAAACATCAAAACAGCTAGCACTCCAGTTGTATCGTTCCTGGAGATCAGAACAGAGGTTTCATATGCAGTAAAATGTGAGTTTCAATTTACTATAATCTAAACATTGTGATTTCCATATAAACAAGTATTATTTTTAGAGTTTTTTTAAAATTTCTATTATCTCATTTTATGTTATGAAAGAGATAAACAAGAATTTAAAATGAGGAATTATGAATAAAAAGTAAAATCAAATACAGAAGACAAAGGAAGAGGAGAAGGAAAAAGAAAGAGAAAAAAGAAAGAAAGAAAAAAAGAAAGAAAGAAAGATGGAAGGAAAAAGAGGAAGGAAGGAAGGTGAAAGCAATGCAGAAAAGAAGGAAGGAAAGAATGAAATAAAGAAGGAAGGAAGGAAGAAAGGAAGGAAGGAACTTTCATGATATCGCAGGATTCAACTTGATTCAGCTCTCCTACAACTTTCTATAGGTATGTTATATTGAAGAGAATTGTTCTTATGCACAATGAACTCCTATGTGAAGTGGAGAAAGCCACTCCCACAAAATGGATACTTTTTAAAAAAATTATGTCATAAAGTTTACTGTACTTAATTTATATGGAATTTTATTATAGGCTTATAGTGAAGGGAACATAGAGTAGAAAATGTAGGACATTAAATTGAATGGTATGGTAGGAAGGAAAAAAGTAAAATATAGGAAAAAAACAAACTAACTGAATAGCTGCTATATGGGCTATTAGGTTAGTCCTTCCTCAAGGACCCACAAGAACTTCAACTAATGGGAAAGGAAAATGAAATGTTTAAGAACTAATCCTGTAAATCAAGTGAGTGAAAGATGCATTTTAAGATTATTTGGAGACATCAGTGATCACAAAGGTCAATAAAAGTGTGTTACAAGAAATGCAAGATGAAGATTCCCAGCTGAGAATTTACACTTATCATATTTCAAATGCTCCCTGCTCTTTTTAACTGCTTTGAAAACAGTGTGAGGGTTTACAATTTAAATGCAATCTCTAATCACAAACTTTACCAACGGTCTCTCTAGCTCTACATTTCCTACTGAGAACATTTAATTAAGGAGTCAATTGGGTGTTGTTGTTTTTCCCTACTTCGGCAAGTCTCTTAGATTTCCTAGGTCTTTGAATCACATATCAACCATGACTTTACTGATGGTTATAAAATTTGTCAAAGTATAGTCTGAATGTATGCTTTTCTTAGAGCAATAAATTAATCTGAACAATTGTTTTTGCTTTGTTTTTTTTTCTTCCTTTGGCATATAGTTATTTAATTTGCTTTTGCATTTTTTTTATATATAACATGCTTTCATTAATCTTGAATCTGAACTTTCCTTTTCCTTTTAACTGGTCAAGTGTCTATACTATAAGAAAAGGAGAAAAGCACTGAAAAGAAAGAGGTGATACCTAAAGGACTTTGAGCTGTGACTTGTGTACATTGTTTTCTTCATGGGAACTTTCATTTTCCAAGGTTCTAATAGAAAATAAAAAAAAAAAGATGTTTATTATCTTACCATCACCGCATAGCACTAATGGAGTCGGTGGCCCCCGGATACATTTTTGGGCTTCCATGTTTGTTACAAAGCAAGTGTAATTTTCCACATCTGATGGCTGCACTTTTGCGATATATAGGTTTCCTGTGGCTTGAGAGATAAACCTCCTACTATTCTCCTGGACAGGTAAGGTATGGTCATTGAAGGTCCAAGCATAATATGCATCTGAAAAATAGGAAATGCTTATAGCATCTATCATAGTTTATTGAGCAAAAGTAAATCCTCAATAAAAATTTTAAATTATTTACAGTTTCTGATTTTAACATTCTTTGTACCATCTGCCTTATCTCTCCATATTTTTCTTCTAGGGATTAGGCATAAAACAGGGGCTGAAGGTGAGACAGGCATGGCATATTTAGGACAGGCAGGACCAGATCTATGTTTTCATTGTTGTAGGACTGTTAATCAACAAATTTCCTTTATGATTATATTTCAGCATCTACTATGTAATTTTTAGTGTTAGTACAATTTCTAAGGCATTGAAATGTTAAGTTGCTTGGGCAAGGTCACAGTCAGTATGTATCTGAAAAAGGACTTGAACCTATCTTTTCTTGAGAATAAAAACAAGGCTCACTATAATATATCATGCTATCTCTTGGTGTTTAATATATCTTTTTTGATTAACTGAGATTAGAAAGATGACAGGAAGAGGAGGAGGGCCTAAAATAAATACAGAAAAAATAAAATCTGAAGCCAAAGATGGATGAAAATAGATTTTAAATATTTAATTTTCAATTTGGAATCGGCTTCGTACTTATACTCTAAATGGTTTTGAAGTAACTGAATAAAAGCTGAATATCCTTTGTACCAGTATTAATCATGTAAAATCTTAAAAACTTACTGAAAAGTAAGTTCTCACTGGGGAAGAAGAAATGAAGGAATCATGAGAGAAAATGTGTATGGCATCTTAAGATTCATATGAGAGCAGCAGAGCCAAAATGGCGGAGTATAAGCAATGGCTTCCTTGAGCTCTCCCCCAAACCCCTCTAAATACCTGTAAAAAATGGCTCTAAACAAATTCTAGAGCAGCAGAACCCACAAAAAGACAGTGTGAAAGAAATTTCTAGCCCAAGACAACCTGTAAGGTTGATTATAAAGGTCTATCACACCAGGCTGGGAGAGAAACACACTAAAGCATGGGTGCACAGGCAAAACAGGCCTCAGCAAATCTGGAGCACAACTTAGTGGACTGAATCAAAGTTGCTGTGGTGGTTTCCAACTTCTCAACCCACAAATACAAAAAGATAACTTAGAAGGTCAGCAGGAAAAATTTGTTTGTGGTGAGAGAGAAGCTAGGTCCCAGCCCCAGTCATGATGCAGCCCCAGGGTAGTGGCTGCTTCTGGAGCTTCTGGCCCACAGACTGAAGGGGAATCAAGTGGAGGATCAGAGGGGGATTGCAGGGATCTCTTTACTGGTGCTGAGGAAGTATTGTCTTGCTTTGCCTGTGCTTGGATCTGGGTCACAGTTCTGAGTGGCAATCCTGGGGCAAGGAGGAGTGCTGGCATGGTGGAGCTTGTGGTGGCATTGGAGAAGGAATCTTTCTCGCAGTTCCAAGGCAGAAAAGAGTGCTTGTGGTCATTCATAGATTAGAGCCCAGGCAAGGAAAGAAGTAAATACCTTGCCTTTGATCATATCACCTTGGAAGAACTGAAAATTTACAGGTCTCTAGAATTATCTCTGAAAAGGGCTACACAAAACCCCTGAAGCTGGAGATAGTACATTATCCACATTGGAAACAGACCCCTACCTTAACAAAGAGTTTATAACTCAAGTAATTGTCTGGGAGCATGAGCAAGCAGTTTAAAAAGAATCAGACCATAGAATCTTACTTTGGTGACAAAGAAGATCAAAACATACAATCACAAGAAGACAACAAAGCCAAAGCTCCTACATCCAAAGCCTCCAAGAAAAATATGAATCACTCCCAGGCCTTGGAAGAGCTCAAAAGGGATTTTGAGAAGCAAGGAAGAGAAGTAGAGGAAAAACTGAGAGTGATGCAAGAAAATCATGAAAAACAAGTCAACAGCTTGCTAAAGGAGACCCAAAAAATACTGAAGAAAATAACACCTTAAAAAATAGCCTAACCCAAATGGCAAAAGAGATCGAAAAAGCCAATGAGGAGAAGAATGCCCTAAAAAGCAAAATTGGCCAAATGGAAAAGGAAGTCTAAAAGATTACTGAAGAAAATACTTCCTTAAGAATTAGAATAGAGCAATTGGAAGCTAGTGACTTTATGAGAAATCAAGACACTGTAAAACAAATCCAAAAGAATGAAAAATTAGAAAACAATGTGAAATATGTCATTGGAAAAACAACTGGCCTGGAAAATAGATGCAGGAGAGAGAATTTAAAAATTATTGAACTATCTGAAAGCCATGATCCAAAAAAGAGCCTAGACATCATCTTTCAAGAAATTATCAAGGAAAACTGCCCTAATATTTTAGAACCAGAGGGCAAAATAGAAATTGAAAGAATCTACCAATCACCTCCTGAAAGAGATTCTCAAAGGAAATTCTCTAGGAATATTGTAGCTAAATTCCAGAATTCCCAGGTCAAGGAGAAAATATTGCAAGCAGTTAGAAAGAAACAATTCAAGTATTGTGGAAACACAATCAGGATAACACAAGATTTAGCAGCTTCTACATTAAGGGACCACAGGGCATGGAATACAATATTCCAGAGGGCAAAGAAGATAGTATTACAACCAAGAATCACCTAGCCAGCAAAACTGAGTATAATCCTGCAGGGGAATAATGGTCACTCAATGAAATAGAAGACTTTCAAGCATTCTTGATAAAAAAAAAAAAGACCAGAGCTGAATAGAAAATTTGATTTTCAGATACAAGACTCAAGAGAAACATGAAGAGGTAAACAGGAAAGAGAAATCATGAGAGGCTTATTAAAGTTGACCTGTTTACTTTCTGCAAGGAAAGATGTTATTTGTAACTCATGAGACCTTTGTCAGTATCAGGGTAGTTGGAGGGAAAAATTTATATCTATAGATAGATGGTTAGATAGATAGAGGGCACAGGATGAGTTGAAAATGAAGGAGTGATATCTGGAGAATAAAATTAAGGGATGAGAGAGGATTATATGTAGAGAAGGAGAAAAGGAGAGATAGAATGGGGTAAATTATCTCACATAAAAGACACAAAAAGACTTTTACAGGGGAGGGGAAATGGGGGAAGGTGAGAGGGAGTGAGTGAATTGTATTCTCCTCAGATTTGGCTTAAGGAGAGAATAACATACACACTCAATTGGGTATGGAAATCTATCTTATCCTACAGGAAAATGGGGGGGGGAGGTAAGGGGACAAGAGAGCAAGAGGATGATAGAGGGGAGGGCAGATTGGGGGAGGGGGTAATAAGAAGCAAACACTTCTAAGGAGAGACAGGGTCAAAAGAGAGAATAGATTAAATGGGGGCAGGATAGGATGAAGGGAAATATACTTAGTTTTTCACAACATGACTACTGTGGAGGTGTTTTCCACAACTACATATGTATAGCCTGTGTCAAGTTGCTTGCCTTCTCAATGGGGGTGGAGTGAGGGGAGAAAATTTGCAACCCAAAATTTTAAAAATGAAAGTTAAAAAATTGTTTTCACATGCAACTGGGAAATAAGAAATACAGGAAATGGGGTACAGAAATCTATCCTGCCCTACAGGAAAATAGAAAGAGAAGGGGATAAGAGAAGGGGGGGAGGGATAGAAGGGACGTCAGATTAGAAGGGGTACTCAGAATGCATGCCATCTTGGGGTGGTGGGAGGGGCAAGAAGGGGAGAAAATTTGGAACTCAAAATCTTGTGTAAGTGAATGTTGAAAACTAAAATAAATTAATTTTATAAAAAAATAAACTAGAGAGATTGGGCTAAAAAAAGAGCAGAGATTGTTTTGCTCTACTAGTTGCACACCTATTGCTTTGCACATAGTAAACACTTAATGACTGCTTTTTCATTCCTTAAGGGTCTATTCCATGTTTAACATTATTTGTCAAACAGGAATATTCTCTGAGGGTGTATGTGATTCTTCTCCTGGTTTCTGTGAGGTGAATAAAATGTCTTTTGCATACTTCAAAAAAAAATAGCCTAACCCAAATGGCAAAAGAGGTTTAAAAAGCCAATGAGGAGAAGAATGTCTTAAAAAGCAGAAGTGGTCAAATGAAAAAGGAAGTCCAAAAGTTGACTGAAGAAAATACTTCCTTTAAAATTATAATGGAACAATTGGAAGCTAGTGACTTTATGAGAAATCAAAACATTGTAAAACAAAACCAAAAGAATGAAAAAAATAGAAGGCAATGTGAAATATCTCATTGGCAAAACAAACAAACAAAACAAAAAAAAAAACCTTACCTGGAAAATAGATGCAGGAGAGAATTCTAAAATTATTTGACTATCTGAAAGCCATGATCAAAAAAAAAAGAGCCTAGACATTATCTTTCAAGAAATTATCAAGGAAAGCTGCTCTGATATTCTAGAACCAGAGGGTAAAATAGAAATGGAAAGAATACACTGATCACCTCCTGAAAGAGACCCCAAAGGAAAACTGCTAGAAATATTATATCCAAATTCCAGAGTTCCCAGGTCAAGGAGAAAATATTACAAGCAGCCAGAAATAAACAATTCAAGTATTGTGTAAAGACAATCAGACTAACATAGCATTTAGCAGCTTCTACATTAAGGGACTGGAGGGCTTGGAATATGATATTCCAGAGGGCAAAGGAGATGGGATTACAGCCAAGAATCACCTACCCAGCAAAACTGAGTATAACCCTTCAGGGGAAAAATGGATATTCAGTAATACACACACACACACACACACACACACACACATGTATATGTGTATATATGTATATATGTATGTATGTATGTATATTGTGTGTATATAGATAGATTGATAGATAGAGGGCACAGGGTGAGTTGAAGATGAATGTGTGATATGTGGAGAATAAAATTAAAGGATGAGAGAGGATTATACTAAGAGAAGGAATAAGGGAGATGTAAAATGGGGTAAATTATCTCACATAAAACAGACAAGAAAAGTCTTTTACAGTGGAGGGGAGGTGGAGGAAGGTGAGAGGGAATGAGTGAATTTTATTCTTATCAGATTTGTCTTAAGGAGGGAATAACATACACACTCAATTAGGTATGGAAAGCTATCTTATCCTATAACAAAATAGGGGAGAAGGGGATAAGAGAGCAGGGGGATGATAGAGGGAAGGGCAGATTGAGGAAGGGATAATCAGAAGCAAACATTTCTAAGGAAGGACAGGGTCAAAAGAGAGAATAGAATGAAGGAGGGGGCAGAATAGGATGATTGGAAATATAGTTAGTTTTCCACAGAATGACTACCATGGAAGTGTTTTGCATGACTACACAAATATAACCTGTATCGAGTTGCCTGCCTTCTCAATGAGGGTGAGTGGGGAGAGAGGAAGGGAGAAAATTTGGAACCCAAAGTTTTAAAAACAAATGTTTAAAAATTTGTTTTCACCTGCAACTGGGAAGCAAGATATATAGGCAATGGTGTATATAAATCTATCCTGCCCTACTTGAAATTAGAAGAGGAAGGGGTAAGAGAAGGGAGGGAGATAGAAGGGAAGGCAGATTAGGGGAAAGGATATTGACAATGCATTCTGTCTTGGGGTTGGGGGAGGGATGTGATGGGGAGAAAATTTGGAACTCAAAATCTTGTGGAAGTGAATGTTGAAAACTAAAAATAAATAAATTAATGAATCTTAAAAAAAAGAAAAGAAACCTAGAAAGAATCACAAACACAAGTAGGACAGATTTGAAAGTGACATGCTGAATGTTTGAAATTTATAAAAAAAGCATCTCTACATAATAGGGATGTGCAGTTTCACAAATAATTCTTTGTCTAGTCTACTATGTAAAAAAAATTGCTATAGCTAGAATTTCTAGCATTATAATTAACCGTAATGGTGATAATCAGGAGTGTGTTACAGCCAGCTCATACTACTAATGAAAGCTGGCTGTTAAATTTTCAGTGTGAGTATTTATACTTCAGAAATAGACAACCACTAGAAATCAGGGTTTAATGTATTTTTTTTAATTGTCTAGACTTAAGGACATTATTGGGACAATGTTAATAATACAGGTTAAACTTAGAAATGCGCCATGCATATTTTTTTTCCTTCAGAGAGCCACTTGTTAAACATTTACTAGCACACCCTTGACACTGATAATAGCCTTTCTTGTTTTAACATTGATATTATTGTAAATGCCTCTAGTTTATCACCATTAGAGATAATGTGGGCTCTTTGTTTTAGACAGATACTACTTATCATTTTAAGGAGAGATCCAATTTATTTCTATGCTTTCCAGAATTTTAACAGCAATGGATATTGTATCATGTCAAAAGTTTTTTCCTCATCTATTTACATAATCGTTTGATTTTTCTGTTTTTTTTTTCATGTTTAATATGGTCAATTACATGTGTAGTTTTCTTAATATTGAACCAGCCTTGCATTACTACTATAAATTCAGCCTGGTTATAGTATTCAATTTTGCATATATGCTTCTATAGTCCTTTTGGTAATGTTGTATTTAAAATTTTCTGCATCAATGTGTATTAGAGATATTTGTCTATAGTTTTATTTCTCTGTTTTTACTTTCCTTCGTTTAGGCATCAAGATCACATTTGTGACATAGAAGGAATTTGGTAGGACCTCATCTTTTTAGATGTTTAGTAAAATTCAAATGTAATTTCTTTTTTTAAAATTTTTTTCTTTTTGTTTTTTTTCTGGGTAATTTGATAATTTTATTAAAAATGCCTGCATTTGGTATCTCTTTCTTTCTTTCTTTTTGTTTTTATGATAATTTTTCTTTATTATTTTTGTTTTCAACATTTACATCCACAAGATTTTGAGTTCCAAATTTTCACCCCATCTTGCCCCTCCCCCACCCCAAGATGGCATGCATTCTGAATACCCTTTCCCCTAGTCTACCTTCCCTTCTATCTCTCCCCCTCTTCTCTTATCCCCTTCCTTTTCAATTTTCCTGTAGGGCAGGATGGATTTCTGTACCCCATTTCCTGTATTTCTTATTTCCCAGTTAAAAGTGAAAACATCTTTTTAAACATGTGTTTTTAAAACTTTGGGTTCCAAATTTTCTCCCTTCCTACCTCCCCACCCATCCTCATTGATAAGGCAAGCAACTAAATATAGCTTATATATGTGCAGTTATGCAAAACACTTCCATAGTAGACATGTTGTGAAAAACTAACTCTATTTCCCTTAATCCTATCCCACCCTTCCATTTATTCTGTTCTTTCATTTGACCCTGTCCCTCCTCAGAAGTATTTGCTTCTGATTACCCCATTTCCCAATCTGCCCTCCTCTTTATCATTCCCCTACTCTCTTGTCCCCCCCCCCACATTTTTCTGTAGGGTAAGACAGATTTCCATACACAATTGAGTGTGCATGTTATTCTCTCCTCAAGTCAAATCCTATGAGAATAAGATTCACTCATTGCCTCTCACCTTCCCCCGTTTCCCCTCCACTGTAAGAGCTTTTTCTTTTCTGTTTTTTTGTGAGATAATTTACCCCATTCTACCTCTCCCTTTCTCCTTCTCCTAGTATAATCCTTTCTTTCCCCTTAATTTTATTCTCCAGATATGATCCCTTTATTTTCAACTCACCCTGTGACCTCTATCTATCTATCTACATCTATATATAAATACATATAATTTTTTCCCCTCCAACTACCCTAATGCTGACAAAGGTCTCATGAGTTATAAATATCTTCTTTCCATGTAGGAATGTAAACAGTTCAACCTCAGTAAGTCTCTTATGATTTCTCTTTCCTGTTTACCTCTTCATATTCCACTTGAGTCTTGTATTTGAAAGTCAAATTTTCTATTCAGCTCTGATCTTTTCATCAAGAATGCTTGAAAGTCCTCTATTTCACTGAATGACCATTTTTCCTTGCAGGATTATACTCAGTTTTGCTGGGTAGGTGATTCTTGGTTGTAATCCTATCTCCTTTGCCCTCCAGAATATTATATTCCATGCTCTGCAGTCCCTTAATGTAGAAGCAGCTAAATCTTGTGTTATCCTGATTGCATTTCCACAATACTGGAATTGTTTCTTTCTGGCTGCTTGTAATATTTTCTCCTTGACCTGGGAACTCTGGAATTTGGGTACAACATTCCTAGGAGTTTTCCTTTGAAGATCTCTTTCAGGAGTAGATCGGTGGATTCTTTCAATTTCTATTTTGCCCTCTGGTTCTAAAGTGTCAGAGCAGTTTTCCTTGATCATTTCTTTAAAAATGATGTCTAGGCTCTTTTTTTGATCGTGGCTTTTTTTGGTCATGATCATGATCATGGTCCAATAATTTTTAAATTCTCTCTCCTGCATCTATTTTCCAGGTCAGTTGTTTTTCCAATGAGATATTTCATATTGTTTTCTAATTTTTCATTCTTTTGGAGTTGTTTTACAGAGTCTTGATTTCTCATAAATTCACTAGCTTCCAATTGCTCTATTCTAATTTTTAAGGAAGTATTTTCTTCAGTAATCTTTTGGACTTCCTTTTCCATTTGGCCAATTTTGCTTTTTAGGGCATTCTTCTCCTCATTGGCTTTTTGGACCTCTTTTGCCATTTGGGTTAGGCTATTTTTTAAGGTGTTATTGTCTTCCGTATTTTTTGGGGTTTCCTTTAACAAGTTGTTGACTGGCTTTTCATGATTTTCTTGCATCACTCTCAGTTTTTCCTCTACTTCTCTTCCTTGCTTCTCAAAATCCATTTTGAGCTCTTCCAAGGCCTGGGAGTGATTCATGTTCTTCTTGGAGACTTTGGTTGTAGGAGCTTTGGCTTCATTGTCTTCTTCTGGTTGTATGTTTTTATCTTCTTTGTCAGCAAAGTAAGATAATATAGTCTGATTCTTTTTGCACTGCTTACTCATGATCCTGTCCAATTACTTGAATATTAAACTCTCTGTTAAGATAAAAGTCTGCTTCCAATGCGGAGAATGTACTGTCCAAAGCTTTGAGGGTTTGTACAGCTGTTTTCAGAGATACTTCTAGGGACCTGAAAATTTTCAGTTCTTGCAAGGTGCTATGATAAGGGGAGAGGTATTTTCTCTCCACAGCCACAACAAGCTTCACCACACCAGGGTTCCTCCTTGCCCCAGGACTGCCTCTCAGAACTGTGACCCAGATCCAAGCACTGGTAAAGTAAGAGATCCCTGCCTCAACCCTGGCAAAGAGATCTCTGAAATCTGCCTCTGATCAGCCACTCGATTCCCCCTCAGTCTGTGGGCCAGAAGCTCAGGACACAGCCGTGGCCCCAAGCTGTGCTCAAGACTTGCAGCTGAGACCTAGCTCCTCTCTCACCGCAGTCACAGACTTTTCCCATTGACCTTCTATGTTGTCTTTGGCATTTGTGGGTTGAGAAGTCTGGAAACTGCTACAGCTGCCCGCTATTCAGTCCTCTGAGGCCTGCTCCAGTGTCACTGTGGCCTGTACACCTGTGCTACACTGAGCTCCTCTCCCCGCCCGGCGTGATATACCTTTCTGATCAACCATCCAGGCTACGTTTGGCTGGAAATTTGTTTCACTCTGTCTTTTTGTAGGTTCTGTTGATTTAGAATTTGTTTAGAGCCATTTTTATAGGTATTTGGAGGGGGTTGGGGGAGAGCTCAAGCAAGTCACTGCTTTCCCTCCACCATCTTGTAATTTCAAAAATTAAAAAAAAAAAGGTTCACATGAGACACAATTGTGAAGGCATTGTTGGATATAACCAGATATGTACCCCAGTGTTTCAGAAAGGAGAATTTTCAAAAAGTTCAGAAAATAAGGCACAATAAGTTTCCCAAAGCCTCTAAGAGAGAAGATTTCTCATAAGTCATAGGTATCTCCAAAATAAAATTCTGTTAACTTATTCACAAATAATTCTAAGGAACAGGAACAATAAGAGAGATCTAAGAAATGAATGTCACTGTAGAGAGTTGTCCAAAAGGTTCAAAGGAAAATAAGGAATAAGGATGCTTCTGTACTGATATGTAATCACACATAAAACTTTAGCATAGCAATGTAAGAATTACGTAAAGAATAAACTCTGATTATATCAATACATGCAGATTTTTTGACAAAATATCAACCCATCCTTGTTAAAATACAAGTAAGCATAGGAATAAATGGAATCTTTCTTAAAGTAATAAGTAGAATCTATATAAAACCATCAACTTACATTATCTGTACCAGTGATAAACTTGAAACCTCCCTGATAAGATAAAGGTGTAGCTAAGATGTCAATTTTTTACCATTGTTCAATTTTGAATTGAAATGATACTATAGCCATGAAACAAAAAAAAATAAGGAATAAAAAAGAATAAAAATAGGTAACAAGGAAACAAGACTCCAGTTTTCAAAGTTGATATGATTGTATACTGAAAGAATCCTAGAGAAATAACTAAAAATTAGTTGAAATAAGTAGGGATTTTAGGAAAGTGCAGGGTATAAAATAAACCCATAAAAATTATCATCTTTTTTATATGTTACAAATAAACCCCAGCAGGAAGAGAGAGAACTTCCATTTAAAATAACCACAGACATTATAAACTACTTGGGAGTCTAACTGATAAAAGAAACCCAGTAGCTATTAGTAACACAATCCCGAAATGTTTTTCATGCAAGTAAAAATCATTTAAACATTTGGATAAATATTCATTGCTCATTGGTAGGCTGAGTCAATTTAATAAAAATGACAATTCTACCTAAATTTATTTACTTATTCAATGTTATATCAATTAAAATACCAAAGAATTATTTCATAGAGATAGAAAATATAATAAAAAATAAAGCTAGAAGAAAAAAAGTCAAAACTGTCAAGGGAATTAATGACAAAAATGTGAAGGAAGGTGACTTTGAAGTAGCAGATTTCAAATTATAGTACAAAGCAGTAATCAAAAAAACATTCTAGTACTGGCTAAGAAATAGAGTAGTGGAGCAGTGGAAGAGCTGTGCACAGTAGTCAATGACCATAGTAATATAGTATTTTATAAAACCAAAGATCTAAGTTTTGGAGCAAGAAATCACCACTTAAAAAATGCTGGGAAAACCAGAGAGCGATTTGGCAGAAACTGGGAATACACCAACATCTCACACAATAGACCAAAATAAGGTCAAAATGGAGAAATAATTTAAACATTAAATGTGATATCATAAACAAATTAAGTGAGCATGGACAAATATATGTCAGATCTATAGACAAGGAAAGAATTTATGGCCAAACAAGAGATAGAGAGGATCACTGGAAGTAAAATGGATAATTTTGATTAAATGAAATTTAAAAGGTCTTGCAAAATAAAACCAATGCAGTTAACTTTAGAAATCAAGCAGGAAACTGGGGACAGGAGATTTGCAGCACGTTTCTCTGATAAATAATATTTCATCTTAAGGAAAGTAAAATAAAACAAAACAAGGTAGTGTGTGGTACAAAGGTTTAGAACTTGTGTCTTAATATAATTGGGAAGAACATGGAATGGTTTGACAAAGAGACAATGATATTAGAAGTGATGTGATAACTTGTGTACAAATCTTTGAAGGATTATCTTGTAGATTAAGGATTTGACATAGTAATGACATCAACACTGACAAAACAGTTTATCAAGACCACTTTGTGAAATTCAGACCATCATCAATTCTTGCCACGAATAGTTCCCAGTAGTCTTCCTTTTAGATTAATACTATGTTTATTAAATTTTGTGACCTTGGAGAAATCACTAAACCTCCCTGGACCTCACTTTACTTATTTGTGAAATGAAGTTTTTGTTGACTAGACACATGCTGGTTCCCCTCAAGTTCTAAATCTGTGATTCTCTGACTGCATTTGGGAAGAATCACACTTATTTTTTTTTAATTTTTAATTAATTTATTTTGAATTATCAACAATCACTTCCATAAGTTTTTGAGTTTTAAATTTTTCTCCCCCTCCCTCTCCACCTCCCTCCCTAAGACAGCATGAAATCTGAAATGTGCTATACATATATATGCCTATTAAACATGTTTTCACATTAGTGATGTTGTAGGTAAGAATTAGAACCAATAGGAGGAACCACCAGAAAGAGGAAACAAAACACAGAAGAAAAAAAATAGCAAATAGTATTCGATCTCATTCAAACTCCATAGTTCTTTCTTCCTTGTGGATAGCATTTTTCATCATGAGGCCTTTGTAGATGTCTAAAATCCTTGTATTGCTGAGAAGGGTTAAGTCTATAAATATTAGTCATCACAGAACATGGCTGTTGCTGTGTAAAATGTTCTTCTGGTTCTTCTCATTTCACTCAGCATCAGACCATACAAGTCGTGCCAGCTTTTTCTGAAGTCAGCCTATTCATCATTTCTTATAGCACAATAGTATTCCATTACATTCATATACCACAACTTGTTCAGCCATTCCCCAATTAATAGGCATCCTCTTAATTTCCAATTCTTTGCCACCACAAAGAGAGCTGCTATAAATATTTTTGAACATGTAGGTCCTTTTCCCATTTGTATGAACTCTCTGGGATATAGCACTAGAAGTTCTATTGCTGGGTCAAAGGATATGCACATTTTTATAGCCCTTTGGACATAGTTCCAAATTGCTCTCCAAAATGGTTGGATCATTTCACAACTCCACCAACAATGCTTTAGTGTTCCAATTTCCCCACATCCTCTCCAACATTTATCATTTTCCTGTTTTGTCATGATGACCAATATGATAGGTATGATATGGTATCTCAGAGTTATTTTGATTTGCAATTCTCTAGTCAATAGTGATTTAGAGCATTTTTTTTTCATATGACTATAGATGGCTTTAATTTCTTCATCTGAGAACTGCCTGTTCATATCCTGTGACCATTTATCAATTGGGGAATGACTTGTATTCTTATAGATTTGACTTAATTCTCTGTATATTTTAGAAATGAGGCCCTTATCAGAGAGACTAGTTGTAAAATTTCTTTCCCAGTTTTCTACCTTCTTTCTAATCTTGGTTGCATTGGCTTTGTTTGTGCAAAAATCTTTTCAAATTAATGCAATCAAAGTTATCAATTTTACTTTTTGTAATGTTCTCTATCTCCTATTTGGTCATGATTTCTTCTGTTCTCCATAAATCTGATAGGTAAACTATTCCTTGCTCTTCCAGTTTGCTTATAGTATCAGCCTTTATATCTAAATCATGAACCCATTTTGACTTTATTTTGGTATAGGGTGCAAGATTTTGATCTATGCCTAGTTTCTTCCATACTCTTTTCCAGTTTTCCCAGCAGTTTTTGTCAAAGAGTGAATTCTTATCCCAGAAGCTGGGGTCTTTGGGTTTATCAAATAATATATTACTATAGTCATTGACAACTGTGTCTTGCATACTTAACCTATTCCACTGATCCACCACTCTATTTGTTAGCCAGTACCAAGCAGTTTTGCTGTATGCTGCTTTATAATACAATTTAAGATCTGGAATGGCTAGGCCACCTTACTCTGAATTTCTTTTCATTAGTTCCCCTGATGTTCTGGACCTTTTGTTCTTCCAAATGAATCTTGATATTATTTTTTCTAACTCTACAAAATAATTTTTTGGTAGTTTGATTGGTATGGTACTGAATAAGTGAATTAGCTTAGGTAGAATTGTCATTTTTAATATATTAGCTCTGCCTACACATGAGCAACTGATGTTTTTCCAATTATTTAGATCTGACTTTATTTGTGTGAAAAGTATTTTGTAATTCTGTTCATAGAGTTCCTGGGTTTGTTTCAGGAAGTAGATTCCTAAATATTTCATAATGTCTACAGTAACTTTAAATGCAATTTCTCTTTCTATTTCTTGCTGTTGGACTTTGTGGGTAATATATAGAAATGCTAATGATTTATGTGGATTTATTTTATACCTTGCAAATTTGCTAAAGTTGATTATTATTTCAAGTAGTTTTTTACTTGATTCTCTAGGATTCTCTAAGTATATCATTATATCATCTGTAAAGAGTGACAGCTTTGTTTCTTCTTTGTCTATTCTAATACCTTCCATTTCTTTTTCTTCTCCTATGACTAACGCTAACGTTTCCCGTACGATATTGAACAACAATGGTGATAATGGACATCCTTGTTTCACTCCCGATCTTATTGGAAATGCTTCTAGCTTATATCCCCATTATATATGATGCTTGCTGAAGGTTTTAGGTAGATGCTATTTATTACTTTAAGGAAGACTCAATTTATTCCTATGCTCTCTAATGTTTTTAATAGGAATGGATGTTGTATTTTGCCAAAAGCTTTTTCTGCATCTATTGAGATGATCATGTGGTTTCTGTTAGTTTTGTTGTTAATGTGATCAATTATGCTGATAGTTTTTTTTTTTCCTAATATTGAACCCTCCCTGCATTCCTGGTATAAATCCTACCTGATCATATTGTATTATTCTTGTGATAAGTTGCTGTAATCTATTTGCTAATATTTTATTTAAAATTTTTGCATTTGTATTCATTAGGAAATTTGGTCTATAATTTTCTTTTTCTGTTTTGACTCTTCCCAGTTTAGTTATCAGCACCATATTTGTATCATAAAAAGAATTTGGCAAGACTCTTCCTTCACCTATTTTCCCAAATAATCTATATAGTATTGGAATTAATTGTTCTTTAAATGTTTTATAGAATTCGCTTGTTAATCCATCTGGCCCTGGAGATTTTTTCCTAGGGAGTTCATCAATGGCTTGTTCACTTTCTATTTCTGAGATGGGCTTATTTAAGTATTTACTTTCTCTTCTGTTAATCTGGGCAATTTATATTTTTGTAAATATCTATTTCACTAAGATTGTCAAATTTATTGGCATACAGTTGGGCAAAATAGTTCCTAATTATTATTTTAATTGAGGAATCACACTTCTCAACAGTCACTTAATTTGTGGCCTAGCCATACCAGATCTCAAATTGTATTATAAAGCAGCAACCATCAAAACTACTTGGTACTAGATAAGAAATGGAGTAGTGGATCAGTGGAATAGGTTAAGTATGCAAGACACAATATTTAATGATTATAGTCATCTACTATTTGATAAATCCAAAGACTCCAATTTCTGGGATAAGAATTCACTATTTAACTAAAACTGCTGAGAAAACTGGAAAATGATATGGCAGAAACTAGACATAGACCAATATCTTACATCCTATTCCAAGATAAAGTCAAAATGGGTACATAATTTAGATATAAAGAGTGATACTCTAAGCAAACTAGGAGAGCAAGGAATAGTTTACCCATCAGATCTATGGAGAACAGAAGAATTTATGACCAAACAAGAGATAGAGAACATTATGAAATGCAAAATGGATGATTTTGATTGTAAAAAGATTTTCTACTAGCAAACCCAATGCCACCAAGATTAAAAGCGAAATAGAAAGCTGGGAAGAAATTTTTACAGCAAGTCTCTCTGATAAAGACCTTATTTCTAAAATATATAGAGAACTGAGTCACAATTATAAGAATACAAGTCATTCCTCAATTGAAAAATGGTCAAAAGGTATGAATAGGCAGTTTTCAGAGGAAGAAATTAAAGCTATCTATAGTCATATGAAAAAAAAAAAGTGTTCTCAATCACTATTGAGAAATGCAAATCAAAATGACTCTGAGGTACCCACCACCTATCAGACAAAACAAGAAAATGATAAATGTTGAAGAAGATGTAGGAAAATTGGAACACATTGTTGGTGGAGTTGTGAACTGATCCAGCCATTCTGGAGAGCAATTTGGAACTATGCCCAAAGGGCTATCAAAATGTGCTTACCCTTTGACCCAGCAATAACACTTCTAGGGCTGTATCCCAAAGAGGTAATACAAATGGGAAAGGGACCCACATGTACAAAATTATTCATAGCAGCTATTTCTGTGGTGGCAGAGAATTGGAAATTGAGTGGATGTCTATCAATTGGGTAAAGGCTGAACAAATTGTGGTGTATGAATGTAATGGAATACTATTGTGATATAAGAAATGATGAAAAAGCTGACTTCAGAAAAACCTGGAAAGACTTGTATGGTTTGATGCTGAGTGAAATGAGAAGAAACAGGAGAACATTGTGCACAGTAACAGCTACATTGTGCAATGACTAACTTTGATAGACCTAGATTTTCTCAGCAGTGCAAGGATCTAAGACAACTACAGAGACTCATGATGGAAAATGCTATCCACATTCAGAAAAAAGAACTGTGGAATATGAATCCAGATGGAAACAAACTATTTGCTATCTTTTTCTTTTTTTGTTTTGCTTTATTTCTTCTTTTGCGGGGTTCCTCCCATTAGTTTTAATTCTTATATGCATCATGACTAATGTGAAAATATGTTTAATATGAATGTGTAAGTAGAGAATATATGAGATACACACTGTCTTGGGAGGGGGGGAAGAGAGTGAATGGGAGGAAGTTTAAAACTCAAAATCTTAAGGAAATGAATGTGGAAAACTAAAATAAATGAATTATTTAAAATTTAAAAAATAGTAACCTAATTTGTATATCTGCTTCTAATCTCTATCTTCTTCAATCTATTCTGTACATAGCTGCCAACTGTATGTCTTAACCTGCCATTCTTCTGTTCAAGTCTCTCCTCCATGAATTGAAAATGAAACAAAGACCTGGTTGATCATATAAAGTCATTCACACTTTTGATTTAGTCTAACCTTCCACTCTAATTACATATTATTCTTCCTTCCACACTCTACAAATCTTGCCAAAATGCATCTATATCAAAAATAAATCATTTTATCCCTCACTTTTATTCCTTTGAAGAGGATGTCTCCCATTCCTGAAATGTTCTCTTTTCTCATCTAAACCTCTTAGAAAATATGGCTACCTTTGAAATCAGTTCAAAGAATACCTCCATTCAGAAACCCTTCTTGAAATCTCCAGCTGTTGCCCAAGACTCCACTGTATATTTATTTTGTGTGTAGCCCAGATAAAGTCATAGACACACAAACACCTGCAGAGTTACCTATAGGCATGACGTCTACAATGGCCCCTCTAGTGCCTTTTCTCTCTTTCAGATTTGTTTCACTCATTCTCAGTCTGTCCTCCCACTAGTAGGCCTAGAAATTTTTCAGAGTGGAGGAAATAGCCATAGTGACATGAATACAAAATCAAGTTCTCCTTGTCTTAGGGGTAACAATATGCAAGGATTTACTCCTACTACTTGCCAATTCTAAGCCTTCATTGTGCTTCAAATTTGTAATAAATCAGTTACAATCAATCATCAACTCTTAAGCATAAGATATTTAATAAACTGTAAGGCAAAAAAACAATTGTCACTTTTTTATGCAATCGAGGTCAAACACAGGTCTTATCATACTCTTCTGGAGGCAGAGCCAAGATGGTGGAGTAAAGGCAGGAACTTGCTTGAGTTCTCCCCAAAATAGCTCCAGACAACTTTAAATAATGCATCAAAACAAATTGTGGAGCATCAGAACCCACAAAAGGACAGCATGAAACAATTTTCCAGCCCAAAACAACTTATAAGGTCATCAGGAAAGGTCAGTTGCACTAGGGTGAGACTGGATCACAGTCCAGCACAGACCAAGCACCAGCCAAACAAGAGTAGGCACTAGGGACAACTAAATAACTGGTGGCGGTGACCATATAACTAGAGCATTTCTATTTCTTCTCTTTATTGCCTATAAATTCTCCAAAACATGTCTTCCAATGTCATTCATAAAAGTTCATCTCTCAAAATTTAAATGATTTCTTAATGGATAAATCTAATGGCATTTTCAAAATCCTTATTCATCTTGACATTTCTCCAACCTTTAACACTCTTGACTACTTTATGCTCTTGGATTCTTTCTAGCCTTTAGGTTTTCATAACGCTGCTTTCTCCTCATCTTCCTCCAGCCTGTTTCACTTCTCCTTCTTAGTTTCCTTTGATGGATATCTGGCCACACCCACTCATCATGGGGGTACCTTATTTCCATTTCAGACATTTCCAAAGGGGCAATACCACCCCCTGGGAGGCATTGTAATGATCCAGGGGGTGGTAGTAACCTTGGGTGTAATTCAGGGGGGCATTGAATAAAAATAAGTGGATGGTAGAAGCATAAGAAAAGAAGAGAATAAAATTTTGAAAAAATGTACGTTTCATCTGTTGTGTAACAGAGTCATCAGTGATTACATTATTTTCCAAATAAACACACAGAATGTAAGTTTCAATCAATCATTGTTCAAGTCCACCAATAGGTCTTAACAAGCAAGTGTTGGCAGGCAAGTGTGTCCTGCTTTGTTGGGAAGTCTAGCGTGCATCTGTATGAATATGTGCATATAATGACTTGTTTACAATATGACACAATATTGTTACATGAGGCAATATTGCATCATCAGAATTTCAATGCAGGAAAAAAAACACAAATTTACAATAAATTATTAAATTTAAGATGTATCTTGTAAATATTTATACATACATACATATATATATATATATATACATATATACATATTGAAATGATGCAAATTTTAAAAAAAAGTTAAATGATTAATGAAAGTAGATTTCCGGGTTATGGGGGGGTGCTGAGTATTTTTTTTTTAAGGAGCGATAGGACAAATAAGTATGGGAATCTCTGCATTAGCTGATCTCATCAGTTCCGAAGTTGTACTTGCAATTCTTCACAAAGAATATTCTACATCCTGACTTCATAAATGTGTACTTGATGTCTTCTATGCCTACATCACCCCAGATGACTAGCTTCTTTCGATTCTTTCAAGGACACTTTTGGCTATCTTTCATCAACTCTGACTCCTAGATTTCCTGGCTTCTTTAAACCTCAGCTCAAATCCTAGCTTTTTGAGGATGTCTTTTCTGGGCAAGTCATTTGACCACTGTTTTCCTTAATTGCCTCAAATGCGAATGAAAAAAAAATAGTATCTATCTTACAAGGTTGTTATGAGTATAAAATGATGTCAGAGTTGTAAAAATCACTTCGCACAGTGCCTGACACAAACCAGGCACTATGCAAATGTTTATTCACTGCCCTACCTCTAGTTAGCTAACTGACTGACTATGTTTACTTATCTGTGAACATGCTGTATTCTTAATGGAATTCAAGTGTCTTTAGGACAAGAATTTACTCACTCTTAAATTCATATACACAATGCCTACTGTATCATAGTATACAGTGTCTGGCAATTAAGGGACTCAAGAAAAACTTATTGAATGTAAATGGCATAGTAATTACTGATTGATAGAGGTATAGTAGACATGTGAATATAACAAATACTATTTTAAATATGAGAAAACCAAGGCCTTGGGAGACTGAATGACTTACAAATACATATTAGCTACCCATCCTTTGGTTCCAAATCTAATACTTAGATACTAATACTTGAAGAACTAATGAGTGGAGTCTAGAGGGAAGCCACTTTGGACTTAATATGAGGAAAGTACGTCTATGGATGGATGGACTTTAGTGTATTCCAATGGGGGAAAAATCACTTTCTGGAATCTGAGGATCTAGGGTTTAATCTCTCTTCTGATGCTGTTCACTGCATGATCTTAGTAAATCACTTAACTTCCCAGGGTCTCAGTTGTTTTTTTCTCCTGAACAATGAGAGGATTGTACAGGTTGAAATCTTCATCCTTTTAAGCTCCAGATACTCTAGATCTAAGATCCCATGACTTCCTTGATTGAATGATCAAACTTCTGTTTAACAGAATGGTTTGAGCAGAGTTTAGATGACTATTTTTCAAGGACAATGTCAAGAGGCTCCCTATTTGCAGTTAGAAGTAGGACTAGATTATTGTGAAGTCCTCTTATGAATTTAGATCCTATGAATGTGCTAGGTGACTTTCCAAAGTTTCCTTTTGCCCCATGGTTCTCTTTAATTGAGGTCAGACATGAATGAATATAATTCATTCCTTATTTTTAGAAATAAGCTTGGGGGCTTTTGTTCTTGCTCCCATTTGTTGTGTGTTCTCCAGCTTTGGTACGTCCCAGTTGAAGCCTTTCATCATTTCACTTGCTCTCCTGCCCCTCTGCTGATTTCACTCGCTGCCTCACCTCTACATCTGCTGATCTGTTTCAGCTAAATATATGCTCAAAGGCTTCTTATTTTTTTGAACTAAAAAAGAACCTAGATTGTAAATTATTTCCAATATAAACAGAAGAAAAATGGGGCTTCTGTGTTCTGTGTTGGCATTACCTCTCATCCTCCGACATGCTGGCTGAGTAATGGATAACCTTGAGCATATGCCCAGGGCTACATAAGAGTTTCATGATCTCTGTTCAATGCCTATTTCTGTGATGAATCTGCTCCAGCTCACTGAACATCATCAGATCTCTGTTCACAGAGAGACAGAGCTGCAGGCTCCCAGTGATGCTTTCACATGCTTCCTTCTCCTTATCTCCCACATTGTGAGCATTAAGGCTTCAGTTCCTGTCTCAACATAGGTATACACAATTTGTTCTGATTATAATTTTCAGAATTTCCTGCTAGTCTTCTGTGCCTTTGAATAGATGATTATCTCTTAACTTAGACACTCTCCCTCCTCATTTCAACCTCTTGGGATTTCCCTTTTCATTCATGCAATGGCTTTAGTGACATCTTATATACCAAGTTGGGCAGCTAAGTGGTGCTTTGGATAGAACACCAGGCCTGGAGTCAGAAAGACCTGAGTTCAAATCCAGACTGAGACATTTTCTAGCCAGGTTCATGAAGAGTTGGAAATAACTGAACAAGAACAGCCTATACCAGTCAAGTCACTGAACATTTATTAGGGATCTAAAATATGCCTGGGATTGTACAAAGCTTTGAAAATATAAAAACTGGCAAAAACCCTGTCTCTACCTTTAAGGAGCTCACAGTCTAATGGGAGAAGACAGCATACAAAAATTATGTGCAAACAAAATGTATACAAGATAAATTGGAGATAATCACAGAGGGAAGACAATAGTATTAAGAGAGGTCAGGAAAGGTTTCTTATGAAAGGTGTGGTTTTAGTTGAGTCTAGAAGAAAGACAGGGGACACAGGAGGGAGAAGTCAGGAGAAAGTGGATGCCAGTCATTTGCAATGGGGGAAAGTCAATGAATGCAGTCTGGAGAAGGAGAATTTTGAGCAAGGAGCAAAATCAGAGTCCTTGTATGATACCATATGTGGATGAGAATAAGGAATAAGAAGAATGGAAAGGTAGGAAAGGGACAAATTATGGAGGGTTTTTTTTTTAAATGGGATTTTTTGGAGGCAATAGAAAGCTACTGGAGTTTATTAAAAAGGGGGAATGGCATGATCAGACTTGCACTTTTTGAAGATCACTTTGATGCCTGATTTGAAGATGGACTGAAATGTGAGAGATTGAGGCAGAAAAAAAGAAATCATAAGGTTATTAAATATTAGAGGAGCGAACCTCTACCAAGGTGGTGTGAGTATCAGAAAAAGGAAGGGAGTATATCTGAAAGATATTGAGAAGTTAGAATCAATAGGACCAGAGTACTGATTTGATCTGAGGAAGGTGAGGTGTAATAGCATGAGGAGTGAAGGATGATCCTCAGGTTTCCAGCCTGGTTGACTCAGATGATGGTGTTTTCCACAGCAATTAGTGAAATTATGAAAAGAGTAATGTCGGTGGAGTGAAGGAAGAATGAGTTACATTTTGGATATGTTGCATTTAAGATATCTACAAGACATCTAGTTCACGATGTGTAATACATAGTTGGCAATGTGGGACTAGCATTTGGGAGAGAGGAATGGCTCAATAAATGGATCTGTAAATGACCTGCACAGAGATGATAATTAAATCCAATAGAGCTGATGGAGTAGAATGAAAGGGAAAAAGTAATACATAAATAAAGAGAAGGGAAGGGAATAATGCTAGAAGTAGAAAAACCAACTTGCCTTGCCTTTCTGAGTACTTCCTTTTGGTGCTCCCTCCCCTATTTCATGACATCCATTATATTCACAGTGTCACAGCTCTCTCTTCCTACTATCCTTCTCCAACCAGCCCTGCCCTGACCCATGTAGCCCATGGATCCATATCAATATTTCTCCTTTCCAATCCCTAGAGCCATTAACACTTACCTATGTCATGTTCAGTTTTTTTTTTTCCAGGGCCTTGATCCAGTTACTAAACAATTCAATTCAAATCAGCATGTATATTTTGTCACATGAAAGTCATTGTGCCATAGTATTAACTTCATAGATTAATTTATACTAAGGTGTTAATAGATAATAATGACATAATATTAGAATCTTGTCAAGTGCATTTGCCTTTTAAGAGGAAATACATCTTATGGAGAGTCAATTTTTTAACCAAGGTAATGGATGAGATATTTGGGGGATGGAGACCTTTTAAATGGCATACATCCAAATGTATCAGAAAATAACCATCCTCTACACACACACACACACACACACACACACACACACATGCGAGTGCATGCACACACTCCTTTTTTTTAACTTAGTCCCCGAGTTCCATAATATCAATGGAAATTGATTACATTTTTCCCATTTTGGCAACAATCATAATCTCAACTAGGCAAGAACTTTTTCTTTGCAATTGAGAAGCCTCAGACTAGACTGTCCTTAACCAAAACAAATCATCAGTCAGAAGCAAGACTACAAAACAGCCTGTTGTATTGGAAGGTACTGTATATGCTTGAGCGGTAGGTCAAGGGAGCTATCACCTATTATCATTATATCCAGTGTATTAAAGGAGACATTAAGGAGAAATTTGAGGCTTGTGGTGTGTGAGCAAAAATTTATATGCTTTGTATTCTCAAACTGTTGCTTGAAGTATAGCCATTTTTGGGTGTTGAATTTGGGGGTGGAGGAGAAGAGAGGAAGAATGGAATATGGCTAGCAACCTGCAGTATCCATATGTCCCCAGGTCACTGACTGACCAAAGAAGCTGTCATCCAACTTCAAATTAATCAACTATGACTGGTGGTGATTGTCTTGGTATGAATGACAATTTAGCTAGCCAATGACATCACTATGTTACTTAAATAATACTAAAATAAAATAAAATAAAATGTGCTATAAATCTCTGAACAAATATTTTAAAAAGGGAAGCTTCTCTCTAAACGAGAGACCTCTTCTTGACCTTTCTCAGCTTGTTTCTCCCCAAAGCCTTACTAATTCCAAATCACCCAGAAGATTACAGAACTCTTTTCTATCCTATTCCACAGCAACTGCAGTGCTTAATTTGTATTTTTTTGAGGAAAGAGGGGGATGGGAAGAAAAACAACACTTGCAAATTGGGAGTTTTAAAATCTTCCCATTTGGCTTTTCTTAATTAAATGTATAATTCATGAACTACTTGGTTCAGCCATTGGGTTTTTAAAATATTTCTCTACCATCTATGACATTTATCTGTTATTAATGAATGTGATGTGCTTTCCCTACGATGATTCAGTAGCAGCATTTTCACTGAATGATAATGTACCCGTCATGCAGTGGCTTTTCTCAAGTTTTACATCAACACCTTCTGCTTTGATGTTATCATGATAGAAATGGTAGCTCTGTAGCAAGCAATTGAAGGTTCTATCTGCTTCTCCCTCAAGCACAAAGACTATTTCCCTCTGAGCATTATTATGTTTTGATCATATTTTATGGCCTAGTGTCTTGTATTGCAATATTTAAAAATACAAACACAAAAAGTGATGTGCAATCCTACCCTTTATCATACAAGTACTTGGTATTAGGAATTAAACCCACTCTATGTGTGTGTGTGTGTCTGTGTGTTTGTGTGTGTGTGTGTGTTTCTGTGTATGTGTAAGAAATCTATAATGATAAAAGTTAAAATATTCTACCTACTCTCTGTCACATGGGCATCTTCTTTTCATCATGAAAATAATAGTAGATTAAAGAAGCTGAGATTGTACTGGCTACATGAATGGTCAAACTTTTGCTTCAGAATATTTTGGAAAGATCTTTTCTATGCACCTTATAAACAGCTCCAGGTTAAATATGACTGACCTGTTTGCAAAAGAGTCCATAGTCTGCTGGGAGCATTAGGAAATACACTGGGAAACTAATCAAAAGTCTTAAAGGAAGAAAATGGTGTTTTAAAGGCAAAAATGAGAAGGGAGTTTACTTGATGCTTGTAGAGCGATAGACAAAGATACATAAAAGTACATGATAATATAGCAGATTATGGAACAAATAATACTTTAGTCTTGCTAGAACCTAAGAGTTTGTGAAGGAAAATGATGCGGCACAAAGCTATAATGATTGATTGAGTTCAGATTGTAAAGAGCCTTAAGTCTCAGGTAAGAATTTAAATTTTTTGTTTTGTTTTGTTTTGTTTTGCTTGTTTGTTTGTTTTAATAGGCAATAGGGTTTATAGAAAGTATTTAACAAAGAGATAATATTATCAGAAGGGCAGCTAGGTGGCACAGTGTTTAGAATGCTGGGCCTGGAGTCAGGAAGACATCTCCATAAGCTCAAATCTGATCTCATACACTCGTTAGCTCTGTGAGCACAAACAAGTCACTTAACCCTGTTTTCTTAGTTTGGCATCTATAAAATGAACCGGAAAAGGACATGGTGAAGTACTTTGTATCCTTGCCAATAAAACCTAGAAGAGGGTCATGAAAAGTCACACATGACTGAACAACAATAAATATCATCAGATTTATTCATTAGAAAGATTGTTTTGTGAGCAGAATGAAGGAAGGGTGAGAGAAGTAGAAAACTGGAAGCAGGTAGATCAATTTGGAAAGTATTAAAATAGCCGAAATAGGAGATATTGAAGGCCTGAATAGTGTAGCAGTGTGGCCAGAGAGAAGAAGATGAATGCGATAAGATGTTATGGGTGTAAAATGAACATGAGGTAGCATCTGATTGTCTGTGAGATGTGAGGGAGGAGGAAGAATCAAATAACATTCCAAGGTTTTAAGTCTGATTGGTTGAGAGGATGCTGGTGATAGTACTAAGAAGAGAATGAGTCACTGTGACATAGTCGAGAGAAAGTAAGCCTAAGAGTTGGGAAAACTTGATGTAAAGCTTTGCCTCTGACACATATTAGGGATGAGAGCAAGTGTTGATGAAGAGCCTACTATGTGCCAGACACTGAGCTAAGTACTTCACAATTATTATCTTATTTACATGTTCCTAAGAGCACTACACTCTATATTTAAGGGTTAAGGAAAATGAGGCAAACAGTAACCTAATGACTTGCCCAGGGTCACACAGCTAGTGTTCGAGGTTATGTATGAAGTAATGTCTTCCAGACTTCCAGACTCCACTCTAACTACTATGCTCTGAGCTACCTAATGGCTATATGTCCCTACACAAATCACTTAAATACTCAGTGCATCGGGAAAAATGTCTAAAACTCTAAGTTAATGAAAATTTGTTGATCTGCTTTGATTAAACAAGTTCCGCACCAAGAATCCCCCACATTTCTGGAAATACAGGTGTTCTTAAAATAAGCACATTAAAAAAGACAAGTTTTGGGGATAAGAAATCATTATTTGGTTAAAAAAAATATTGGAACAGCTACAAATTAGTCTGACAGAAATTGGGCATAGATCAACATCTTATACCATTTACCAAGATGAGGTTAAAATGGATATATGACCCAGACGTAAAGAGAGAGATATGACAAGAAAATTTGAAGAACACGGTATATGATTTTGATAGAGATGTATACATTGCCCATGCAATACTACCAATCCACAGAAATCACTCCACAGATCCACAATCCCTCTGATTCCCAAATTAAAAACCTCTGTATACCTGATGAATCTATTTGAATGTAGTCTTCAGAAAACAGAAATCTGATGTGTTGCTGGATACATATCTGTTCCCATTTGTTAGCGCCAAACAAGACTTGTGTTAGGTTTGAATTACCTTTCAGAGCTAAGGATTACCCTTAAACCAAGATATGGCATTAGAGTGTGAATTCAAGAGTTTGAAATGAAAAAGAAAAAATTCAGGATGACAGACAAGTGGAGTTCATTTTTTCTACTAAATTAAAAGTAGCCTCTAAGAAGAGTTGACCTAAGGCTTGAGTAGTTTTTAACATTACCTTTAGGTAAAATGTCATATTTGATTCATACTGGTTACAATGCAGTCAACTTTTTGCCCTTATGGGATCATAGCTTTAGAGGTAGAAGGACCTTAGAAACCATTAAGTCCTATGCCCTCTTTTTACCATACGGAAGATGAGACAGAAAGAGTTTAAGGGACTTGCCCAAGATCGCACAGTCAGTAAATATCTAAAGTGTGTTTTGAACCCAGGTCTTCCAAGCCTAGACCTTCCTGATTCCAAATCACAATGCCTATTCTTTAAGATTTTGTACCTGAAACCAGCAAATACACTAAGATTCATGGCACAGAAAGTTTGATATATTTATTTGAAGCACATTCCCCCTCATTCTCCAAAATACCTGTCCTTGAAAAGTGTTTCAATTTGTAGGTGAATTTCTAACATCTTTATTGTCACAAGCTAGAAGGAAGGTTCAGACATCAGGGCTGTCTTTCTGCTTCCAAATCAATTTAGTAAACTGCTGGCTTAAATTCAGCTGTTGTTTCCTATTTGAAAGTAGAGAACTGAGGAGAAATAGGAGCATTAGTTCCAAAATACAATATAAACTTAAGATTTTTATGAGCCCAGGACTGATATTTTCTATCCTAACAATGAAGTGAAAAGGTATATATTTTACTTTGCACTTAGCAAAAGTATTATTTCATAGTAAAGACAGTTGTAATGATTTTAGTGAAGATTCTTCATTTTATCACTTTAAAATAAAAGTTCTTGCAAAGCTTGGATAACCAACTGTAGCCAGGAAGGTATATTTACAGGGAATTTTCACATTTATCTGGTAGGTTTGGCTGAAAATATTTTCCATTTGCATTTAATATTAACAGGAAAAGACTCTCCAATTGTGTCTACAAATTTTTGGAGTCAATACTTCATTTAAAATGACTTCATTTCATGGTAAAGCAAGAAAACACACATCCTACAGTTTAGAGGTCTGGCTTTTTCATTAATTGCTCCTTGTCTTATAACTGTACCCTATTGAAGAGCGGAACTCCAAAAGTTCATTCTAACTCCATCCCTTGTCTCCAAGAACATGGATGGGAGGTAATAATATAGGTAAAAAGGGCCAGACAGTCTCTTCCTCTGTACTAGATTGTTCAGAGATAAAGCTTTTCTCTCCTTACTCCACTCCAATTCCCATTAGAACAAATAAACTGGTTGAAAGTGAGGCCATTTAAGTTCTGTTCACACTGACCACCGGTTCAATTGGTTTGTTTGAGCTGAAAAGGTAATTTGGTCAAAAATCTGAAAGACCCACAGGTCTGTCAAGCACCCTGAATGCCCATTTTATTTTTGACTGAATTAAACAGCTGTTTGTAATAGGCTTTATACCACCTTTGTTCCCACTAGACCTGGTTTACCTGAATTTGGCTGCCATTTAGAATAAATTGTCTGGAATATATGTGGAAACAAATTTAATTTTCTAGTGTCTTCCCTCAATGTCCACGTTTGCTCGACTTAATCCAACTGAGAGCTTTGCTCATTTTCCTGTCCTCTGGTTTCTTTATAGATCACTTGAGAATGTCCTTTATATCTCTACATTTTTAAGAAGGGTTCAGAAAGTGTTGTTGTAAATACTCAAGAAGAGAGAAAGCATGAGGGGCATAGTAAATTCCAATCATATCAAGTTATAGCTGCATTTTCACCTTTGTTCCTAAAACACATTTGGGATTTTTCTTAACTGCCTTAGAAATGGAACATAAGGGACAAAAAAAGTCATAGTTTATACACACACACATGTGTGTATATATCATATACATATACGTGCATATATGTGTGTATGTGTGTGTGTATATATATATATACATATGTATATAATTTATCACAGTTTCTGACAAATAGTAAGCACTTAATAAACATCTTCTGATTGATCAATTTTTGCTGTTTATAAATTAAACCATCTCTAATATCGTGATACCTCATGTTGGTATAAAAGTGGGTTACAAGCCCATGAAGGTCCTACCAAGCTTGAAACATTGAAGTCTTGGCCATACAAAAATTCCTAGAGATACATCACCACAAGATTGCCTATTGGGTAATGGATGAAATTTTCAGACAAGCTGTCAGCAAGACCACTTGGTAAATGGTAATTATTTACAACAATGAAGGGAATAAAGAAGAAATACCATGCCCTTGAAATATGGAAGCATTTTAATAAAAAAAAACTTATATTATCTTTATATTTTTTATTTTTTGGTAGGAAGTTGCCCCCCTCTGTCCCATAAATAGTTGTCTAGTTGAAGTTCATGAAGGTTTTAGGAAAATGTTTTCCTCTTCCCTCCTCCCTCTACCTTTCAAAAAAATAATCTATTAAATGGTTAAAATTGGACCGATGACCTGAAAACTAGGACCTCTTGACCTTCCCTTTTGGAAAATCCTAATACCAACTTTTCAAAGTAAGATGGTCATCAAATACTATGAGAATTAGATGAAATTGTATTTTGAGACTTTCCAAAGAGGTTACTGGGGGTGTGGGAGGATCTAGAAAAAAATGTAAACTACAAGAACTGAAATCTATGAGGCGTAGCCTTCTGTCTCACACTTTTGCATTGTGCAGTAGTATGGGGCTTAAGATAGCTTTAGTGAACTAAGCATTGGGGAACTATAGAGTTACAGTGAGGGAAGTTGGAAAATTATAAAGGTAGATATCACATTTTAAAATAATTTTAGTATTGAGGAGATGCTCATCAATTGGGAAATGGCTGAATCAGAGGTGGTATACAAATGTAATGAAATACTACTGTTCCATAAGAAATGATGAGGAAGTGGGTTTCAGAAAAAAAAAATTGGAAAGACTTTCATGAACTGCTGCTGAGCCGTGAGAAGAGCCAGGAGAACATTGTACACAGTAATAGCAACATTATATGATGACCAACTTTGATAGACTTAGCTCTTCTCAGAAATGCAATGATCTAAGACAATTCCCAAAGACTCATGATGTAAAATGCTAACCACATCTAGAAAAAGAATTATGGAGGCTGAACGCAGACCAAAGCATATTATTTGCTCTCTTTTTTGCTTCATCTTGTTTTTCTTTCTCGTGATTTTCTACCTTTTTTTCTGTTTCTTCTTTCACAAAATGACTAATGTGGAAATATGTTTAATATGATTGTACATGTATAGGCTATATCAGATTGCATGCCATCTTAGGGAAGGGGGAGGGAAGTTGGGGGAAAATTTGGAACTCAAAATCTTATAAAAGTAAATGTTGAAAACTACAATAAATAAATGAATAAAGCTAAAAAAATTTAAAAAAAAACAGAATCACATAAAAAAGTAATTTTCCTTAAGGTTTGATAAATGGGGGGAGGGGAGTTTCCACCTACTATCTTCTTCAAAGATCTCTGTTTCCCAGGATAGTACTCATAATATCAGAGGATTAGAGATTTAGAGCTAGAAAGACCTTAAAAGGCCTACTCCTACCCGCATCCTTTTACAAATGGGAAACTGAGACTCAGAAAGTTTAAGTGAATTCTCCAGGGTCACACAACTCATACATTTCAAAGAGGGATCTGAACTTCTCTTCCAGGGTTCATATGTATTATTTTATCTGCTGTATCATACAGTCTCCTCCTCCTCCTTTCTTTTATGCTCATTTTCCACTTCCTTATCATCATTTGTCCACACTATGGGTTAAATATGGCCATGTAGACTGGCCTTTAACATGTCTACTATTCATAAAATTCTTTCCTGGAGAAAAAAAATAAAGTTTTCTCCCCATTTATATTATCAAATAATATGAACAGACATTTTTTAAAATTAGAAGCACAAAGTATAAACAATCATCTGAAAAAATGTTCATAATCATTTATAATTAGAAAACTGCACAAGAAAACATCTCTAAGATATCACATTTCACCCATTATATTGGCAAAAATGATAAATGATGGCAAAATTCAGTGTTGATGAGAATCTGTGAAAATCAAGCCTATTAATTCACTATTGACAATAGCCATGGATTAGTCCTGCTGATGGAGAAAACAATGTGAGATTATATAATAAAAGTTTAAAAATAATCATACGTGGGACTAGTGTTTCCAAGTTAGTTTCCAATTTTAAGGAGATGGTCAAAAAGAAAGAAAAATAATAATGTAAATGGTATGAAATTCTTGATAGAAGCACGATTTTAATGGTAAAAATCTAGAAACAAACTATGTGTTTGTAAACTGCAGAATGATCAAATCACAGTACCTTACTTGTATGGAATATTGCTACTCCATGAGGAATGATTAACAATGGAATTTAATAGAAATATGTTAAAATTATTATTAAAAGATGATAAGCAAAGAAAGCAGAACCAAAAGAGCAGGTGGTATACACACCAACTTTAACTGTGTGAAGGAAGAAAACCTTATAAAAAGGAAAAAAATTGGGAATAATGAAGCAACTTTGTAACCAATAAAACAGACCCAATGCTACCTAACTCTTGACAGAGATGAGATTTATTAAACACACAAAATGAGATTATATACATTTGGATGTGGGCAATATAGGGCTTTGTCATGCTTGATTATATGCACGTGTGACAACGGCTTTGTTTTTTTTTTATTTTTTCTTGTGTGAGTGTGTGTGTGTGTGTGTGTTGTGAGGAAGATGTGGGAGAAAGAAAAAAATGTTTTTTATTGAAAATTTTATTTTAAATATTATGTTAAAGCAAGAATTCTTTCTCATTTAACAAATGGTAAATTTATGATTTTCTTGCCTCACTGTCGTTTCCCTTTTCAATTTTTCCTCTAACTTCTCTTATTTGATTTAAAAAAATATTTATTTTAATTCTTCCAACAATTCTTTTGGGGCCTGAGAGCAATTTACATTTTTTTTTGAGGCTTGAGTGTAGCATGTTTGACTTTGTTGCCTTTTTTTTTCAGTTAGTGTTTTGATCTTGCCTGTCACCTTAGTAACTTTCTTTGATCTTTTTTGTTGTTGTTTTCTCATTTTTTCTGACCTAATTCTTTACTTTTAACTTTATATTAAAACTGTACTCTTCCTGTGGTACAGGGAATACTGTCCCATGTTTCAGGTTTTTTGTGTAGCTGTTTGCAGAGCTAGTTTTGGGGGTCTTTATGTTTTCAGTTCTTCCAAAGTGGCACGATCAAAGGAGAGGTGTGTTTACTACTCTCCTGGCCTATGCTCTGGTCCGTGAGTGACTGCAAGCACTCTTTTCTTTCTTGGATCTAGGACCAGATACCAGCTTACCTGTGGCCATAAGCTCTAGTGTGCTTGTGCTCTTCCTCACCCTGAGATTGTGACCCAGATCTATGTATGCACAATGAAATAGTCTTGCACAGAGTGAATTCAAAAGGATTCCTGTATTTTCCTTCTGACCAGTTGTTCAACTCCTTTACCTTCTGTGGGCTGAGAGTTCAGAAAGCAACCACTGTGGTCACTGATTCAGTCATTCCCAAGGCCATCTGCTGGTTTCCTGTGGTGTGGACAGTACTGATTCATCCCCTGTTGGAGCGTGCTCCACTTTCACCATGGTACGATAGACATTTTCTTCCTACCTTCTAAGTTGTGTTAAAATTGTTTCACCCAATTCTTTTGTGGGTTCTGCCACTCCAAAATTTCTTTTGAGGCATTATTTTAAGTTGTTTGGAGAGCATTTTGGGAAAGCTCGGGTAAGTCCCTGATTTTTCTGTCCAAAAAAGATGTAAATTTATAAAGAAAAAATACATTATGAATATTTGCCAATATTTTTAGTGATTTTTAGGTAAATTGAGGTTTTTAGGGATTTTTCTTTTTCTTTTGTTTATTGTAGATATTTTAAAACAAAATTTGTGAATTTAAAAAAATGCTTCCAAAGTCCCCCCAAAACGGACTTTTATATGTACTTTTGAAAAGCAACTCTTTTTTATTAATTTATTTTGATTTATCAACAATCACTTCCATAAGCTTTTGAGTTTTAAATTTTTCTCCCCCTCCCTTTCCAAGACAGCACACAATCTGATATAAACTATACATATCTATTCCTATTAAATATTTTTTTCACATTAGTTGTGTTGTAAGGAAGAATTAGAACCAATAGGAGGAAGCACTACAAAGAAGAAATAAAACAAAACAGATGAAAAAATAATAACAAACAGTATACTTCGATCTGTATTCGAACTCCATAGTTCTTTCTTTGGATGTGGATAACATTTTCCATCGTGAGACCTTTGGAGGTGTCTTAGATCCTTGCATTGCTGGGAAGGGCTAAGTCTCTCAATGTTAGTCATCACACAGTGTGGAAGCAATATCTCTAAATGGAATAATGTCAATGGCTACTAGTCAAAATTTAAGTATGAAGTAGGTTATTTGCATTAGCAGCTGCTGAGAGACTACTCTAATATATTGTACTACAAATTAGGTCCTTCTGCATGGATTTTATGGTCAGCTTCTCATAAAGTATACTTTGAATTTTCTTAAGAACTGTGACCTTCATTCCCCTTTGCCTAAAAATATTTCCCTTTCCTTCTGTCATGTGGTCTCAAATTTCACTAATGGTTATTCATGACTGTAGATATTAAGTATACCCTATTTAAAATACAAATATTATTGAGATGATTGGACATTAATTCCCAACAAGTAGATAAAGCAACTAGTACCTGATCAATGAAAGCATCCTAGTTGTTCCCCATGTATAGCCATTAATAAATCAAGGCCTTGAGAAAATGGGGAACAGAAGTCAAAAGAGTAAAAGAAAGGCATTCAAAGAGGTTAGAAGGTGACCACAGACATTTTTGTTTTGTTTTGTTTTGTTTTTTGGTTTATTTGTTTGTTTGTTTTTTAATTTCACTGCTTTGTGTAGGGACAGCTCTGGCTCTTAATACCCTGCTAATTTTCTCACTTGGAGTTCATCAAACAGCCCATTTTTCTCTTTCTTTCTTTCTTTCTTTCTTTCTTTCTTTCTTTCTTTCTTTCTTTCTTTCTTTCTTTCTTTCTTTCTTTCTTTCTTTCTTTCTTTCTTTCTTTCTGTCTTTCTTTCTTTCTTTTTATTTCATTCCTGTTGCTGTTCTGTATTTTGTGATAGACTCTGAGAGTTAGGGTTAATATGTTAAAGTAAGGAAGGGAATGAAATGCAAAGTAACTCTGACTATCAATACATGTTTAATAGGTACCTACTAGGTGCCAGACACCATACTAAGCACTGGGCATACAAGGAGAGATAAAAACAGAGATCATGCATCCAAGGAACCTGCAATCTTATGGGGTGGTAGGGGATGGGACAGGATTCAATCATCTATGTACATAAAAGATACTTGCAAACTTAATGGGAGGTAATATCCAAGGGAAAGAGAGTATTTTGGGTAGGATCAGGAAATGGTAAAAATTAATCAGCATTAGCATGCTGATAGGAAGCTCCCTACCAAAGATAACTGAAGAGGATGAAGTCAGTATTATTTCTGGAATCCTTTATGTGACTGAAGGTCCAGTGAGGGCTACCCAAAGAATTATAAAACTGCACCAAAATGTTTTCCTAATACATTTTGTATAAAGATTTCTACCCATCCCAATACAGTTCAAGGTACAAAGAGCAACAGAAAAGTGGCTGTTTTAATAAAGTTGTTTAGAATTTGTTCTCTTATACAGTGAAGTAGCTCTAGAGAATAATTTGGTGAAACCAGTATATTTTTAAAGGTTCACATTTTCATTTAAAGTTATCAAGGGAAAGGAAAAAGGCTTCCTCTGTTTCAATGGTTCAATTAATCTACCTCACTTATCAAACTTCAAAAGTTTCATATTTCTTTTATCCCTGACAATTGTGTTTATAGTGAAAAAAAGATCAAAATAAAATTATATTCCTTCAAGAATTTGGGATGAATGTCAGCAAAATGTGATTTAACATGGTTGACAACATGTAGTGAAATATAAAATTTTGCAAATGATGTCTTCTGAAATTATGATCCCTGTAAATCATACTTTCTATTGTTTAAAAAAAGACAAAGTTATTTTTGTTTGTTTTGTTTCAATGCTCTATAATGTAACTAGAAAGATAATGATTTATTGCAGGATGATGTGGGAAAAAATGTAGTTCTCCCCTGATATTGCAGAGTTTTTTTATGTCATAAATATTATTCAGAAATCTAAATTTAAAAGACTTTCTTTGTTTGAAATGTCTTATTTTCACTTTGTCGATTTCCCACTTAATTCATTTACTTTCAGCTCTGGCATGCTGTAATAAGAATTTTATGATTGTTTGAAAATGAAATACTGTGATAGGAAAATTTTTCTATCTTCTCAAACTTCCTAAAAAGTAATGATTTGAAATTATGGGAAATTAGTATATGTATATTGTTTTCCATTTCTATCCTAATAATATCTGACATTTATGTTGTTCTTTATATGCATCATGGTATTTCAGCTACAAAAGCAACCAACCCTGTCACATACAAGTTTTACAGATGACAAAAATGAGAATATGAGAGGATCGATGACTTGTCCCTACTGAGATTAGAAGCTAGATCAAGCTTCATCTTCTTATCTCATAAACCTTATCTTCTGCCTGCCACTACTGCCTTTCCTCTTCCTATCTTCCTGTACCAGCATCCTCTATGGAACTCTGCATCTTGGACTTCCAGAATCTATGGTCTTAATCCCAATTGAAGCTAATTCATTCATCTTGGGAACTCTCACCCTGTGTCCCCAACATCTTGGTTAATGACTAAGTGCATGTGAAGAACACCAGTATAACTAGATGACTCTAGGACCCAAACTATGTTCATTCTCTTTTCATCTCAAGGGTCTGTCCACTCAGGCTACATCCACAACTGTGAATGCTCAAATTAAAATACCTTCCCTGTACACTACTTTTCGATTATGTGTTGTCTTACCCTATTAGTATGTAAGGTCCTTAAGAGTAGGTACTGTCTTTACCTTTGTGCTTGGATGCCTATAACTTAACCAAGGCTTTGATACATTGTAATTGTTTGATAATTATTTTCTCATTGATTCTATCATTCACTAATTTATTAATTAATTCAATTATTCCTGACAGGAAGTTCTCTGATATCATCTCTAATACATCATATGTATATAGGTGTAAGTATACGTATATATTTATATAAATGCATATATGCATACATATCTATCTATATAAACATGCATATATGTATTGTGCATACATACATTGTACATATACACATGTAATTATACTACATGTATGCTATGACATCAACATATATACATAGGTAAATATATGTATATAATACATGAGTGTATGTATATATAACTATATACTATTTTATACACAATAGGTTATTTAAAATATTCCCAAAGATTCTGACTTTGACATTTATACTATTTATATAGACATCATGATCTGACCCTGGGAACATTTAGTAAATCCAACTTCAACAAAGGGATTGAAAAAAGCACTTCTTCAACGTCCATACGGGATCATAATTCAATATATTATGGGACATTTAGTAATACCAAGCAAATGTAATTGAAGTCTCCAAGATAAAGTATGTGAAATCATTTGATATTTTACAGCCCTCACCATGGAAACTTATACATGCTGCCTCATTTTCACCTTGTTGCTATAAAATTTATCTAACAAGTCTTTGGATTTATCAATAATGTTCTTCAGATTTTCCTTTGAGCCAACAGTCACGACATCTCTAAGGAAATCTACAAGTTCCTTAATTTTTAAATGTATTTTCCTAAGGCAGCTATAAGAACTTATTCCATTTTGAAGCATCTTTAAACATAAAGACTGATTACAATGTTCAGAATGAACTGAGTACAGGCCTCCTTGTATGTGTTCTATGGTGACAAACTAGAAAAATCTCTGATAATGTGAATTTTTACTCAAGCCTGCTACTCTTAATTATGTACTTTGTATCCCTGGTTGGCAAAGTAATTAGAAAGAACAGAAGTATCTAAACATACCTCCAAAATATATTGGTGGGCCACAAAGGTGAACCATACCTTGACCTGCCAGGACAGACATGGTACTTCCTGTTTTGGTTTCAAAGTTTTCAATATCTTAACAAAGAAACAAAATAATATTGGAATTAACATTAAGAAGAAGAAAATAAATATAAGCTTACCCTTTTTCTTAGAGGTAATTGGCATTCATTGGAAAAGCAAGGAAATTATATATGTTACACAAGGAAGGATTATTTGCATTATAAATTATCCTTGACAGTGTCACTATCATTTTTATGAAACATAATTTAACTAATAAAGACATAGTGACATTGGCTGTTGTTACTCACTACCAGTTTGCTCTTAGTCCACTAAGCAACTAATCAGGGAGGCCTTTAAATAAACAGACATATTTATATCCTCAACCCAGGAGAAGTATTTAAAATGTATTTATTTCACAAAGAACATATCAGTTCTCCTCTGATTGGAATTTTAAATCTGTGTATGTATGTATTTTATCCTCAGGCTCTGAGAAACACACTAACTCAAACTTAGAACAGAGACTGCCAAAGCAGATTAGTAAATAATCTGACTGATTGAGGAAACTGTAATTCCCAATAAAGGAGGTGAGGTAGTGCAGTAGGTAGAATCCAGGACCTGGAGTCAGAAAGAATCAGTTTTCTGGGTCCAAAGCTGGCCTCAAGACACTTACTACTTATGTGACCCTCAGCAAGTCACTTAACTCTGTTTGCCTCAGTTTCCTCATCTGTAAAATGAGCTGGAGAAGGGAATGGTAAAACACTTCAGTATCTTGGTCAAGAAAACCCCCCAAAACACCAAGAATTGGAAATTACTGAAATGACTGAGCAAAAGACATTATAATAGGTGGAGGTCAAGAGGAACCATATTTTAGTTACAGAATTGCCAGCCTGGACATAATTATGAAGATGGAAGATGGAATGTTTTATATGTGGAATAGCATGAAATTTAGTTTGGTGGATCAAAAGGGAAAAAAGTGAAATGGGGAATGATATCTAATAATCCTGGAAAGGTAAGTTAGGGCCAGGCTTTGAAGGCTTTAAAATGCTAAAGAAGTTTATGTGTGATACTAAAAGGACAAGGAGACATGTGGTTTCATTTAACAAGATAGTAGTACTGTCAGACACATAGGTTCCCAAAGTGGGTGATAGCAGCCCCTAGGCAGGGTGCTGGAATGATCCAGAAGAGCAGTAGTTACCTTAGGTGGAAGTGGGGAGTGTCGAATAGAAATAATGAGGCAGTGGAAGCATAAGGAAAGAAGAGAATAGAAGAAAATTTTGAAAAACAAAATTTGTATATGTTTCATTTGTTGTGTAACATCAAAGTCAAAATGATTACATTATTTTCCAAATAAACACACTAAATGCAAGTTATAATTGCTCAGTGGTCAAGTCTGCTGAAAGGTCTTAACAAGCAAGTATTGGCTGGAGAAAATGCTGTGCATTGCCTGGAAATCCAGCATGCATCTGCAGGAATATGTGTGTGTAATGACTTGTTTACAATACAATACTGTACAGTTACATGATGCAATATTGCATCATCAGAATTTCAATGCAGGGAAAAAAACCCATAAACTTACAATAAATTATTAAATTTAAGATGCATCATTTTTTAAAAAATGTATTTTTTCTATTTTTTTGAAATGATATGAATTTCAAAAAAATGTTAAAAGGTTGAAGAAAGTAGATTTTCAGGGGGTGCCGAGTATTTTTTTTTTGAAAACGGGATAGTAGGCCAAATAAGTTTGGGAACCTCTGATTTAGGAAAATCACTTTGGCCACTGTGTGGAAGATAAATTATAGTCTTTGCTGAAACAGCGACATCAATTAGGATTATATTTCAAAAGCTCAGGCAAGAGGTGATGACAGCCCAGACTAAGGGATTGTTTCTGAGACTGGAAAAAAATTATTAATGAGATATTATACAGAGACTTCCTTCTGGACAATGAGAGAGAGGGAGAGGGAGAGAGAGAGAAAGAGAGAGACAGAGAGAGACAGAGAGACAGAGAGGAGAGAAAGAGGTGTTTGTGTGTGTGTGTGTGTGTGTGTGTGCACTTGCGTGTGTATGACACTGGACAGAATGTTAGATATTCTGATGTCAAGAAAACCTACATTCAAATCCTGCCTATGATGTTAGTAACTTTGAATGTATTTGGAAATATTCATTTAACTTCACTGGGCTTCAGGCAAATCTATAATAAGTTATGGGCTACATGGGTTTCAAAAGGTGAAGGGAAATCCCACACACCCAAATTCATGGGTCCATGGCATATTCGTGTATTATTTGATTCTCAGAAATAGAAGCCCTAAGAGGTAGGCAGAACTATTCTTATAACCCCTCTTACTTATTTCACAGATGGAAAAGTTAAATTCAGAAAGGCTAATATGAAAAAGATCATACTTTTAAAAGGAAGTCCAAAACTATATGTCCTGATTCTATCTATATTGCTTTTTTACATTAAACCATGCCGCTTCTTCCCATGATTCCCTTATTACTAGCCTAATAAAGAGCATTATTTCTTCTAAGTAACAGCCAAACTAATGAAAATGATACATTGTGTCTATTTCAATTACTAATAGCAGACAAGTATCTGCAAGGTTTTTAAACTAAAAGAAGTCATTAAATTGTCACTACTCTCATAATAGTCATAAAAACAAAAAAAATCACAAAGAAATAATGAGAAATTGAATGATTCCACGTAATTAAAAAGCCACAGATCAGATTTCCCAAGTGTTACTTTCTCAGTGTCTCTCTTTCATAGTCGCATCAATTGTTTTCAGTGTCAAACAAAAGTTCTTCTAATGTTCTTTGGGTAAGTCTCTAATTTATACATATATATATATATATATATATATATATATATATATATATATTCTGTCCTCATATCTACTCAAAGAGCATCCGATAGTACTGTAATTCTACTGCGTATTATTATAAAATGCTTCCTATGAAATTGGTACACAATAAAATCACATGGTCTCATGAGTCACAAAAGCCTAGATAGCTTTCACAGTTGTGGGAGAAACTCCTGATGTGGTAACTTCATTTACAAACACAGATGATTATCCCATTAACCCTATAGTTCCTCAAGTAACACAATTTTCTAGGACCTCACATTAAATAAGTGTCAGAGACCAGACTTAAACCCTTCTTCTCAAAGTCCAGCACTTAATTCACTAAACCATACTGAATCTGTCATTCTACTTATTATTTTAATCTTAATTCATACTTTTTCTTATATGTATTTCATTGGCGTATTTTGTTTCTTCATCACTCGTATTTCCTAGTGCATACCTCTCCCTTCCAGAGAGATACTGCTTTTAACAAAGAATAAAAAAGAGAGGAAAAAGTATTTAAATAATCTATAGTGTTCTACACCCTTATTCTCCCGCTTCTGTACACAAAAGAGGAATTTTAAATATCTTTCATTTGAGACCAAGACTGAGCATAAACATTTAATGGCATTTTGTTTCCTTTGGTTCATTGTTGTTATATTTTCCATTATGACATTGTAGAAATTGTACATATTGTTTACCTGTTTCTAATTGTTTTACTTTGTATTGGTTCATCTAAGTCATCATATGTTTCCTTGTATTCGTCATATTTAAAATTTCTGTTTGTTTTTTTTTGCATACAAGATAATAGAATACAATAAATAAACATTTATTCAACACCCACTATGTGACAGGCACTGTGCTAAGTGCTGGGAATACAAATAAGAAAAAGAAAGACAATCCCTGCCCTCAAGGAGCTTACAATCTACTGCGGGAAGACAATGCACAAAAGGAAGAGGAAAAAAAAAAACAAAGGTGAGGAGGGTAGATCATCTAGATCATGATGGGGTTGGAGCCAAACAGTGATACAGGTGAGCAACAAAAAGTTGGCTGTGCTTCGGGGCACTCTTTATTCTTTTTTTTTTTTTCAGGTATAGTCTCTTTTTTTAGATAATTTATTTAGTTTTTTAGTTTTCAACATTCACTTCCATAAGATATTTGAGGTTTAAATTTCCCCCTCCCACTTTCCCCCACCCAAGACAGTGTGCAATCTGATAAAAGCTCCACACATACATAAGCATATTTTCCCAATAGTCAGGATGTAAAGAACAATTGGAACTAATAGAAAGAAACACAAGAATGAATCAATAAAACAAAACAACAAATGAAAAGGAGAACAAATAATATGCTTCCATCTGCATTCAAACTCCATAGTTCTTTCTCTGGGTGTGGATAGCAGTTTCCATCCAGAGTCTTTTGGAGTTGTCTTAGATTCTTGCATTGCTGTTAAGAGCCAAGTCTATCAAAGTCAGTCATTACACAACATGGCTATTACTGTGTACAATATTTTCCTGATTCTGCTCATTTAACTCTGTATCAGCTCATGTAAGTCTTTCCAGGTTTTCTTTTTTTTCAAATAAATTTATTTATTTATGGTTTTCAACATTTACTTCCACAAGATTTTGAGTTCCAAATTTTCACCCCCTCTCACCCCTCCCCCAACTGAAGATGGCATGCATTCTAAATACTCCTACCTCTAGTCTGCCTTCCTTTCTATCTCTCCCCCACTTCTCAAATCCCCTTCCCCTTCTATTTTCCTGTAGGGCAGGATAGATTTCTGTACTCCATTTCCTGTATTTCTTATTTCCCAGTTGCATGTGAAAACTTTTTTTTTAAACTTGTGTTTTTAAAACTTTGGGTTTCAAGTTTTCTCCCTCCCTCCCCACCCACCTTCTTTGAAAAGGCAAGCAATTCAATAAAGGTTATACATGTACAGTTATGCAAAACACTTCCATAGTAGACATGCTGTGAGAAACTAATTCTATTTCCCTTAATCCTATCCTGCCCCCCAATTTATTCTATTCTTTCTTTTACCCTGTCCCTCCTCAGAAGTATTTGCTTCTGATTACCCCCTTTCCCAATCTGCCCTCCTCTCTATCATCCCCCTACTCTCTTGTCCCCTTCCCTCCCTGTTTTCTTGAAGGGTAAGACAGATTTCTATACCCAATTGAGTGTGTATGTTATTCCCTCCTTAAGTCAAATCCTATGAGAATAAGATACACTCATTCCTTCTCACCTTCCCCCATTTCCCCTACATTGTAAGAACCTTTGCTTTTCTGTTTTTTTTTGTGAGATAATTTACCCCATTCTAACTCTCTCTTTTTTCCTTCTCCTAGTATAATCTTTTCTCACCCCTTAATTTTATTCTCCAGATATGACCCCTTCATCTTCAACTCACACTGTGCCCTCTATCTATCTATCTATCTATCTATCTATCTATCTATCTATCTATCTATCT